>NC_055975.1:7026785-7356785 GCF_018492685.1 Alosa sapidissima
AACTTTTTTTTTGTTCTGTGTTGTGTCGGAGGGAGGACGGTGGGAGGGGTGGTGGCAGTGGTGGTGTAGGAGGTGGTGCTGAGGTGGGGGAGCCGTTATTGACTTTTCAATTTTTGCCTTCCCAACAAGCCTGAGCTTCAGAGGCTGCGGCTGAGGGAGCACCAGCCCCCCGAAGCTCCTGGAGCTCTGGGTGAGGAGCGTCTGCGCGCCAGGGCACGGAGCTCCCAGCATCCCGCTCCACACCCCGGGAGTCCACAATCAAAGAGGGGGGGGGGGGTCGGGGTGGGTGAGGGGTGGGGGGTGGATGGGGGGTGGGTGGGGTGGTGGCGGTGCTGGTTGTGGAGAGAGGCGTAGAAATGTGAAGGCGAGGCGAGCGAACCGCGGGCACGTTCATGAAGTAATAATCATACGCGTGGAACAGCAAATGAGGAGTTGAGGGTGGCGGGGCTACAAAACACTTGGAGATGCGCTCTCTGAAGTTGGAGGGCTACTGATCATCGGCAGCACCAGAGAGCCATGCAAGAGTGAAACGAGTCAAAGAGTGCGAGCGAAGAGAGCGAGTGAAGAGAGTGAGGGAGAGGACGAGAGGAGAGGCAGAGGGTGGGAGGAAGAGAGAGGGAAGGAAAAAGGCCAAGGATCCGTGGCCGGCAGTTTACGATAGCCGCGTCCAGGGCTGATCTCCTACCGCACAAGTCGGCCGGCGGGAGGTGGTGGGCGGCCGCAGGAAACCGAAGGGAGCGCGGCTCGCGCAAAACAAGGCCTGGCCGGGCGCCCACACCGTGGCAGGTGCGGGCGGGGAGCGCCAGCCCAGCATCAGGCCCGGGCGCCGGCTCCACTCCACTCGGCTGGGCTCCAGCCGTAACCTTTCATTTCCAACCGAGCCTCCTTTTAGCTCATAAAGGATGAGAACCATCTCGAGGGGGTGCGAGCAGGGAGCGGAGACGGCAAAGGCCTGTAGGGGTAGACAACTAGACCAGTCCTACGTGCTCTGGCCCCACTCAGTTTTTGTTTTCTCTCTAGTTATCACTCTCCTTCTTCTCCCTCTCCCTCTCTCCCTCTCTCTCCTGTCTTTTTTCTGTGGTGCTTCTTTAATAGTTATGGAGCTCGTTCTCATGCGCTGTGCGGCTGTCCTCCAGGCCATGTGAGGGGTAAAGGCAACGCCCCCCCCCCCCCCACCTTCAGAGCATTCTCTCTGGGGTCAGGAGGTCAGCCTTCACAGATGTCTCCTGCAGACAGTTGGTTGTCTGAGGACTGTGTCTGGCCAAACAATGCAGCTCGCTTCCCCACAGTTAGACAAAATGAAGCTTTTTTTCCTACTCTTTTTTTTTTGGAATAACGACTAAGAAAATAAGACATGTCTTTTTAAATGTTTCGAGTGTGGAAAATAACGACAGCTTTTGTCGAGTACGATAGCAGTGTTTTCGTCTCTTTTGGTCTCTGAGCCATTCTCTTCTCCCAAAGCTTCCTCCAATTGTTCTTCAGAGAGCTTAGTCATGCTGGCCTGATAACATAAGGGAAGATGTCTTTTAAAAACCCAAGGGAGGAGAGGGAAAAATGAGGCGCTTTTTCAAAGAACAATTAAGAGAAAACATTGCGTCTCTCGCCGATACAAAAAAAAAAGCAATTCGCACAGCTTCACTAAATGAACAGAAAGACAATATTTGAAGTAGAGCATCGCTAGGAAGCCTCAATCACAACAAATGGGACCAAAACAAGCTCCAAACCCCCAAAAGGGTGTCATTAAAGGAAAATCAGGCTTCTGCATTTTGAGTGGGTAAAACCATGCTAATGTTAGAGGAGAACACAGAGCCAGGGCAGAATTTTAAGCTGTATGTTGCGCCGAAAAAGACATGGAAACCGTGTAATTGGAACAATCTTTAAAAGAGTGAGAGAGAGGAAGAGAGAGTAAGAAAGAGAGAGAGAGAGAAAGAGACCAGGGGGCAAACGGTCTTTGAATAGCTTCCACCATGTTCATCCCTGTCTGGCTCCTTCTCTTTTGAAATGATATTTTTGCCCTGTGCTCAAAAACAGCCCCCTCTATTCTCAAATTGATAACCTTCTAAATGAATTATCATAACACATAATGAAGGTTCTGTTGCACCAGCACCCCCCCAGCCCTGCGGACACATTTGGCAATGCTGATTTGTTGTGTTGTGCACGCTCCCCTCTCTCTCTCTCGGTTCTTTGAGCGTGCGCTCTCTCTGCTCCAGGCATGTAAATAAGAAATTATCCTTGCTGACTAACACTCCTAATGTCTCCTTGGGGTAATCAGAAATTATTAGACGCTTGCCGACAATAACAAAAGCTAATGGCAACTAACTACTGTCAAACTGAACACCTCCTGGAGACCCCAACCACTTCTGCCTCCCCAACGTGTCAGGCTGAAACAAAAGTTGATCGTGTGTGAAAAAGGCGCTCTCTGTGTAGGGACTGAGCTCTTCCTTTTGTTCCCCAATCAAGCAACGCGCACCCCCCCAAACGCCACGAGGTTCATTACAACACATCCAGGAGAGCAAATCGAGGCTCGGAAATGAGCTTACACGCAATAATGCCCCTAAACATTTGCATAAACACTTTAGTTGTGCCCGAGGAAGGCGACACGGAGAAGGAGAACACGGGTAGGGAGGAAAACTGAAATTGCTGGCTTGTGTGTGCTTTTGCTTTCTTTCCCTCCCTCTCTCTCTCTCTCCTTCATCCTCCTCTTCTTTTTCTCAAGACTCCCACTCTCTTGGATGCCGGCTGCCTGCTAAGACGGTACCTGTAGGGTATAGCTGCCACTGCTCTAAGCTCTGGATTCCCAGCGCGCTGCTCCACCCAGACGAGACCACACTGCACTGCACACTGGGGATCGCCTGCACCGGGGACGTCTGCCTCCCCTACCTACATACCCATACGCCTCTCACTCGCCTTCAAAGCAATCTTCTAGGGTGGAGTTCAGATAGGAGTGTGGACTTATGGTTGGGGGTTAAAGTATGTGTGTATGTGTGTGTGTGTGTGTGTGTGTGTGTGTGTGTGTGTGTGTCTGTTTGTCTGTTTTGGGGTCATGAAGGGAGTGGTCATAAAGCCGAGGGGCAAAGAAGAAAGGGGAAAGTAGAATGCAGCGCAAGGCCCATTGGTCAAACACAAAGGGGCCTGGGGGCCAGGCAGACCTCAGGAGACAGGGGGGTTAATACCCAAATAAGCACACCTTAAACACCCCTGGATGAGCACGGCCCAGTAGATCTGCGGTCCTCCATGCAGGTGTGCCTCTGACCGAGACAGGAGGCGAAGAGGCCTCCCTAACCTCCGCCTGAACCATAATGGGGGACCCGAGGACCCGTGTGAGGGAGAGGGAATATGGGTCACGTCAAACCTGACACGGCCTGTCGTTGCTTATGCTGGTTCAGTGTGTGTCTGTTTCCCTTCTTCTCTCCTTCTCGCAGACAGACTGTCTGTTTTACTGACAGTTGTGTACCTCTCTCTTTCCCCCTCCTCTCCCTTTCCCTCCCTCCCCTCTCTCTCTTCCTCTCTCCTTCTCTCTCTCCTACCTCTCGCTCTTTCTTTCTTGTGAAAACATGCACGCACAAGACAGACATGCCCCCCCCAAACACACACACACACACACGCACAGACTGTCACATAAACACACCCAGCACTCGGTGGAAAACAAATCTGCGAGAGTCTGGGCCAATTGGATTATCACCTCTTAAGGGTGACTTCTTGGCTGACCCCCTCAGGGGCGGCCTGCTAAAACAAGACCCCCGCACAAATTCCTGTGCGCAGAAACGAGGGCCGGCCTAAAAGGAGGCGGTGCGCTGTGAAAACACAGGGGCACAAACGCACACCGCTGACCAGTGCCCCCCCGGGGAGGTGTGGCCTCAAATCCCTTTTAGCCATATTACATCAGGCCCTCTGCCTCACCACATTGCCACGGCGACTAGGTGGGGAAGCAGGGTGGGGTAGGGTGGGGTGAGGAGTGGAGGTGTTTTTAGGAGGGAGGTATCTCACCCAGCCTGTTTCTTGTTTTCTCTCTCTCTCTCTCTCTGTCTTCTTCCCTGTTCCTTGGCTTTCTCTCACACTCACTCTGACTTTCTTTCATACTCACTCATTGTCTCATCCCATATTTGTTTATCCCATCTTTTCTCCAACTCTCTGGTGACATTTTTCATCTGTGGTCTAAGAGGCTATGCCTCTCTCTCTCTCTCTCTCTCTCTCTCTCTTCTCTCTTCTCTCTCTCTCTCTCTCTCTCTCTCTCTCTCTCTCTCTCTCTCTCTCTCTCTCTCTCTCTCTCTCTCTCTCTTCACTGTGGCCTGAGAGGTTAAACGCAGTAAAAGTCCCTGGTGCTCCATGGTGCCTAATCATGATTGCCTTCCTGTCCTGCCTCCTCCTCCCCTTCATACTTTTTAATTACAACCAACGTGCTCCCAAAAGGAAACACAGTCCAGGGAGAGGGAAGAAGAGAGGGAGAGGGGGATAGAGAGAGAGAGGGAGGGAGGAGGAGAGCAGAGGAGAGAGAGAGGAAGGAAAAAAGCTGTTTTCCCCAAAAAGGTTCTCTCCCTAATGGAGCATAGTGTGCATTCTCCCCAAATGCCGTAGGAATACATTCTGGTAATTTTTTCCCCATGTCCAGCAAACATTAGTTTGCACATTGGGCTGACTGACCCACTTAGTGTGGCTGCATCGAGTGACGTCTGCATGTGATTATGGGTCAGGGGGACGAACCACTGCCAGAGATGGAGAGAGGGAGAGAGAGAGAGAGAGAGAGAGAGAGAGAGAGAGAGGAACATCTGAAAAACAGAGGGAGAAGAGGAGCAGAGGAAGGAGGAGGAGGAGGAGGAGGAGAAGAGGACAGAGGAGGATGAGGGAGTGTTGAGTGTGTGGTGAGGGCGGATGACGTTACTGGAAGTGCTCTCCCTGACTTACTGGAGAGCATTAGCACTACTTCTGTTTTTTTTTTTCTCTCGCTCTGCTTTAATGTGCCTTTTTTCTAAATCCAGAGAATAAAGCGTGTTGCACAGAACAAGCAAGAGGGGGTGGGGGAGAGAAGAGAGGGAGAGAGGGAGAGAGAGAGAGAGAGAGAGAGAGAGAGAGAGAGAGAGAGAGAGAGAGAGATGATCATTCTGTTTAATCACCTTCTGGAAAAAGGCCAGGGAGTCTGCAGTGCTCAAGAGAGAGAGAGAGAGAGAGAGAGAAACTGAGGAAGGGGTGAGCCTCAAAGCACAGCCCCTTGAAACAGCTCTGAGTGTGGAGTGTGCGCGGAGAGGCCCTTTCCCGTAAATGCCTCTGAATGCTGAATCCAGCAAGAATCTGGTCTCAGCACAGAGCAGGGATCCATTTGAAAACTATGTGCATTAAGTATACTTTTCCCCATAGATTAAGTACTCACCATGAATAATTTAGCCACTCTTATGCTAATGGGATCAGGGAAATATCCCTTGTGTTTTTTTCCTCCACAGAAACTATTCTCACAGCACAACAATCATATTGTACACCCCACCCCCTCTAAAAAAAAATAACAGAAACAGATGCACCCCCTCCTCCCCCCAAAAATATTTTCTCGTAGCAGCAGTCAAGCAATGGGAATCTTCAGCAGCACCTGAAGCATATTGGTGTATTCCTCCTCTGCTCTGCTTCCAAAAATATGATGTTACCACAAAACAAAAGACAAAATATTCTTCTTTCGTCGCCATCCACATTAAGACTCTGATCCGTTCGAGCCGGGGGCCTGATATTCTAAACACCACAAATCAACAGCTCTTCTGTTGATAATGTAGTAAACATTCCATGGTTTACTCTCTCCGGGGAGTGCGCTCCATTAGCCATTAGCACGCCTAATGCCCCTCCATTCAGGCCCTTGCAGCCGGGGCTCTGGGAACTGTCCTCTGCCCGTGGAGATGCTGAGGTGCCTGTTGCCTGTGACGCGCTGGTGTGCCAGGGAGGGCGAGAGAGGGGGGGGGGGGCGACTGTGTAAAACTGATCAGCTCTCCAACAGCTGGGAGTGACGACCGTGAAACAGCAGGGACCACAGCTTTTTTATTGTTTATCTTTTGTTTATGGGGCAGTATTCGGCTTTAATTACTCCTCTAAATTAAACTCTAACAGGCACTCAGAGACAGCCAGAACACCCCTCCCCCCCCCCCCCACACATACATACACAAACACCCACACCCACACACAAACTATTCTCCTACTAACCCCCCTGCCCCATTTCAACATACACACATATGCCTCCAATGTTCGTCGTTCGCACCTTACACTCAAATAAATACAGCCCATGCAAACAAACTGAAAACCGGACCCAGGAACAACCACGCAACATGGTTTCCAACGTCCATTTCCCCATGGTAATTGTCCAATCTCATAGTTCTGTGAGCTCCGTGCCATGATGTCTATGATAGTGCTGAAGATCATGTGTGTGGAGCAGAGACGAGGCAGGGCAGCAGAGAGGAAAACAGCAGTGCTCGGGGGTGCCTGTTCACACTGAGGCTTTCTGGGTTTGAAGCTGGGTGTTTCGGCGCCTTGTGGGAACAATTGCCTCTCGAGTGAGGTCCACCACAGCCGCTCGGCCCGAGGAGGCTCCCTCCCAGGATGGAGGGGTGGTGAGCGGGGGGGAGGTGGGGGGAGAGGGGGGGGGGGGGTTGGAGGTTTGGACTGGTGTTGTGGGCAGCTCAGCACCCCTCCCTGCTGACCTCACCATAGAGCTGGGCTCTCGGCTCCCCCAGTATCAGCTCAGCGAGGCTCTCGCGGGAATCCTCCCTTTTAGCCCCAGCGCCGCAGCTGAGCATCGCTGCTCAATTGCTGAGAAAATGTACAAAACGCTTTTCTCGTGCTGGGCCTTTTTTCCCCTCCCCTGTACGAAAATGGATCTTTTTTTTAGAAAAAAAAAAAACCAAGTGAAAGAACCTAAACAGAGGGAATCGTATGGAAGGGGCTTTTTCGCTCACCACTCAAAACGTCAACCTCGATTTGGTTTTCATGCATAGCTAATAATTATGGGAGCGGACTCCAGCAGCTAGTCTGAGAGATCCCCTACCTTGCTGTTGAATCAGCTGTAAAAGGAGGGTGGGGGGGGGGGGGGACACTTGGGTGAGCTCGGCCAGGGCCATGGAAGAAAAAACAAACTTTCCCCCCTCCTGCGGACGCTGGGATTCCATACACTTTTCCATGTTTATGACCATAGAAACTGAGACAATGAGCGAGAAAAATAAACACTGGGGCATGTTTCAGAGGTTGCGCTGGCGTTTGGCACCGTGTCCACAAGCAAGCTTTGACAGGGATCGGCGCTGTTTATTGGATGTTAGCGTTAGCATGCGTAGCGCCGGTGGTGTGTGTGTGTGTGTGTGTGTGTGTGTGTGTGTGTGTGTGAGTGAGCTAGGAGAGGCAGGCCAGCGCTGTAGCCCTTGCTATCGCCTTGAGGCTGAGCTGCACAGCTTTTAAGAGGAAATTCTCCAGAAATATTAAGTAGGCCGATGAGCCGAATTTATCAGACATGTATCGACAGCCAAAACACGCTTGTCCTGCATGCTCCACCTTGCCACTCCTTTGTAATAAATCAGTCTTTGAGAAGCCACTACAAACACACACTCTCACACACACACACACACACACACACACACACACACACACCGCTTTCTCACCAGCTCAATTATTCCTCTGGCACGTGTACAGGGGTAGTGCTAAAATAGAAGATACAAGTGGCAGATTACGAATGTAAATTTTGCTCACAGCTATAATCTCCGAGTGCTAAATCTGCCCAAAAGCGTTTGCGGGAGCACACACACACACGCACACTCACACTCACATTCACACACATGCACACACACAGGAGTCTGTTGGGATTGCATGAGTTAAGTTCTGCGTGTCTTCCAACCACAAGCATAGGCTGACTGTCAGCACTGAGGGCTTCATTAGCATGGAGATGGAAACAATGGAGAACATGAAGTCGCCATCACATCTCCTTGGAAAGAGAAACAGAGCATGGGAGTGAGGGAGAAACTGTGTGTGTGTGTGTGTGTGTGTGTGTGTGTGTGTGTGTGTGTGTGTGTGTGTGTGTGTGTGTGTATGAGTGTATGAGAGAGAGGGAGAGTGAGGGAGGCCTTCTGCAGACGTTATGTAATGAGAACCATTTCGGCGGTCTGTGGACAAGGGGAGCAGAGGAAGCGTGAGGGCCCATAGGGCAGCCCAGACGTTGGGGTTGAAGGAAGCGGCTCGGTTTACACACAGAGCACCTCTTAAGCGGGTGGCATACAGAGAGACTTGATTTCACTTTCTCTCCTGTCTTTTTTTTTTGTGTCCGTTTTTGTTTTGTTTGGTCTTGTTTTATTCCCGCTTCACTAAAAATAAACCCATGGGGGTAGGAGTCTCTTTCCTCTGAACTCTTGCTCTCTCATTCTCCGCCTCTTTTCTCCCTCACCCTCCCTTTCTCTGTCCCTCTATCTGTCCATCTCTCTCTCTCTCTCTCTCTCTCTCTCTCTATAGAGTGAGGCCAAGCTCTCCCTTTCAGGTGGGGACCTCTGAGCAGCACTAATGAAACTGTGGGTTGGTGGGGGTGGTTGAGGGGTGGAGGGAGGGGTTGTGTGAGAGGTCAGGGAGGGGACTCTTGCAGAGGGGATGTCGGGAGTCCAGCCCCCCCCCCCCCTCTCTCTATCTCTGTCTCTCACTCTCTCTCAGCCCATGGTGGTGTGGTCTGGCCGGTGCTGAGAGTCAGGGAGCACCTCAAGCGTTAACGTAATTGCAAGAATGTGAAAAATGAGGCGACTGGGCGCCCGAGCGAAGCGAAAGGTCAGAGCGCGCCTCACACAAAACAACTGGCTGCAGGGACGGCCTCATTAGGCCACCGCCATCAACTCACTCTCTCTCTCTCTCTTTCTCGCTCTCCCTCTCTGCCTCTCTCTGTCTCTCCTTCTCTTTTCCCCTTCTATGTCTCCTTCTCTGCCTCCCTTTCCCATCCCTCAGACTCGTAGCCTGAAGGAAGGTGTTTATTTCCTGCCAAAAGGTGCAGCGTTGGCACGGTCCAGGACTCGGGTCGGGCCTGGCACTCAGTGCCGTACCGTAACTGCCTTGGCCCGTATTGATCAGCTGTTACTGGATCCAGTGGAGACGGGAGTCGATAAGTGCTCTGTGGATTACAGGTCACTTGTACTTATGTGTGTAAGATAATCAATAGGCAGTACATTTCACTCTCTCTCTCTCTCTCTTTCTCCCCCCCACCACCCTCGCTCTATCTCTTTCTCTTCTTCCTCTCCCTCCCTCGCTTCCTCACTCGATCGTTCTCGTGCAGCTGCCCCCTTTTCCTTAGATGTTCTTAGTCGATCCGTCTCTCGACTGACTTAGGAGAAGTGGAGTAAGTAAGGATGGCCGGCGATAGCGGGCCATAGCGGGTCGGGAAAATGCATAGCCGGCCACTTAGGGCTATTCTGAGCTCCACGCCTGTTTGCCTACCCAACGTTTAGACACATAAAGAAAAGAAAAACGACGGAGGCCAACTGCGCTTTAAATGTATTTTAAACCGTCATAGGCCTAAAATCATTGCTTTATGGCCACATTAAATTTCATCCTCTCCACTTTGCCAAGTGCCCAAGGGCCAGCAGAACGTGTGCTACACCTTGAGTGGCTGCTCCACTGACTATCCACACACACACACATGCACAAACACACGCACACACAGACACACACACACACACACACCAGGCATGCACGCACACACACACAGCAGGCCCTCTCCGACCTATTGGGCAATTCCTCTAATGCAACCAGACTCGACAGAGGGAGCTCACGTCACAGAGGTCTGCTTGTAAGTATGGCATTGTGGTCACTAACAGTTTTTCTTTTTGCAGCGGGAGCCATTTTCAAAAGGCACCAGGCAGACAGACTGATTAAACTGTCTGCACCACAGAGTGCTCCATCGATAGGTTTGATTGCCTAACGGGGTGAGATGATAGCCACGATTGGACATGACAACAGTCTGGCTGTTTGCTTGGGGGGGGAGAGTGGGTGTGAGAGAGGGAGAGAGATGCAGAGAGGGGGGAGTGTGTGTGTGTGGTGTGTGTGTGTGGAGGGGGGATGGCTGCTGTGTGATGAAATTCCATGCAAACTCCGAATGTGGCCCAGGAGCTTGCGCTCACCAGTGAAACGAGATCTCCGGGCCTTCTCAGGAGCGTTCCGCAAACACGCCAAACAACCGGGGAGGGAGGGAGGGAGGGGGAGAAAGAGAGGGAGACAGAGAGAGAGAGAGAGAGAGACAGGCAAGGAGAGAGAGACTGGAGGATAACCAGAAAATGCTTCCATATAGAGAGACATACTACTCCTGCATTCATTACGATTGGTCCTTTTTACGTTGCTGTTGACACAATTCAATGTATTTCTAATGGGTCACGAGAAAGGGAGAGAACAGAGAGACAGCAATGATTGAGTAAACACACATTGATAGAAAACGAATGTGATCTGCACAAGAGGGGAAAATGTAGTAGGGGCAGGCGTAGACTTTTCAGGAAGCATTATTTCAATCTGGCAGACCCGAGCCAGATAAAAACACAAGCCTTTCTGAGCTGTAATTACCACTGTTGAGCTGGCAAAGTTAATATGTTTTAAATGTTACTGAGAACTGGCAGAAAAATCCAATTAATCACAAAGCTTTTCTTAGTGCTCAGTTCCACTTCTACCTCCGCCCTTCTGCTTAAATAGCAACAGTTTAGAACACTTAATAAGCCGGGCTACATACACAGAGTGGCCTATATATGTTTACAGTATGTCTGGGTGGCTAGCGGGACATTTGTGTGTGTATTTGTGTGTGTGTGTGTGTCTGTGTGTGTGTGTGTGTGTGTGTGTGTGTGTGTGTGTGTGCACGTGTGGGTTGGCATGCCAGGGCTGTTCGGCCCGAGTGTAACGTGGGATTTGACGCTCGTGAGCGCTAATTTGCTTGACAACATTAGCGCTGGGCGATGTATGGGATTGTCAGGGGCTTTTGAGAGGCTCCATCCGTCTTGGCCGGGCTGATGTGCTACCAGTGTACACACTGAGGTTTCTGCAGGAGCCCCAGCGGGCAGGTAGTGCTGGGGAAGTAGCCCCACACAGGCTGCCCCTTGTGGGCGAAAAACACTGCCCCTGGGGTAAGGTAGGTGCGTTTATATGGTGTGAGTGTGTGTGTGTGTGTGTGTGTGGGCATGTGGCTGGCTGTGGAGGGGTTTTCGAGTGTCGGACAGGGAAGAGCATCTCACCTTGTTCGCTGCTGTTGTCGCCGCTCTGCGAGGCGTGTCCTCCGCTGGAGGGCCCTGGCGTGCCGGCCGAGTGTGTGGAGGTGGCGTCATCGTGGTCTCTCCAGGAGGCAGGGTTCTGCGCGCGCACACACAGGGTTGACAGAAGGGATCCATCCGTCCCAGCGGTCCCCCAAGCCCAGTCCAAACCGCAAACCAGGAGCAGAGAGCGAAAGGAGAGAGAGAGAGAGGAAGAGGGGGAGAGAGAGAGAGAGAGAGAGAGGGAATGAGGGGGAAGAGAAAGAGAGAGAGAGAGAGAGAGGGAATGAGGGGGAAGAGAGAGAGAGAGAAACCACATGAGCGACTTGGAAATGTGAGAGGGACATCTGCGAGGCTCTGCAGGGCAGCCCAGAGAGCTCTTGACTCTATCACAGGCTGCAGAGGCATGCCCCCCTTAATACACACACACACACACACACACACACACACACACACACACACACACACATACCAACACGAGACTAATCAACAGCTCCATCAGCCTCGGCGAGCTGGGCACGACTTAAACTCGCTGGCACTCACACCAAAGTCTACGGCCTAACAGCATAATTAGCACGTAAGAGTCTATCACGGCTGTATTTAATGTACCATCAGATTCTGAACAAGCGCTGTAGAATTGTCTAAACACATGTGGCGGAAAAATGTCAAGTTAGTTTATACCATAACCAATTGAGACTTCCGCGTTGAGTGAAAAAAAAACTACTGAGGTAAAAAGTCTACATACACCACAAGAGCCATTAATCACCAGGACTGTCAGAAATGAAAATAAGATATGAAAGTGATTCTCTTGTCTGGCAAAGAACGGCACGCCTGACACACAGATTAATAACTCTCTCACTCACTCAAACACACACACACACACACACACACACACACACACACACACACACACACACACCGTGAGTAAAATGGTGGGTTTATAAGTTGTGAGAGGCCTCTCCTCCTCACCCTTCCTGGTCATTGCCAGGGTCCTGCTGGTCCAGGGAAACAGGATTTCTACTGTACAGGAAAAGCTTTATCTGCGACACACGAAGGCAGGCAAGAGGTGGAATTTCCTTTGCCATTCCAGTCAGGAGGGGGGACATGCAGACCACGTCACCTCCACACACACACACACACACACACACACACACACACACACACACACACACATACACACACAGTCAGCTTTTCAGACACACACACACACACACGTACACACACAGTCAGCTTTTCACACACACAGACACAAATACACAGTGGAGTCATCCGCGGCTGCAGTCCCTGAGGAATATGATTCAGCATGTCACCTGCAGCCAGTGACAGCCGGGGGCAGCCCGGGAAGGACAGCACGGGACAGGGGCGGGCAGCCACGAGGCAGCTGCGGCCGTGTCTGGTCCGGGGCCCTCAGAGCACGCACGGCCCCCTTGAACAGAGCCAAGCCAAGCCAAACAAACACAGGCCTGCACCAAGGCTTCCCACAAAACCTCAGCTCACTTCACTGTTCACCCTCCCTCCACCCCCCCAGCTTTATACAGACACACACACACACACACACACACACACACACACACACACACACACACACACACACACACTCAGCATAATGCATGTGCATCACAGACACACTTATATGTAAGCATACTCAGACAGGCATTTATACACTCACATCCATATGCACTGCATGGGCATGTACACACTGTGTGCACCCACAGATATGTGAACTCATAGTATAACGAGAAAGAGAGACACAGACTGTGGAGCAGCACACGGAGCAAAATATCTCCAGAAAGCGAGTTGCCATTTGGCCTAAGCTTATTAAGGTCTCTGCTGAACTCTTAATCTGTGAGAGTCCAGTGTCTGTTCAGCTGCCTTTGTGTGAGAGGGCCGACTGATCCGCTCAGAGAGCAGTGGGCAGCGTTCCCCTCACCTCGCCTCGCCTCTCCCCCCTGGACAGGATGACCTGAGGGCTAGTTGCTGGGGCCTTACCTAACCTTACCAGCCGTCCTGCCGCAGCTCTATGGTGGGGTGTGGAGAGAGAGAGTGTTTCTCTCTCTGTCTGTCGCTCTCTCTCTCTCTCTCTCTCTAAATCGGGGTGAAGTGAAGGGCGCACCTGCCGGCGAGAGCCCAAACTCTAGTCTCTCAGTGTCAGCTGTTCACCGCATGGCAATCAGATAAAAAGCTCGCCGAATTATCAGAGAAGTACACGGGGGAGGTGGGGGCAGAAACAATAGCTCCACAAGGATTTAGCTCTCACACAAGACATAAGGAGCACCCTCTCTCTCTCTCTCTCTCTCTCTCTCTCTCTCTCTCCCTCCCTCCTTCTCTACCTCTCTTTCTCTGTCAGTTGCTCTTGCACAGAAAGTGACATACATCCTGTGGATGTGCTGACCAAAGCTACCACAGGGCAGATTGACTGTGCGGTGGTGAACTCGGTTTACCCTTTACTTTTTCTTTTTCCTTTCATCCATTCACAGATGCAAAACTCACATTCATTCTCCCATAACATGTCAATTGCATCTTAAGAGAACATGTCATAAAAATAGGGCGGGGGAGCAGAAGCAAGAGGAGGAGGAGGAGGAGGAGGAGGAGATGGGGGGGGGGGGCTGCAAAGATTCGAGTCAAGAAAAATGAAATAGAAAAAGCACTTCTCATGCAGTGTATAATGCAGCGTGCCTGAGCCAGACTTCATGTACTCAGAATGTGCTGTTGTTGTTCTAAGGGAAGAAAATGACTGGGTTCCACTTCCTGAAGCTGAAATATCCATTGCCGGTAGGACTGGCCTAAAACTCCTTTGCTGCTCCTAGCAGCGCAACGCAAAACTGTGCTAAAGCAGCAAGCGCTCCATTTCAACAGTGGTGCCTCAGCACCTTCAGGACTAATTTAAACTCAACGACACTTGAACGAAGCTCAAAAATCACACGCTATATGCCAATGTTAGCAGTAACGTTATTTTCCAAGAAATCTGGATCTAAAGCTAAATCGTTTGTTTTTTTTATTTTGCCATAACGTGTGCACGACAAGGGCAGAGGAAAAAAAACAACATTTCAGGGTCACACAGTGACTTTCGCAAAACAGACACCCATGACGTCATCGGTTGCGTTAGACGCATACGCACACACTGTAAAAATGTTCCTTCATGTCTGCTCCGACAAGACATCAAACATGGCCACAGATGCCTCAACTGTCCTCACTCAGCAAAGCCACAAAAGCAACAGCCTTTTTCCCTCTAATTAATAATTCAAATGACCTCTCGCGGCTACAGCATGGGCGTGCTCAATGAACGCAAAGGAACACAACACGTACAACACACACATATATACACACACACACACACACACACAAACACTCAGTTGCCAAGACTCCCCTGAGTCCATTAAAGTTCAAACAAGCCGCAACACAAACACTCAGTTGCCAAGACTCCCCTGAGTCCATTAAAGTTCAAACAAGCCGCAACAGAAGAAAAAAAAAAAAAAAAACACAAAGAGAAAATGGGGTGAGCATCACCCAAACACTTTTTTTGTCAATCTACGCCAAGAAGCGAGAGGAGCAGAAAAAAAAAGCTTAATAATAATCACACATGTGACTGTTCCCTGTAGCTCAGAATAATTAGAAGTCAAACATGGCTCCCTCCATGCTCTTGTGTAATGGTGTTAAAGAGCAGTGTTACGGGGAGGAGGTGAGTGGCGAGTGAGCAAACACACAGGCTCTGTAGGCACAATAGGGCTAGATGGAAAATAAGATACGAGGAAGCCCCTTGGGTCTCCTGGGGCCGGCTTTTCTATTTGCTGGGGTTACAGACTCTGATAATGCAAGTTGTAATTAATATAAAAGCAGGAGACAATGCGGGTGAAGAGGCTTGTCGTGCAGCGAAGGCCACGCAAGAGCAGGGGCGGCTGAGTCGCTGTGCGACGCGTCGTTTCGCACGGACACACACCTGCCTTGCCCATCAAAACACAACCCGCTGCTCCCGCCTTTTTTTTTTTTACTTCTTTTCTTTTCTCTTTGTTTCTCCCTCTCCCTCTCTCTCTCTCTTTTGGTCTCCCTATCCTATCGCAATTTCAAATAAAATTGATTTAGGACTGTCTTTGAATTTGGTCTCAAATTCCCAGGAAACCTGAGGTATCTACAGAACGAAAGTGTGTGTAGCGGAGAAACAGTGAGCACAGAGGTGTGTGTGTGTGTGTGTGTGTGTGTGTGTGTGCGCGTGCGTGCGTGCGTGCGTGCGTGCGTGTAGAGGGGAGTGGTGCATAGTGCTGTATGCTATGGCTGGGAACTCCGAGTTACACATCCCGTCCTGCTGACACACGAGAAACACACCAGGCCGTAAATCTCCGCCGGCTGGCGTTTCAAGACGCATCTTGCACCTAAACTCCTCACACATTTTTGTCGAATTTAACACGTAATTACATAGCCTCGCCGAAAAGACATTCAAGTGCAGGGTCACGACTATTCAACTCTTCACTATTTACAAGACCGTCAATTATCTCCTATGCTTTAAAAAAGGAACATTAATTTGCCATCAAATAATTGACAGCTGAATTGTTTTAAAATATAGGAGTGAGTGGAGTATGTGGTGTGTGAGAATGTAAGTGTGTGAGTGGGTGTGTGCGCACATGTGTGTGTGTGTGTGTGTGTGTTTATGCGTGTGCGTGTATGTATGTATGTGTATGTGCGTGCACGCTTGTGTGTGTGTGTGTGTGTGTGTGTGTGTGTGTGTGTGTGTGAGACTTTGTGTGTGGCTTCATTTTCTGAAGTGGTGTTTTGCACAATGCCCTGACTAGCACATTACAAGCACACAATTATTTTATCAAAGGAAGCAAAAAACTTTAATCCCAAGGCGGCAAGCCTTTTGGGACCTATTCTGATGCATGTAAACAACAACATGCACAAAATCTAGAAACTGCCTCCCTCAATAACAGAGACAGATGAGGGGGAAATTATGATAAAAAAAACCCAAAACAAACCTTTCGAAACACACAAACTGTCACTTTTTCCCCGGCTGTATTCATTATGAATTTTAAAAAAAACAATGCACCGCATTTTTGAAAAACAGACTTGCATATTTGAGCTTACAGCTTCGCCAAATATTGCTCTCATCTGTGCCAAAGGTCGCTCTCATCTGTGCTGGCGTAGTGGCCACACATCACTCACGAGCAACAAGTCCTGCTTCTCTTCCATTGCTCATTAGGAAGGCATGCCAGCAGGCCCAAGCATCTGAACACTAATCAGACAGGATATGTCGAGCTAGACGCCGTACCATCACAAAACAATCATCCGAGATGGCAGATGTCACTGTGCTATGCCTCTGACTCTGTGTATAAGTGTGTGTGAGTGTGTGTGTGTGTGTGTGTGTGTAGGGAAGGGGGGGGGGGGTGCTGGATCCAAACACAGGCAGCCTGCACGTGCTACTTCATTCGGAGAACCTCCACAACTGAACAAACCCACGGTTCAGCGGTTTTAGGAGCCCTGTAGGCTAAATGTAGGCAAACACACTAGTGCGCACAGGCGGCCAATCGTGGCCCAAACCATGCAAATAGCCTTAGAACTATAGACCATTAAAACACCTTTTGGAGAGAGAGAGAGAGAGAGAGAGAGAGAGAGAGAGAGAGATTTAGTGCTTGCTGTGTGGTTATTATTTCTTGCGGGTTACCTTGACTTGGAAATTAACAACATGTAAACAGAAGAGCCTTTAGTGAGCCAGTGCAGGGCTTAGATAACCTACACGTAACCTCGGCAGGAACTACAAGCATGAGCCGCGAGCACTGGAGAAGAATGGGGTGCCAGAAACACACATGCCACAATATTTCTTCACGGCGCTCTCTAAAACTATGCACCGAGGCGGGAGAGGGTTTCAGCCGAGCAAGCTGTGAAACAACTGCAGCGAACGTGAAGTGCGCTTGATTAAAAAAAAGAGAGAGAGAGAGAGAGAAAACTGTGCAGTGGCGGGGGCCCAGGCACAAAGACAAATTCATTAGTACTGATAATATTCAGCAAGCATTAATTCCATTCTTGGCCTTAATTGGATGTAGAATAGAGCCGGCTGAAATTTTATTGCAGTAATTAAAAGGCAAACAGGGCCGTACTGACACACGACACAACTACACTGTTCACTGGGGGAGATGGAGCTTGTTTTCACTTTTCATCCGTATGACAATATGATTAATTTGTACCCCCCCCCCCCCTTTAGAAAAGAGAGTGGGAGCTTATGGATGTATGGGGGGAGCAGTATGTGTGTGTGTGTGGGGGGGGGGGGGGGGGGGGGGGGGGCGTTAGGGAAGTAACAGGAAGCAAATATAAGAAATCAACTACGCGACAAAGGCCTTGTCTCCTTTGACAACGCCATAATCCAATCAGCTCAAAGATAATGTAGCATTCAAGTGTAAATAAAACCCTTCTTATTAGGCTCTACCATCAGGTAGAGCAGAGAGAGAGAGAGAGAGAGAGAGAGAGAATGAGCACAAACGCCTGTCTCCTTCATGAAGAGCCTCATCATCCCAGGCAAAGCAACTTTCACCAAATGAGATGTAGCCCAGGGCTATATATTAAAAATGCATATCAAAGCAAAGAAAAATGGACGTGAGAGATTCTAACTAAATAAATTAGCATATCTAACTATCAAATTGCCTTCTACTCTCTCCAACCAAAAAATACAGAAATGAATAATAAAACATAACCAAAATAAAAAATAAAATGAATAAAACAAAAACCAGTATCTGCTTGTACTTGACATCAGATATGCCTGATGTATTTACTTTGCAGTTATATGGTTTTAATGCTCGCCTCAGCTACAAACACGCCTCTTGCTCAGGGCAAAGGCTTTCTCAGCGAAGAACATTTACAAAGTGAGAAATAAGCCTAGTTTGGTCTATAGCTATGCCCATATATGCAATCTCTGCTTATTCCAAAATTCAGAGATATATAGATACTGAAATGTTTATTTTTCAGTTCAAACTATTTCCTATTCAAATACTCTGTTCCTTGTTTAACCCTTCACTTGATGATCTTATCATTCAAAAATTGCAAGCACAGATGAAGATATAGATATTATCACTACAACAATACAACAGGTTTTGATCATGCAAGTAACTATTTTCATAATAGTTCAGGTGCACCCTCTCAAGTCGCATACTGGGTTAATGGCAGTGTAGGCGACAGGTCATACTGAAAGCCATTTGTGTGTGTGTGTGTGTGTGTGTGCACTTAATTTGAGTTTTGCATATCAATAATCTGCCCACATGCCTACTGCTACAAGCCAGGAAACAGTAGCCGACTGGCTAGGTCTCCTCTAACAAGCACCAGAGTGTACTTGCGAGGAACTTGCACTATGGTAGCACTGACCACACCAATTAGCTGTTGTAAAATGTCATTGCTGCCGTAAGAGACATATAAATCGCTCTAAACTAAAATACCTAATGAAGTGGTCAGTGCAAACGACTTTCGGATAAATTACCTGTCGCGCACAGCCAAAGTTTCTTTATGGCCACTCCTGATTTTCTCCATTAATATATTTAATTTTCTAATTATCAAAATGCTATGTCTTACAAATGGCCGGATGACAATGGCGCGGTCTAAACATTGCGAGGGAGCTGGAAATTGGCTTGAGCATCAACCATCTGCCACGAAACTAAACAGGCTAGTTTATCTAATCTCTTCGGTATAAACAACAGCATGCCTCATTTCTACACTTATTCTGAGCTAGATGCACAGTTCGCGGGGCTTTCAACTGCCGTTCCACCCTACTATCCACGTTAATTCTAGTTTTGTTCACCTTGCAGTATTTAAGCAACCATGCATGCACTGCGGACATTCAAAGCCAGCTCGTCGCTATTATAACTAGACCCAACAGATGCAGTCCGTTGACTTTGCATAACACTTAAATCTGCTTTAATTCCTAATAGGCTTGAGCTTGGGCCGCTGATACATAACCAGTCATTCTGTCGTGATTCACCCAATAGGCATAGTTATGCATTCACTCTTAAAATAGCATACACGCCTTAACAAAAAAAGAATTAATAATAATAAAAAATCTTAATTTTCAACAGCACATTAAACCCAACTCGTATGTTCGTGCTACATTTATTGCCCTGAAAATCTCGTTTAAAACCACGGGATCGATCTCCAAATGTAAAGGCGGGCTTCAGGTACATATTATTATTGAATTCAGTTCATATTGTGACCGTAAAATGGGCGCAGGGAGCAGAAGTACTTCAGAGAGCAAGCCACAAGTCGATCAATAGGAAACAATTAAACACATTAACCAACAGCGTGTAACGTCACTACTACGCTGCCCGACGTAAAAGAAGCTCTGATGCCACATTATGAACTTGACATTGAGGGCACCCCGGCAGCTTCAGCTGCATGGCTTAATACTTTCTCTGCGCTTATGAAGTAAAATCCCACAGCTATAGTTAGAGGGCTGTCTACTGGGTTATATCCCCATGGCATTTACGCACAATGTTCTTTTTCAAAAACAGCACATAGGCCTACAACTGAGGTACATTGCCAACGAAAGCCCATCAGTGTTAAAGAATACTGGCCTACTCACTCTACGTTGTAACCGAAGAGCGACTATTCCAGCCAAACACAAGAGAGGTAAACACATACAAGAAATCCTCAGACTGTACGGAATGGACACCGGGAGAGGCCTTTGACGCCTCCAACCACAACAAAAACATTACTAAATTATACAAAACTGACCAAACTCGCCAGATAGTGAGGATATTTTGAATATAACATCTAATCTAAAACTATGGATAATTACTAACATATATGTGACCTGTGCCTTTGCGTTTTAATTCTGTGTTTACCAAAGAATACACCATCGCCAGTTTAGTGACTACTCTCAAAAGCATTACCACACGCGAGCGCGCACAAACGCAAACGCGCGTGCGCGCGCAAACACACACACACACACACACACACACACACTGTCAACAGGCTCAGAAGCGGCGCCACACGCGCCATAGCTACACATCACTGCAAGACAATAGTCTGTTATGAAACCAATTAAACCCGTGTTACTTACGTGATCTGCTAGGTTGGTTGAAGATCCCGAGAGTTCCTCGTGGTCCGATTTTGAGCTGCCATCCCGTTCGTCAATAACTAGGTCTATTGGCATTTTCCCTTTCAAACAACTGATGTACCGATGGCAAAAATTGTCGCAGAGCTCGTGAACCTAAAGGCAAAAGAATATATCTTTTTCAGGACAAGGGGAACTCCACAGGCGGTCCAAGAATAACCACAATTATGGGGCATTATCGGGCGCGACAAGGAAACAATAGTGAAATTGTTGCAGCGCTTATTATTCTCAAGAGACTGGCGCAACAAGTTGAATGCACAGAAAATAAACATGGTGCACAAGCTGATAAAATACCTAGACAAATATGTTGCACCTTCTAAACCTGTATTAGCACACTCTGACCCCCATCGCATTTAATATTAAACAATTGCCAACAGTTTGATCAATATCCCACAATAGTGAGTAATGAGCGTTTAAGCTTTTAATTCAACTGCAACATACATAAATAGCGTCATAAAATATTAATATATAGTGTATCAAATATTTTCAGAAGAACATTATCTTAGTTGGTCACTACTGCGCCATGCTATACACTGGTTCACTGGTATATACCCATTATTTTTATTCAGCTGAAGACAAATCGCAGTAAAGACATTTAGAGGCCCATTTACCTTTTCTAACTCCAAAAGATGAAACCGCAAAACTTGTATGGCTTGTATCATCTGGAAAAAAGGAATATATAACATGTTTTAACATGGTAGTCGATGACAGCCGTGTTGTCGTTGCACTACGATAATATAATTTACTAACTTTGAAGGATTTCATATTGCACTTTTTTTTTTTAAGTAGGCCTATTGTCCCTTTATATTTACCATGAACATTGGGCAGGTGCGTCATCTAACATTTTACACATATTTTATCAAAGACATATATGACAACAGCGACAGAATGACTGATTTCTTAAAGCAACAAATTTAGTTGCATGGGTTTAACAGAAAATGCACATCCACGCAAACGCGATGGCGGATTCACCCCTACATGTAGCCACCGCGTTAACACTCCCCTAATCAGTGCTTTCCCTCACGGCCTCCTATGGTAGCCTAATGCTCTGCCACTCGAGACCCCTCCGAGCTTCCCCTTGTTCACTTCAAAGGAACCTGTCGAACATCTGTGTTGTGCTTTTGCATCAAATCCTCCTATATTTACTTTGCAATGTCAAGAACAGGGGTGCATGTTGGAGACAAAACAACCATAACATTTAGTGGCAAATGCAGCGCATGTGGAGGAAATACGAAAGTGTTCTTGAATCACGCTTACCAAATTGTCCAACTCTGGATTTGAAGAGAATAGAGGTTTTTCTGCACGGACCTAAAATATCACCAGAAGCGGGGGTTAATTTGATCACGTGATATAACTATATTACACAATGACATCTACAACCATAGCCAACTGCATGGCAAAATAACAAAGTTATTTAAGAAAATAGTTCAGTATCCTAAATTAAAGTTGTGACGGGCCTCTATTGTGCTATTCTTAACGTCTTAGCAAAATAATGCACGTGCCAATGACAATAGGCTACTTCACGTGTCATTCGCTAGACTTATTGTAATATTATTTTTACGATACAAAATTAGGAGAAACTTCTTCAGTCAGTAAATGCATGTTAATCCACAGTTTTTTACTGTATTGCTATCAAAGGCTTATTCAAATATACAAAACACAAATGGCAGACGGATGTATATAAAAGTGACCTGTTTGGCAAAGACTGCGATGTCCTCGTTGAAGGAGTCGGAGGAGCAGACATCGCCGCCTGCTACCCCAGGCTCCCTGGGAGTGCACGTCGCCAGCTCACACTTCTCAAAAACCAAGGCAAGGAGGGGGAATAAAGGGTGACTGCAAGAAGGGAACATGAACTAAGCGAAACATAGCCGACTACTTAGTTTAAAGTGACATATTATAAACTAGAAGATGTTTGTAAAAGTTTAAAACATATAACGACGCCATTATTTTCACTTAGTGCCGGCCATGGCTTCTCTTGTTGTCTGCTTACAACTTGACATGTAAAGCCAAAATCCTTTAGTTGTAGCTTTGCATCAACATGTTGTTTTACATATAAAATAATAATAGTTATTCTTTAAAACAACAAGAAATATTTATTTGGTTTGTAAACTAGAGCAGACATAATGTTGTTCATTAAATAATGTTAACATATATTTCATTTTCAATCCGCACAGTGATACTGTCAAAATTATAGTCCATTACTTTACAAAGTGTGTGAAAATAAATAACGCGCATTTAAATATGTGTAAGGTGCCCTGACCTGTTTTATTATGTGTTTGGTGACTCTGTTATTGTTAATTGACAAGTCAGGATCAGGATTATTATTTTTAAATAGGCCTACAGACGACTCTGACAAGTGTAAACGTAGCCTAGTCATATTTTTACAATTAAACTGACTGTAGTTTTAACCAAACGCAAAATGAGTTTTAATAGGCTAATCATGGAAATAATATGTTGCACCTACATGACAGTTCCACTTTTAACACCCCGCGTTTTTGAAAGCATTTTTGAAAAAGTAGAAAATAAACACAATTATTACTCACCCATAAATTAGATCTTTGTCCCTCTTTAAAACATCGTTGACAGCTGAGCCCATGCTGGTGGGCATTACATTGGGATGGGGTGCATGTGCACCGTAATGCTGGCTGGCGTGGAGCGGAGGTCCATGATTCAAGTGGTGGACCTGGGGTAGCGGTCGAGGAGCATGCGGATCGTACATAGATGCCGGAACTCCAACTCCGTCCATTCCCCCATAATGGGCCAGTTCATCGTACTAAAGTGAAACAAAATCATATCAGAGGAAACAAGGAAACTTTTGTATCATAGAAGTGTACAGGAGTGGTGTCAAAGAATCAAGTGATTCCTTCAAAAAATGAAAGGAAAGGAAAAGGGAAAACCATAACAAACCAAAACACAGTGTGTAGGCTACACGAGGTTAAAAAGTATTATTATTGTTAAGAGTAGTGCGTCGAAGGAAATGACGGCACTGGTTATTCTACTTTTAAGTGCAAACTGATAGTTTTGAAATTACCAAAAACATTCTAAACTTCTGTATCCCCGAGGCTGAGTTACTTTCGTGTTACTTAGAGTCCCTTTAAAACAGCTCCACGAATGCCGCGGAGATCACCGGTATGGTAGGGGCTGTCACGGCGCTGGACGAGTTGAGATACAGCAAAAATGTCAAATAAAATGCCTCAGATTGTAGTAGTTTGCAAATGAACCGCCACCGGCATGCGGATAGCGATAGACGAGGCCCTCCGATAGGATTTGTATAGGTAAGTGTTGGAGATTTAAAACCTACCCTTTGCGCCATCAGGCTGCGCTCCAATAAACTCCTGGATGTGTCGTATATTCAATATCCCAGTCTGGTAAGAATGTGATTTAGTGGTAAGATTCCTTTTTCAACCAACTTGGTGAATTCTCCTATTCTCCAATGTGGTTCAGAACAAGCAGAGGCATCAGGAGTTTTGCAATTTTTCTTGTTTTCCTCTTTGCCCCCAAAAAAGAAAAAAAATGTCAACCACCAAACTGAAGGTTACAATCGGCCCATCAACAACCTGCATGTAACTAAACTGTCGTGTCTCATGGCTTTTTGCCACTCCAGCTGTCAATCAAAGCCAGAGGTTGTCAAGGTAATGAATGAATGATGGTTGGTGATGATGTTCAAGAGAGGATGAATCTTTTTAGCCCGTTTTCATCCAACAACTCCGCGTCTCCTTTATGCCTCCGGATCGCTATCTTGTTTTATCATTACTGTAAAAAAAAGAAAAAAGTAAAAGAAATTAAGAGATTGCAATTCAGATCGTTCCTTTTCCCGGTAGGTATTTCGTCTATCTCGCAGTCTGAGATGAGTGAGTGTCAGCGAGTGTTGGCAGGTTGGCTGCTAGCTTGCTTATAGAACAGAGTCAGTTCGCAGCGCTGATCGGCGGGAGAATGAAATGACGGAACCCGGAAGTAGAGGTGGCCATAGCCAGTCCTACAGCAGCAAGAGAAAGAGAGGAGAGACCAAAGCCTGTGATATGCAGAGTATGCACACGGACGGCTTCAACTCCTCACGGGGGGAGCCAAACAACACAGCATCTGCTCTCCACCGATTTCGCTTGCAATATGAGCTCCTAAAAGTAGCAGAAGATGGACAAGAATGGAGCGCGGTTATACTGTAGCCTAATCTGCTTTTGCGTTTAGCTCGGCGTTTGTGCTGGTAACATCGCAAGCAAAGAGCACAAACCGTTTCAGTGTTAAAATACGGAGGCACCGCACATGTCGTCAGACCAACTTTTATCGGTCTGCACTCCAAAGCGCATTTCAAATAAACCACAGCCTGCCAACTTGTTCCAGTAGTTGTTTTGATAGTTATCGTAAGTTTTATCAACTGTAAGTTTCCACTTAGGTGGCGATAAACTGACAACACAAAATGCCAATAGGCTATCTGAAACTCAATTCATAAGTAGGTTACATTGTAAACGACTGACAAAAATCTTATCAATTGACGCATTATTTTAATCTCCATAAGCGCAAACTATTTCTTCGAGAATCCAAGGCCTTTCCCAAATGAATAAGGCAAATGGAGTGATATTGACCACCCCTTTTCAGATAAAATGAACTTTTCCAAAGGTTTTTGCGAGGAAAGTAATTTTGTATGTGTCTTCCGTCCAATCGTATCTCTAGATAGAAATCCGTGCCTTACCTCAGAGTAGTCAATTACGAGAGCTCCCCAAGATCATCAATCATAGGGAGAGTTTGAAGTTTAGAGGAGGGGCAAAAGCTTTGCTCATCGATTGTACTACGGCTTGCCCCTCTCTCTTTTTTCCAAGTCCAAGCTTTTTCTGACCTTAAAATCTAAACAGGCCATCAGTCCCTTTTGCTATTTAGTTTCATCAATAATAGGCTAATATAGATTGTTATGCGCATGACATCACCGTATCGATACGTTTTCTCACAAATGGTAACATTTATGGCTCCGATATTTTGTTGTCGAAATTCACCATGCACGAATGGGATGCGCTTGGCACACTGGCGAGGGAATGAAATGGACGGAGCAATAAGGTCAACAGTCTACCCAACAGACAAACAAGACACAAGGCTTTCCGAAGCAGTGAGAGAAGTTATAACGATATCATAAACGATGCAGTGTAACAACAATTATGTTTGTGACACAAGGGGGTGGGGAGCCCTACAAGAAAAAGTAGAACTGAAGGGTTGACAAACGGCTCTGCGGACATTAACATGCAATAGAGCAAGAGAGGGGAACTCCACTGTTGAGCAGAGAGGTATGGCAGTCTCTCCCGGGCTGGTCAGCGCTGCATTCTGCGTATTGAGAGAGAGAGAGGCTGGCTAAGCATTTCAAGACTGATACTTTATTATTAAATCAACACTTCAAAATACTCGCCTGGGCTGAGGCTTCTAGCCTAACCTAACGCTAGAATCATCACCGGACAAATATGGTAAGTCTTTCGAATATCCTTTTGTTACAAGCTTAGTGAATAGTCAGTAACGTGCGTCTTAAGAGGACCAGTTGGAGATAAAAGTCAAAAAGTTGAGTGTGCGTATAGTATTATCGTCATTACCGAAAGCGGTAGGAGTGGACTTAATCACAGTGCGGCAAGAAAATGAGAACCCAGGGTATTATTTGAAGCTGTCGGCATATTCCTTTACACTTGAACAGGACTTAAGTGTATTTACGTTTTCTTCTTCTTTCAGTCTTGGCTTGTGTTAACCCTTGGCAAAAGGTTTGCGATTTTAATATTTTAAGCACTTGCTCTCAACACGATGACCTACAGTATAGTCAGTCTACACCAACATTACTTAAGTGCATTTAAATCGTGCCCTTGGACACAGGCCAATTTGAAACTGAATTCTAATAAATGATTGGTAAACAACTATTGTTTTCTAAACCACTATTTATTTAGTATAGGCTCTAAAGTCCAAGACCATAGGTTAATTTAAATAGAACAACACATTAATTGCCACACATAAAAGGCCTGAATGACAGCACCACCATTCAAAGCATGAATTGTTACTATGACTTTTTTTTTTATCATTTTTTTTTATCACACTGACTAGGCTATGTTTTGGGGTGCTTCGAGTTTGTAAACATAAAGTCCCAATAATAAACCAAGCACTGGTGGAGATTCGGCGCACACGAATATGCCATAGTCTCCCTGCAAGAACCTTACTTTTGCAAATTGATACGCCTTAACAAGACACGTTTTATCTCCAAAAATAAGGGGCATGAATGAAATCAGTGTTCCAGTAGACTCGGCGTACAGGTCCCACGCCTCTGCAGAAGATGGCATTAACAGGCGGTAAAATTTCATCTCGTGGTGTCAAATTGAGGTCAGTTTAGGGTTAAAGCTCTCGGTGTCCGCGTGGGACATGCCCAGCTGCGTTCGGATTCATTAGGGGACTGAGGATCCATTTCAAGAAAAACACTATCGAGACAATCACGGGGCCAAGGAGCCACTTCGTGGCACATCCTAGTGAAGATACTGTTAAAAGTGTTACCTTTAAAGGGTCCCCCTTAACCTATGCGCTGGATATGGCAAAACATAATTATAAAGAATGCATAATATTTTGCTATAATTTTAATTGATTGCCATCACTGATGCAGTTTACTGAAAACCTCCTTGAAGCTATTGCTGAGCAACTACAAAACGGCGTAATCTTATTTGCAACTTTGTTTTGAGTTAGTTTACCTTTGTTTACACAAAAGTGTATAATTAAAAGCAGTGTACAATGAAAGACTCATACTTTAGATCACATTGACCTCCATAACAAAAGTCTTGTTGATGCCATTTTAAAAGATGTCTGGGAATAAAGGGTGTAGGCTATAGGTAATTATAAATATGCGTTTAAATTGCATTCAACGCTGAGGTCAAATCTGCATGTTAAATTTAATGTAAAAACACACTGTAGCCTATGCCCACGGTAAATGGTCATCTGTACCAATCATAACACTGTTTTAATGGTATCTAGGGACTATGGAAATAAAGTGCAAACTGAGGAACAAACTGTATATTTTAAATAAGATTCTTCTCAACTGTATACATTTGGCAACCTCCTTAGCATTACCTCATCGTGTTGAACTCTCTTTGACCCCCAGTGAAATGTGACTTGAAGCTAGACTGCATGGGCAACTCAAATACTTGTAAAAGTTTCGCGACTAACTGTAAATTCCTCTCTTCCAAAGTCGTGTGTTCTCCACACCAGCTCGCATGAACGAGTTGGTCAGGCTGCAAGAAAGAGAAGGGAGCTCTACCATTCCCTTGAAATCTGTAATGGTCTATCTGTGGCTTGAAGCATGCCAGACGATATCAAATCGCGGCCCTGTAGTGACACCTAGCGGAACCTTCCCCACACCAACAGTTAATTCACAAAAGTTGCGCTACTTCTAATTATATGATGGCGTTATAGCTCTTCTAAACTCTGTACCTTAGTAAATGTGTATTAATTGTATTGATTTATACGGAGAATTAACGAAAAAATAATGAAAAAGTCCATAATTCAAATACACTTTTAGTGTTTTATTTAGATATCCTTACCAGTTTAAAACTGATAATCTCCCAAATATTTTAGATGTTTTAGAAAAATTACTTGTGTATTTGTGTAGGCTACTCTTATGAAAGTCTTTGAGTATCATCCGTTTTTACGGACTGTATCAGACAAACATTTTAGTTGGACGGAAATATTACCTACCATTTTTTGCATTTAACCCAAAACGTGGTATTAAAATGGGTTGATCTAGTGACGGCGTTGATGGTATTATTATTATTATTATTATTATTATTATTATTATTAGTGGTTGTTTTATGCTATATTGTCTCGTGTGCTTCTCTAAATGTGCGTGTAGTAGGCTAAGAACACTTTACCTTACTGCATATTATTTAAATGACATGGGTGACGCACAAATGTTTTAACACATTTAACACAAACACAACATTTTATATGATTAATTTATTAGTTGTGTTTTTAAATTGATTTTAATTTTTACCATATCATTTTAATCAAACACCACGCTGGCTCAACACCAATTCTTTAAAATTGCATTCTGCATAAAACAAATATTAGATTTGGCAAACGTGGAAAAAACTGAGCGTCCGATATAGGCTAGGCTAAAAAGGTAGGCTATTATCCATTTTCTAGTTAAAATCTCGTGAGTAATAGAAACTTTGCCTTCTCTGGTTTCAGCGGCACTGAAACACAACTGATCATTTTTTTTTTATTTAGGTACACCGAGTATATTTGAAGATGCAGCTCCCGTTTCTCAGCATCCTCCAATGTAATTTGGGGAAGTTTAGTTAAATCGGGAAAGGAGAAAGTTAATCGCGGTGACTCTCTCTTTGTGCCTCTGTCGCTCATCATTTATCAGTCTTTAGAGGCTTTAAGTGGCAATATTGGCCCTTGTTCATATTAAATACATGGGTCCTTATCTATACTATCGGAGCATCATTGTTCTGAATGCTTTGCAGCGAAAAGAAATGTCCGATGGAGAGGGCCTCCCCGAGTGATCAAAGGAAAACTGGCTTTAGGCGCCAATGACATTCCCTCGTCTATTACCGATATTATGAGACATAATTCTCTTATTCAATTCTCTTTACACTCCTAGCTCAGTGAACCCCTCCAGTCATCCAGTCAGCTATCTCAGAGGAATGTTTAACCAGTTATGTGTATATTTGTTTTATTTGTCTATTTGAATGTTCATGTTTATTTTAGTGTTCAAGAGGCAACTTTCTGTATGCAGTGTTTTGAAGTAAAATAAAATGTTATTTACTCACAAACTCTTACAATTGTTGGCTGTGTATTCATCCTTGTGTGTATGTACGACAAGCCTTCAGGAAAGAATGTGCCCAGGCAGACTCATTATTATGCACGCACTTTTATCCCCAAAGACCCCAGGAGTACAAATAAGAGACCCCTTTTGGGAACGTACTGTAGGCTACAGTACTCTTTTCAAAAACTGGACACAGGACTTGAATGAAAGACAGGCTATATGAAAATATCAAGACTGTAGTGTTTGTTTAGTGTTTGATGTGCAATGGAGAGACTCAAACTGATTTTTATGTGCACCTCACACACATGAAAATTATTTTTATAAGCCACTAGCGTCACACACTCATTCTGCCAACAACGGAACCAACACAGAAAAAATGCATGGAGTTGTCCCACAAGTTTTTTCAAAGTCGCTCAACAACGCAAACTGGGTCATGAGATATGCTGAAATATGGTGCCTATTGATTGTGATGGTGACTACACTGCTATTAATTATCACTGACGCAAAAGCTTGATACCAAATGAAGATATTTTCAGCTATTTGTACTCACATTGACAGACTGCAATTATTCTAATGATTCACATAATTAAGGATTCTCATCAACTGAATAAAAATTCCTAGTCTATCAGTTTGGTCAGTTGAAATATTTGATATAACTAGAGCTTGCGAAGATGAACTCTAGGCTGATGCCGTCTTTCTTTTTGGCATCCCTGAAATCTATTGAGAGATGCTGCACGTACCATAAACTAAACATCTAATTGCAGTAAGAAAATACTGAAATGATGTTGATGATACAGTGAGAACACAGCAATACAGGCATTAATCAAGAGTCAAGAGCAGAAAGGACTTTCTCTGGAAAAGTTTTTGGGGCTGACAGTATAATATTTACACTATGATGTTTCAAAAAAGATATTTATTGAAAATGAGTGTCATAGTAGCCTACTTTACACTTAGTTGAAGCTAACTGACACACACACACACAGGCTGAGGAGACAAGCAATAACATTATACACTAGAGACATCTATACTGAATAATAGCAACTTATATTGATTTTAAAGCAGCGTTGACTAGAGATGGCCGACTCAAGCGTGATGATCCAGTGAAAGTGAGGATGGTAAAACGTGTGGAAAAAAGGTCGCCAATCTGTTTTGTATTATGACTGACCCACCACAAAGTGAGTTACATCAGACCATGAGGCCTCTTGATCACAAACAAGTACTTATATTTGTGGAATACATCACCAGTTTCTTCTGAGAGGAAGAAAAAGTGTGTGTGTTTGTGTGTATATGCGTGAGTGTGTGTGTGTGTGTGTGTGTGTGTGTGTGTTTACAAGAGAAAGGAGAAAGAGAGAGAGAAATCCCCTTACTCATGAATTGTTTAAAAGCCCTTCCAATTTAAACAAATGCAGTTGCCACGTTTGTTGGGTGTTTTGTTTTTCCCCGTTTCTTCCTGTTTGAGCGTTTCCCTCTCGGTTCTGGAAGAGTTCACATGATCAAGCAAGGTACCCAGGTAATTACTGAGCATTGTCAAATAAAGGGAGCACTGATTCAAATGAGGAGTGAAATATCAAAGCCAAGTGCTCCCTTTGCAGCCCGTTGCTTATCCACAGCGGAGACGGAAATGAGAGAAGTGCCACGGGGACACGGAGAGAAAGAGAGAAAGAGAGAGGGAGAGGGAGGGAGGGAGGGAGGGAGGGAGGCTGTGACAACAGTCAGACACACGTCTCTGAGTAAATATCGCACCATAAAGACCTACTATGTCACACACACACACACAGAGAAATACACATGTCTAAGCACACACACACACACACAAACAAACAAACAAACACATTTTTACATGTAAGACCTATATTCAGATACACAAACAGATTAATGTATGTGGTTTTGAACCAACATGCCGATGGCCAAGCAAACACATTTGCTGAGGCAATAGGGTGCTTTGAAATATGTTCTGATTTTCTCCTCGAATCCCCCATCTCATTGGTTAACTCATAACTTGAACTCTTCAGTTGGGATATCTGGTGGTTATGGAACTTCACTGACTAACTAGTTGCAAGACAACATAATCTACACCAATGAATGATCTCACTGAAAAAGTCGATTTCATTGGAAACCGTTTATGAAATATGAGGTGTGATACAAATAAAACTAGTAGGAGTCGTCTGCGGCAGATGTCACAGTGATTTTGAAAGTCTCTCAGTGTGACATTTCTCAGTGCTTCAAATAACGAACAAAATCCACAGCTTGTTATGACCAAAGAGATTCCCTTGCTTATTTAGACAAATGTTCTTCTGTTGTTGCATCATAACTATGGAAGTTGATATGTGCATTACATAGGCAACACAGATTTCAAGATCCATGTCTGAAAAATATCTGCAAAACACACACACATACAAACAAACAAGCACATAAATATATATTACAAAGTTAAACAATGTCAAGCAATGTTCTTAACACAACAAATGAAACAGATCCGTTACTCTGGTTGGTGTGTTTAATGGTTGGAGGCAGAAGAGGAGAGCCTGAAAGAATGTTTGAGAATTTAATACCATAAACACACACTTCCCTCCCTCTAGCTCACAGGCAGCTCTGAGGGATACTTTACATGTAAATATTCATTCAGCAATAGGACTGGATATAAATTATTGAATAAAACAAAGAAGTACAATGCTTCAGCATTAAATGCATGAATCTTTCTGTATATGTATACATCTCTCCATAAGGCTCATGGATGAACGTGAAGTTAAAAAAGCCATGGGTGTGAAAAATGGTCATGAAATAAGCTGTGGAAGAACAAAATGGAGGGGAATGAAGACATGTGGACTATGTCTCCAGAACGTTTATAATGAGGTCCAAATGAAACAATATCTGCTTGAAGCAACAAAACAAAATATTTGTGAAAGGACAGTGTTTTTTTAGAGCATACCTCATAGAACATTTTATGTCTGCAGTCTCATACTGCCGAGAGAGGTTTGCCACAGTGCGATCAATGATGCGATTTGCAAACCATGCAAATAGAGATTATTTATCAACTGCTGTTAACATGCAGCTTTGGGATAGAGATCAAATTTAGGGAAGGGTAAACATTTGGGACACTTTTAGAGATAAAATAAGTCTTTCTGCTTTTCTGGGCATATTTTCTCAGAGTATGTTTAACTCTAATATTGCAAACTCTGTCCTAGTTTTTTTCCCCAAAACTCATTTGTAGAGGGCATAAACCTGATGCATTTCCACAACTGTCAAAAAGAATCTGTGAAAGTTTCCAGGTGTTCTGTGTCTGACCACATTCTAACCTTGATGCTTTGTTACATTGTGGCCTGTGGCTGAACTCATGACAGACTGTCACAAGTTGACGGACCTCAAGTACCGGCTCTAGTTAGTCGGTACTTAGGGATTCCAGAGCCTGGCTTCCGAGGGGGGATTGTATCGAGTCTGCAGTCTGGCTCACCTCAAAAGTATTTCTTTGCTAACAAACAGGTAAGCCTCGGCATGCAAGTGCCTCTAGACATCTTTGGTGAAAGATATAGATAACACAAGGTTGAAAAGGTTCACTATGACTGAGTGGTTCATTCGACTGGCAAAAAAAAAAGAAAAAACCTTCTGCAACGAAAACATGCACCTTCCACCACCTTGAATATGAGCATGCACATGCTTCTGCCTGGAAAATAGTTTTTTCATCCAAGCAAAATGGCTTGCAATTTGGACAGGTACTGGCATTGCTATATTGCAAACGGCCCAGTTCCCTCAGGGAGTAAATTGAGCTGGGTTTTCTACATGAGATATGAGACTACTGAATGGCTTCAATTCATAGATATGCTCTAAAAGGTACAGTCAAAATGACTGTATTTGTCTTTAGAATCCATGTAGTTTATATTACTAGCTTTGGGCCTGAAAGCTCTGTCATTGAACATATGAAGAAAACAATAGGTTTCATGAGAACACAAACCAGTGCTATTTGGTATATACAATAGTATTCAACAGAACGCTGTTAGATTCCAAACCACACACTTCAGTGTATAGTTCAGTGTTGGGCAGCCGTGGCCTACTGGTTAGCGCTTTGGACTTGGAACCAGAGGGTAGGCATGTCTGAAGTGCCCTTGAGCAAGGCACCTAACCCCTCACTGCTGTGTTCACTGTGTGCAGTGTGTTTCACTAATTCACGAATTGGGATAAATGCAGAGACCAAAAGAGAATATATACTTATACTTATACTTATACTTATACTTATACTTATACGTATAATTGAACTGTTTATCCTCTTTTCACTCTCTGTGACAGAAAGTTACAGATAACTTAACATTGCTCAAATACATCACTTCCTTCCTCAGAGGGATTATGTAAGCCTGGCTAGCTCTTGGCTATCGAACTATATGACTTCATACTGCCCCCTCCAACTGATTGGGGGGCAGTATATTATTACATCTATCCATATTACATGTACCTTGGTTGAGGCAAACAGACCATGGATAACCACCTAGCCTAACAGGGGGTACATTTGTAAATTGAATTTGAATGAAAATGGATTTATGCTCCAAAAATTTGAGCATTCCATTTCTAAACTTTGACTGTCATGATTTAGCTTGTCTGTAATTGGATTTTAGCAAATAGCAACACAATTATTGACAGTCCATCGCTTTGCCTTGCTGTGGTATGATGCGAGAGAGGGCGATGTAGCCCTAGCTGGTTAGCATACTTTCTGTGGTAGATCATATTGAGCAACTGTGCATCGGCATTTTCGGCATCAAATCTAAGCAGTTATTCCTACACTGTAATACTATTTCCTTTTTTAATGATTTGCTAAATTACTTAAATATAGCACATTTAATAAACATCTAGGAATAAAATGACAATATACACCACAATAAAGAGAAGTGATACTTCATTTTAACAACTGTTTAATAAAATGACTAAGAAGTGTTGGCATCATGACTTTATAGTGATACTGAGTCATGTAATATATGCCCTGAAGTGCCATAAGCAGCAATGTAATCATTCCTTATTACATGGCACTACCCCACAATGACTTTAAACGTTGGCTAATCACTCTAAATAAAGAACTAAAGAGGTTTAATTTCATAATTCTAAATACACTCTTTAGTCTGTCAAGTGTAAATTTTTTGGATATGGTTGTAAATACCACAGAAGAACTTTGTGTGAGTAAGTTGACTGAAATGTAAACAAAGTTGCTCTGTTGGCCCAATGGTAGGTTTGCTTGTCATTTTAATAAGATATGTGAGATAAGATAAGATTAATAAGATAATACTATGGAAATGGTCAGTATTAAGTAAAGAGTTTGATCAACAAAGTATAATATTAATTTACATCAGTGATTGGTTGATGTGATATCAGTTAGATAAATATAGAGGTTTGCATAAATAAGACAAATAATGCCATGGATCTTCAGGGGTTACTATGATAACATTACTCAACCAGTGTTTTCTTTCCATTCCATACCTTGCTCCCAAAACCTGGAAGACTAGTGAGATATCCTTAGTCTCTTCTACTTCGTCTAAGACCTGTCTGGCTTGGTTTGACCTACCTACCAGATATTATGAGTACTGTAAGCAGAGCCCTAAGTGCATACAACACTCATCACCATGTCAAGGTGACAGCACCACCCTGCAGCATGATCTTTCACTGCACAAATAGTCTTTATGTCCCACCATCTCTGAACAGCATTAGCAAATACATCTGCCTTTTAACCTTAATAGACAAGACCATCACAGATATAATATGGTGTATTGATATTCCAAAAGTGAATAGACAGTGCCTCTAGGTGAGGAAGAGGGTGTACAACAACTGCCAGTATTGATAAAGAGACACATGGTTCTTAATTATGTGTGCGATGACGGAGGCGTGGGTTAGCCGCTAGTATACCCAATATAGTAAACGCTGCAACGTGATGAGAGCTATCCAGGCAGTGATACAGCAGTCAGCTTCATCAATCAACTGTTATCACCTTCTATATCACCTTTACAACTCACAGCATATCAGGGCTATTCGGGGAAACACACGTATTGTTTGCCCTTAGTGGGTATCGTAGGGAGTGGATGACCAATGAGGAAGAGGATGGCGAAGATACTGGCAAATGTATATTTTCTTAATTCTGTTTGGAGCACAGCTAATGTCTGAAAGTGTCTTGCAATTTTGTGAGGATTTCAATCATACTCTGAGTATGATATTTTTTACACTGAAGCCAAGCAGGTGTACATATAAGTGGGCAATGTACTAAAAGAGGGCAGTTTCAGTTGTATCACTGCGGTTAAAGGCACACATCCATATTATAGCTGTGTTGTTTTGATACTACATTGTTATTTTCCGAAGGTCACCCAGGGTCTATCTCAGCTTATTTTTATTCACTGATTCACTAATTACATGATTTGCTCCTCTGTGAGATTGAACACTTGCACTAATTGTAAGACATAATAACAAATATCATATGTCATCAGGACCTAATTAATAGAATGTAGTTAAAATAAAATGTGGAAAATAATAATTTACTATTTCTTTCCAATAAATATATTTCTCCAGGAGCAACAATGTCATCTTTCTATTTTTGCCATAGTGGACTAGTAGGTAATGGTCACCTTGACTGTTTGCCCAGCTTGAAATGCACCAAGAGATACAGCACCTTCATCCATTGTGTCATTTCTTTGTTCCTTGGTGCAGTGAAATTTGAAATTTAATGCATTTTCATCCAAGTATCTGTACATGAAATTGTGCATTCTCCTTTAATATTCACTAGTGGTTAATTATTAAAGGTATGTATTTGAATTATAAATATACTAGTTATACAGAAGTAGGCAAAGCAGGCACATAGCCTGGGGCTAAATCCTTCCATTACCCATTATTTTCCAGCCTCCTGCCTCCGTTTCCCTGCCTCCTATCTTTATGTCATCTCCAAAAAGAGTAAGGCATTCCTTTGTACTTATCCACCCCTCCCAGTATGACCACGAAAAATGCCCCCCCCCCCCCCACCTCGCTATGTATGGGTGCTTCCTTGAAGTAGGATGTCACACTTGTCTTAAATATAATAAATTGCTATCTTCAAGGCGTCCCAGAATCCCGAGCACTCCCCACAGAAACCTGCCTAGACTGCCCCCATCCAGCCGTCCAACATGTCACAAATCATCCGCCATGGCATGCTTTACAGTAAATCATTAACTTTGTCAGAAATGACTCGGCTAAGAGACAGGACCCAGAGATGCAGCAGCCTATAGTCTATGTGTGGGGAATATGGAATTGTAAACAAAGAAGCCTGAGCTGCTTCTTTCTGCTGCCTCTCTCCCTCTCTCTCTTTCTTTCTCACACTCTCTCCATCTCTCTATCAAACACACACATACACATGCCCCACTCTTCCGTTAGTTTCCCCCTCGTCTTCTCTCTGTCCCTGAAATCCATGAATAAAATGCCAGATGTATCAGAAAAGAGAGAGGACACCACAGTAACTGTCAAACACAAGATAAAAAGTGAGATAAAATATTAAATTCAAGTCTCTTTTCTATTCTGGGCCTGTTACGAGTTTCTCTCTCTTTTTTGTTGAATTTATAAAGAAGAAAAGTTTGTCCGCTGAAAACCTACTCTGCAGATTTTAAAGCCTAGTATCCAGTTTTTCCCCCGAGCTCCTCATGTACAGGCCTGACAACAACTCATCATCGGAAAATATAATCTGCCAATGAATAGCTTTTTAACATGATTAATGTCATCCTAGGTGATTTGTGATACCCTTGGTTGGAGGTTTAAAGGTAATAATTACATATACATTATACGCCCCGGCTCAGGCGCAAGTATTATAAATGGCTTCTTATCAGCCTATTTCAAAGCCAAACCGGGGGATATTCTCTGGTACCTGCAAGATATCCTCTTACCTCCATCAAGGAGATCACTAATTTTCTTTCAATTTCCGCCACACTTCTCTTCAGAAGAGCCTAAAGAATGATTGATAATGGATGAAGGAAAAGCAGCGTAGTACTGTTTTTAACCTTGCTCAAGTCATTAATCCAGTTTATGCCCATGAAGGTAATAAAGGAGACAATGAATTAGTCATTAAAGCACAGGTCAGTTTATTAGAATCCCTGATTGAACTGTAAAATGACTTCTCCCAGGCTGCCTGGACGGGGAGATCTGCACAAAGAGAAGGAGCTTCAGGAGGAGAGGATGGGAATCATGTCTCCGTGTCAGGAGTTCAAAAGAAATACATGCTCCAAGAACATCTCCCATGGATGATCAGATGCTCCACTAAACATAAAGGTCCTTAGTGCGCAACATCTTTTGTTATGGCATTGGCTACTGAATGAGATCTTTTCTTAAAATAAAATACTGCTGTTTAACCATTCTTCTGATAAAAATATGTATGTAATTATGTATGTGATGATGTAAAATGATACAGGTTATGTAACCAGTTCCAGATAAAATAGCAAAGTTGCTATTCTAACGGCCTTCAGCCTGGTGAGTTATGAAAGTGGAGTTTCTTGGCTTCATCCAGACATTCCACTGTAATCTTTATGGAATGTTTGCCACTGTGGCCAATTTAGGTGTATATATGGCCTAAAATACTGATCAGGTATTGAAAGCTTTGTTATAACCACCATTGTTTTTATAGTATTATAGCTGGCTCAAGCCATGGTCTATGTGCTCACGTAGGCTGTATTCATTTCATTGTTTTGTCAAGATATGATCCAGCAGTCACTAGTGTTTGTTTTAGCATCTGTTCAACAACTTTTTTTTCTTTTTGCTCGGCTTTTATTTTTAATGGCAAAATAAACACTGTCATCCTTCCTCTTTGAAAACATCTTCCTTCCTGAAAGCCGGTTTTGTTGGGTAATTCTCAAACAACAGTTTCTGCAGAGCCCTCAAGCTAGAGCACCAGGAGCCTGAGTCCCCTTAAGGACCATTTGTTAAGGTACGCCCCAACCTCTGCATTATTTGATGTGCCTGTGAGATGGCACCTTTATCTTGTCACTGGCTAGAAAGTCTGCTTTTCCACAATGCTCCCATTCCCCTTGGTGTTGATTCAGAGCAGACTTTCTGTGATCTTGACCTTTGTTCATGCACAGCAAAAAGAATATTATGGCGTTGATATTTTTAGAGGCTTATGACTCCAAAATAAATAAATAAAAAGATCTGGAATTTCTGAAGTGCTTATGTCAAGGAATGAGAACGCAGCCAAGAGAACAGCAGTCTCTCAGACACAAAAAGGGCAAGCCCTCTTAATGACGGCATAACTACTGTTTTTGCATGATTTTTGTTATCCGCAAAAACACATGCCAAACGCGTAGCACAAATCTAAAAACGCAGTGTGGTAAATTGAAGTTATTCATTCTTGCTGGAGCAGTCCTCATAATCCTGTGGTAAGTCTGAGCACTCATTTAGAGTAGCCAGTAATGAAGGCTTGACTTTATTGGTGCTTGTATGTTGGATCCCCTTTAAGTAAGCCTGATTAACTGTTTGGATTTCAGACTCTATGGGACGCCACTTAACCCTCTGCCACAGTTCACAGGAACAGTGCTCTGCCTGGGAGGGATTGAAGTGTCCATGTTAAAGCCCCAACCTCGCCGAGCGACTACTTAATTTGACAGACACCATAAAGGGGGAAGCCTCCTCGGTGGCGCTCTTCAAGAAGCCCCGGCATAAAATGTATTGTTTACTGACTTGTACTCAAGGAAGTCATTTTACACTTTGAACATCCTGACTCCCCCTCGGTTTCTCTCTCTCTCTCTCTCTCTCTCTCTCCCTCTCTCTCTCTTTCTCTTTTTTGGTGCCATACTGAGCTCAGTTCTTTCCCACCGCTCTTGCTAATGTGCGACTCCCCTTTAACAGGCACCATCTCTCTAATGAGTGAAATTGCTTATGAAGGGAATCTGTTTTGGATGGTGGGCATGATTAATGCACCCTGACAAGATGTCTTTCCTCGAGGTGCGTTGCTTTGCTTTTGCTCAGCTCTAGTGGAGGCGTGACGTAACTCCTTCTCCATCTTTCTTTCTTTTTTCTTTTCTCTCTCTCTTTTTCTTTTCCTCTGTCGGAGGAAGTTTTGGCCTCCCAGGGGAAGTCGATGGGTTGAATCATTTTGGATCACGCTTTGCTCCGGAGAAACCAGGAAGTCGGTAAACACTAATATTTCATGTCCCTCACACATCCGTCCCACTGTTTGATACGAGCTACTCCTAATTCTCCACGTGTTTGCTGATGCTGTGTGCACATACACACTGTACCCTTGCAATCTGTTTGCACAAACAAGTAACATGTTTGACTTAAAAAAAACATCAACAACAAATAGACCCCTTCCGCTTAGAAAGACAGACGTAACGTCAAAGGAGGGGGTGTTGGTCGGTGACGGCTGATATTCTAGTCTAGTCCAGTGTGGGACTCCTACTAATGATATGCTGCTGTCTCAGCTGTTTGATGCTATCTGTTTCATCAGCGACCTCCATTTCCACAATGCTGAGGGATGACGGCGATGATGCTGGTGATGATGATGATGATGATGATGAAAGATTGGCCATGATGAAAAGCCATTTGTTAATATTCATATTTACATCATTAGTCTCAAACAGCTAAGTGGCAACCTTGACAGGCGGCACCATACAAAGATCCCACACCATGCGGAGTGCTGGCCACATAATAAATAGGCATTGCTCATACATCATCCTAAACTGCAGGTGTCGTGCGGCTGATGTATGCGCACATTTGTGCTGAGACTTAGCAACGGGATGAGTGCACTTAGAGGCAGGCCCTCACTTAAGCCATGTATTAAGTGTATTTTCCCATAATTGTAGTAGCAGCTTCTTTTTAAATAATATTTGCTTAACTCCAGCTCAATAAGAAGATCTCTATGAGCTAATTAACCTGCTTGGAATGTTTTGAAATAAATAACACAGGGGAAGCCGCATCATCTACTCGCCCAGCTGCCTAATCAGTGCCAGGTCTTTGCTCTTGTCAGTGGCCCTAACTAGCAAGGACCCGAGATCACACTTAACGCAATGAGCTTCAGCCGAACGGATTTCATTGCCGGGGCTTTTTGGCGCAAATGAGGCCGGAATAACAGGGAGCATATTGCCACCTCTCCACAGACGAGGAAGGAGCTCTACCTGTTCCAGCCAGATGATTCCAGTCAGGGCTTAATGAAGTCACTAATGACTGACCCAGTAGAGGCAAAGGACACAGGTGACCCTCGCGAGCATATGGAGGGAGAGAATAACAAGAGCAGGGCAGTGGACAGAGGACAATCGCAGGTTTTATTCCAAAGTGGCACCACAGAGGTGCGACTGTGTCAAGGATGGAAATTGAAAAAGAAGGGGTGACTGCAGGCAACAGATGTACGATTTGTCACCAGGCAGAGTTCAATAAAACACTCGGTGTTTAGGAATGAGGGATTGATAATATTAGACATTCCTTCCTGCGATCGCGCCGTTTAGGCTTGGTCGTCTGTTCTGGTTTGATACCGGCTCTAATTGTGTGTGACTTTCCTGGTGAATGTAGAATGAATTCTCCATAATTTCCGCTGCAGAGATAGCGGCTCATCCTGTTCCTGCCATATGTTGAACTGCGAGAGGAAGGAAGGAGGTTTCAGAGAGGGAGAGAGAGAGAGAGAGAGAAGAGAGTAGGAGTCTGTTTAGAAATGCTCGGTTTCATTATGAAGATATAATTGTCTTTCCTTAGCTGCAAAACAAAGAGCAATCAGACGATGTATTTATTTTTAATTTTCCACGCATGTTTTATCTGCACATATGCCACACAGTGGAGGGAGGTCTCTCGTTCATGAGAAAGGGAGGGGCAGAGGGGGAGATAGTGATGGTGGAAAGGAGAGAGAGAAAGAGAGAGGGAGAGGGAGAGGGAGAGAGAGAGCATTATCATAGTCTTACATTGCTGGCTGTCTATTATCGTCACTCATAGGCTTAGCCCCGGTGCAAAACGTCTCGGGAGCACAGATAATGTTCTTTTTTTTCCCCGCGCCGAAGACAGGTTGGTGGCTGTCATGGGCCCGGCCAGAATAAATGACAGGGTTCCGTCGGAGCGCCTCGGAGGCATATTAGGGCTCGGGAGCTGTCCCAAACACGAGATGAAAAATCATTTTGTTAGAACGGCGTGGGGGTCACCCATCACTGTCTAATGCACGTGCTGATTAATTGTAAGAATGGATCAACATTATGTCCTTCCTCTGCGCCTCTTAATTGTCTAGCCCCAACCCCCCACCCCTATGTCCCCCAACTGCGCTCATTGCTCTTAGCTTAATGACGGGCCGTCTGCTTGGCTGGGGCATGTGTCTGCTCCTACACGAAGACACCACCCCTTACCCACCACCACACATCTCCTAACTCCTGGCCACAATCCTTTTTTCCAAGCCCCCCTCAAAAAAAAAGCCACCACAATTCCCCCACTCCCTCACCCTACATTAGGATGTTCGGGGGCTCATGTTTACGTCTATAGCAGGCAGGCAGGCCGGCTGTTAGTGTTAATGTATGTAGATTTCATTTCTGATGAGTGATTATTTGACTGCTCATTTTAGCTGGAGATTTATGGCATGCTTTCTATCTCCTGACTGCAGTGCCAGTCTTATCTTTAATGAAAGGGACGAGGGGCATTAATCAGGTTTTGTCAGCGGCCCTGACTAAGACATTAAATGTATTGTATGGGGGTAAGTAAACACGCTCCACATCCCTCTCTACTCCACTACATCAGGCCAGAGGAGAGAGAGCGAAGAGGGGGAAAAAGCCCTCATTAAATTTATCATAATTTCACATCTGCTGTTTTTGAAGCAATGTACCATGAGGCCATAAACTGTATTACAACTGTGCATAAATTCAGCTGATTTGTGGCTGGAGTAACTAATTCCTTGAGTACATTTTAGAAAAACAAGCAGTGAGCCCTGAAATTGCAATTCCATAAAGGCCTTAAATTACTGAGTACCGAAATCAAGAACTTGCCTGAGTTGCCACGGCTACGGTGACCGTGTTACGGAGAGCGGTGGCTGCGACGCTCCCCGAGATTGAGTCAATAAAACCCGAGATGAGTGAGCCATATACTCAAACAAAATTAAAGGGAGAGGAGAGGAGAGGAGAGGACGGCACCGGCGCCCACAGACGTGACAGAGGAGTGGGGGTGGGGGGCAGCGACGAGTCTCGCATCTCATTTTGCCCTTTTAACCAGGAGAATGCCTTTGAGAGACCACCACACAGCATCATCCACTCCATATTTTACCCCCCCCCCCCCCCAACCACCACCATTACCACCCAGCTCCCTCTCCACTCCTCCACCCTCCTCCTCTCCGCCCGCTCTTGCCCTAGCTCCCTCAGGATGAGCCGGTGGAGGTGTGCCAACACCCGTGTGCCAAGCTTTTCATTCACAAAGGCCAGACGTGTTATGAATCTGACAATTAGGCAAGACGGGGGTTGCATCAGTGTTGGTATTTTGGGACTGGAATGTGCCCCACATGGTAGGCACTTTTCCCCTCACTGCTCTCTGTCAATTAATGCACTGTCACTGTTTTTCCCCTCTGTTATTGTTATTTACTAGTCCTGCAGTCAAATGGATGTAGATGGCTTGGATGGAGTCCCCAGAACAAACAATCCACTCTTAACTTTTTATTTTGGTACATCAACCAGGCATTTTACTGCGTTTAAGCCTTGATGAATATTTCATGCTGTGTGTTGCAGCCTCTCGTCTCACCCCCCCCCCCCTCCCAGAAGTCATTTGGGACCAAGTTGAACAAGATTCTCATATTCTCACATGGAGTAAATGAATATCTTTATCGCCACGGTGGGAGCAGGGGCTGCTGAGAGAGCTGGGGCGAATAATCAGGTAGAGCAAACAGATATGAGCCCCAAAACAGAGCAGGAGAGGCTCCGCAATAACAAGCTCTCACTTCTCCCCACAGCACGCAAACTGTTATTATGATACAGCTCACATTAGGAAGCATGGCAACCAAGGGCCACAGCAGAGGGGAGGGGAAACATCATTGGCTGCAACTGTGAGGTTCCACATAAGCACACACCGATAATTGTGTGACATGAATAGTTGTCCTCGCTGTGGATTGAACATCCTGTTTATTATTTTTTATTTAATCTATGGAGTGTATGCTTTCTGCATGATATACTATTGTGCATTTTTAATGAAATGTTGAATGTTGAAATGTTTCTCCAAATGGCATACTGCGACAGCCGTTTCTCTCTCTCTCTCTGTGAACCGTGAGCATACTGTACCTGAGAGAGGCATAAAGCCAAGTGACTTGAGGGCTCTGTTTAAAACTGACTCCCTAACAGAATGTCATTTTCATACTGAGATCACGCTGAAAGAATGGCACTTTAACGGCACACATTTATGTGTCGATTTATACACATAGGACGATCTTGTCTGTAGGACGAGATCATGGAAGGTGTATTTTGACAGGAGGCCAGAGATAATTTGCCCTCATATTTACTTGCCACTATATACTCTATGGTAGGTAAAAAGAAAATTTGTCTCCAGGAACAGTTCTATGGTAGTCATAACAGCAAGGAAACAGTAACACAGTCGCTGTGCATCCCAGGGCATGTTTTTCAGCAGGGCATTACGATTTTGGGGGAGGTGGAAGAGACAGTGATTTGGATATGGTTGGCAGCGCAGAATTCCAATAATTTCTCATGCAGTGTGTAAAACAATAGCTTCCCAATTCACTTTATTAAAATACCCAATAATAATTGATTTAAAGGCTATAAAATGTGTTCATTAGAGGATTATATTTAAAAAATATTGGAAGTATACCTAAAAGTGTCACTTTTATTGTGGATGAACTGGATAATATAATTTCAAAAGAGTGTGATTATATTCAAGATTTGTCCTGCAGCATTATCTGGAAGCTCGTAAAGGGCTGAAATTTAATATGATGCTTTCAGTCAGTTTAATTGAATTTTAATTGCCACTTTGGGCAGAAGGTTTAGATCAGATCAATAAAATATTAAAGATTTGGTGCTTTGGCATGGAACAGTCTCCCATCCTACCTTCTGCAATGTGTCTTTGAGGTGAAAGGGAAAAGAGCCTATATGTTTATGAGCCATTTCCTTAGCTACCAACAACCTCCCATCAGATCAGAGTAGCACACGGCCGTAGCTAAATAACAGCAAAGTTGAACAAGCAGAGAATCCATTAATTAACGTTGTGTGGGAAGAGTGGACGGTCACCTTCAGAGAAAGGGCTTTAATGTGCGAGAGCTATAAATATTTTGAAATGTCACACCTCGCCAAGACAGCGTCAGGCCAGAACCAAGTGATAAATCAGCCGCCAAGAAAGACCAAGAAAGAAAAGATGGCTCTTTGGTATTTTAGAAATAATTACTAATACAAAAAGGGTAATGAAGGAACCAATAAATTACATTAAAAAGGACTATTAGGAGGGGATTAGTTTATAAAACTATGCGCTGGTCCTTGAAAATTACCCTACTGGAATATTGCCCGTCTTTCCCCACCTACAGCATAACTCATAAAAATAAAAAATATTTTCCATAATACTGCAAAGTCCTTAGATTAATGCTCAATTAATCGATGCGCTCAGATGTGCCTTTTCCCAGCACGAAGACACATGCAGCAGCATGATCAGCAGTTTCCCATTTAGATGAATTCCAGCAGGACTGAATGAACAGCCCTCCGTGCATGGTGAGAGCATCTCTAATAAGATCACATTTGTCATAGGTTGGTTATGTTAAAAAGACAGGTGATATTTACATATAGCTGAGACTTAGGTATTAGGGCATGGAATGACTTCAAAGGTTGAATGACCAGAATGAAGTCCCAGTCAGCAGTCACCCATAGAGATGCGCAATATAGGCTCCTGTCCACCATGCACTGTAAATCTCTGCTTGCCCAGGCTAGACCCTACACCACTAGGAATGGGAGGCTGGGAGGAATTTATGCCCCATCCCATTGGAGGGCTCCGAGACTGAGAAATGGCATCAGCCAGCCTGTAAGGCCCATAAAAGTCCAAATTAAATATCAAATTGAACCACTGATGGATGTCGGCCTGCTCTAAATCGCCAGTTCCTCCCACAGACAGGTGCTGCTCACATGGCCGCCACCCAGACAACTTTGTTAGGGGAGCGCCCATTCCACTCTCCCCTGAAAAACAAAAAGCTTCTCCACTGGCAGACAACAGCAGCAGCAGCACCACTGTGGCTTAAAGGGGATAAGTGTCAAAACTGTGTGCAGGATTGTAAAAGGACCCTGATCTTTGGGGAAATCAGAGTAAATGTATTGCGAGGCCATGGAAGTATTTTTCAAGCCAAATCCTGGTATGACAACTTCTCCAAGGAGTGGGCGCTGATATTTGAATATCGGGCTTTTCAGCGTAATTGTGTGTGTATTTATAAACTGAGGATTGCACCCTTTCTGAGATGTAAAAGTGACAATGCTTGCTGTCATGTTCGGGTTCAGCAATGCAGGATCGGTCTAATACCCTCCCTCCCATACAATAGCGGAAATCGCTAGGCTAAAAGTGTATATTATGAATCATCTATTGTCCCCTTGCTTTGTATTATCCCCCCAAGAAAATCCCAATCTGTGCACGAGATCCTGGCTGATGGACATACCATTATTCACAGGGCGGCACTTCCAATCGCCGGCAGGAGAGTTGAGAGGCAGTAAAAAGACTGCCTTAAGATTAATCCTCTCGCGCTCTCTCACTCACACTCTCTCTCTCTCGAAGCTGCTTCCGCATCCGAATGAAATAGAACATCCCTAGCCTTAATCAAAAACTTTTTATCATTCCCAACTGGTAAAATGGGATATTCTTATTCCTCGCATGCGCTGTACTGAGATGACACTGGAGGGGGGAGAGAGAGAGGGAGAGAGGAATATGTGCCGGGCTTTTGTTCTTATAACAAGTGAGAACAATTTGGTCAAGTCAGCTTCTCCCTTGCATTACATGCTTTATCTTAAGTGGAAAAAAGAACCCTCCAATCTTGATGCATTACACAGCTACAATAATGGGCCAGTGATTCTCCAAAATGTGCCAACACCCCAATCAGTTCTCTAAGCTTGCTTTGAAAACGGTGATGATGACAAAAAGGGTTAGTGGAGGTTTAACGAAACAGAACCCAATTATCGTTGAAAAGAGGTAGAACAAGGTCAATGAAGGGATGGATATTTCAAATTCGAGGCAAAGCAAAGCTCTCGCAGCCAACAAAACTGGCCAAGTCCTCAGAAGTTTCAGGTTGAAAGAAAATTTAGCTAAACTGCTTGTGTGACCTCCCAGGGTTGAATGTGGGGCTGAGATGTGATTTGGCTCACAGTGTGCTCATAGGTAGCAGGTGAATCAGAGCATTAGAAGATGTGCCAGCCTACACTCTCAGCTCCTGATCATACTTCCAGCTCGTGCTTTTAGCGATGGAGTGTGAATTTGTTTTCACAGAGGCGTTAATGAACTGATGAGTTTGTGTGCTTGAGAAAATAGGGTGTTTTATTTAACAGGTTACCAGGCAGAATAATGAACACTGAATGTGAGAGGAATGGCAAATATCCTCCAGATGTAGGCTATCTGTGACTTGCATTAATGTCTAAGTAAGTACTGTGTACTCAACTCAAGAAGACTGAATTTAGCCATGTTACTGGAACAATCCATGATTCCTGCAAATGTTTGTATTTAACCTCACCAACAGTCAGTTTGTCAGTACTATGACATAAAACCCTCAGTAGTGTATTATTGCAAATGCTTAAACTGAGACAAGATGGCAATCCCATTGTTAGAGAGTATAGTATAGTAAACACAGGCGCTCCACTAAAAGTCCTGTTCAGTTGTTAAAGATGAACATTCAATGTTTGTAGATATATCACCAGCTCTCTGGTAAGACCTTAGTGGATGGATTGACTGCCTGGTGTGATATTTGCAGGTAAAAGCTATTTGGGAAGTCAGGTAAGTCTATATTGAACTTTTTATTGCACAGTTCAGTTGGCTTGCAGACCCAATACAGTTTTGGTAGGTTAGCCCTGCTAACATTAGCACAAGACATTAACAGCAGTAGCCTTGCCTAACATATCTGTATGGTGTTGTGGCATAAGCAAAGATTCTGATCTATTTTGACAATCCTTTAATCATATGTTTAAACCCGACCAATAAGTTAGATAACTAGGATTAATGTTAAATGAATGTTAATTAATTAATGTTTGGATTAATGTTAGGATTAAATGGCATTGTCCCTGATTACTTTAAAACTGCAAGTGTGAGCCCATTGCTAAAGAAATCAGGGCTTGATCGATCTCTACCTCAAAACTACAGACATATTTCCAAGTTACCATTTGTATCAAAGATTCTTGAAAGATTAGTGTCCAAGCAGCTTGTCTCTGCACTGGAAAATAATAATCTTTTTGAAAAGCTACAATCTGGTTTCCGAAAGTATCATAGCACTGAGACAGCACTGCTGAAAGTTACAAATGACCTTTTAAGAACAGCTGATGATGGCATGTGTTCTGTCCTTGTACTTGATCTTAGCGCAGCCTTTGACACTATTGATCACAGCATACTGCTGCATAGACTGGAACATTGGGTGGGAATTTCTGGTACAGCCTTACAATGGTTTTCATCTTACTTGTCAAATAGGAAGTTTTGTGTTTCTGCAAACAGTTACACATATTCATTTTCTCCTGTCAAGTATGGGGTACCTCAAGGGTCAGTTTTAGGACCAATCTTATTTTGTTTATACATGCTTCCTCTTGGGCACATTATCCAGAAACACTGTGTCTCCTTCCACTTCTATGCTGATGATACACAGCTGTACCTGTCCTCTGATCCTAGTATGCTGAATTCCTTAAATGAATGTCTTTGTGACATAAAAAACTGGATGTCAAACAATTTCCTCCAGTTGAATTCTGACAAAACAGAAGTCCTCATCATTGGATCCCAGCCCATAGTGAAACAAATGATTACATCCTTAGGTCCCTTTCAATTTTTAGACTGTGTAAAACCTGTTGCAAAGAATCTTGGTGTCTGGTTTGACAGTAATTTAAGCTTTGAATGTCACATGACAAAGCTCATACAGTCTTGTTTCTATCACCTCAGAAATATTTCCAAGATTAGTTCCATCTTAACTTTTAAAGACACTGAGACCATTATACATGCATTTATTTCTTCACGCCTGGATTACTGCAATAGTCTTTTTTCTTGTCTGAACCAAACATCTATAAAGAGACTTCAAACTGTTCAGAATTCAGCTGCCCGGCTTCTTACTAAGACAAAGTACTGTAATCACATTACTCCTGTTTTAGCCTCACTGCACTGGCTCCCAGTAAGCTTTAGAATTGATTTTAAGATTCTTCTGATTACTTTTAAAGCTCTACATGGCCTGTCTCCCAACTACATATCTGATCTCCTAGTACCTTATACACCTGTGCGTACTTCAAGATCATCTGGTAGTGGTTTCCTAACAATTCCTAAGGTCAATCTCAAAACTAAAGGGGAGAGAGCATTTAGTGTCAGGGCACCTAGGCTGTGGAATGACCTGCCTGATGAAATCAGGTCAGCCAAGTCAGTATGCTCTTTTAAATACCTCCTTAAAACTCATCTTTACAAACAAGCCTTCCTTAGTTTTGTTTAAGTAATACAATTTTGTGTTAAGTTTATTAAGTTTTATTTCAGTAAGTTTTATTTCAGTGTCAAGTTTTATTTCAGTATCCTAAGTTTTATTTCAGTGTCAAGTTTTATTTCAGTAAGTTTTATTTCAGTGTTTATTTTCCTTTTTCAAATTTATGTTAAGTTCTAATTGAATTATTATATATTATTTGATTGTTATATTATTATGTCTTATTTGCATTTTCATTTATGTTGATATTGTACAGCACTTTGTAACTTTGTTTTGAAAAGTGCTATATAAATAAAGATTATTATTATTATTATTATTATTATTATTATAGGATAAATGACTGGCTAACTTAATATTTCACACATATAACCATACACCCGCTATATTTGCCTCCACTATACCCACTATATTTGCCTTAGCAACCCGACTGGACTGTGCTCTGATATGGACGATTTTTAAGTTCATTTTAAATCTCTATTTATGCACTTAATATATTTATCAATCCCATGTCTATTTGTATGAATGATTATGAGTGGAAATGTTGTTATGTCATTGTGTTTTTGTACGCTACTGGACATTTTGAATTTCCCTTCTGGGATGAATAAAGTGCTATCTATCTTATCTTGGTCAAATAGATGGTAGCCTACATCTTGTTTCCAAAGCATTTGGACTGAAATGGACTCTAGTTTCCCAACTGTTCAAGCTTTTCTTCATTAATGGGATATCAAAAACACTGCTGGTTTAGACTGTATCATCTTGTTGGTGACATCAAAAATATTTTTTGTGGTAGTCCGAATGTATTGACTTGTCCCTAGTTGGACTGTCTATTCCAGTACTGAAGACTTTGAATATACCAAAATCAGTTACAGCCCATGTCTGGAATGGATATAGCTTAAGCTCGGAGAAATGTGATTAATCCTCAAGTTAAATCCTTATTTATTTATATTAAGTAAATGTGAGTAAATCAAATGTGAATGTATTTTCACTAGTTTTCCAGATATACACAGGAGAGATGTTAAATTCCTAATGCTATAGGCAGGGGATTTCCCACAGTGACCAATCAACAACCAAACCTGACAAAACGCAAAGCACTGATGTGGGCATTAACAAATACCCCTTCATTCTTCAGTAAATCCACTTATTGTTGTGGCCGTTCATGATCCAATGAGCAACATAACCAAATGCCAAATACCAATAAATACTACATAAGTATCACTCCATTCTTTGGTCATTCCTCTTCGTTGCTGTGACTCGTTTATGATATGATCAGCAACATAACCAGATAAAATGAAAATCCATTGATGCAGGCATCAACAAATACCACTGAATGCCAAGTACCAAAATATTACTCCATTCAGTAATAATTAGGCATAACAGACATTGTGGGTAGGATTTACAGTAACTTCTGAGTTCCCAGATGTTAGTTTCAGTTTGAAAGTTCATGCCCGTGGTGCAAGGCAAACTGCACCTCTCTTTTCAAACAACTGAGAGGACAGGCTGGGCCCCTCTGTCCCTTTGTGTCTGAAGGTGTGGGTTCTTATGCAGATCACTAATTGCCAGGGCCTTTGAGGACCATGGCTTTTCTCTGGGACATGCCAGCAGAGTAAAAGACTCTCTCTCTCTCTTTCTCTCTCTCTCTCTCTCTCCCTTAAATTGGCAGCTGGCAGGCAAATGAATGCAGTGTGAAGTGAGCCCACAGAAGTGCAGGTTCCTGCTGTTCAGGCAACAAAGGGGCTCCATGCGAGACATCTGCTGTTCAGTTATCAGAATACATTTAGTCACGTGCCTCCAGCACGGCCCCCACCACACCATTAAGCAGGCAGGCAGGCAGGCAGGGCAGAGCAGAGCGCTCTTCTCCCCAACCGCCTCTGCCCAACACCACCCCTTCTCCCACTTCTCCGCCTCTTCTTCCTTTCTTTCCACCGGCATTTTTTAAACATCCTTCATTCGGTGTCATTTGCCTCCATAATCCCCCCTTTTCCCCCGTTTCCTTTATTTAAACAGTTTTAGGCCGGGCCGATAACCCTATCTGCTCCTATGTGTGAACCATGTGTGAAAGATTACAAGTGGGCCTGAGGTAAAACCAGGCAGAATCTTAATGAGCGTGCCTCACAGAGGCAAAGGTAAATTGAGCTTACCACCATGATAAATTAACCTAATGAATGCAATTGTTCTGTTCAGGCTAGCTTGGGCTATAGCCAGATGGTCGATACTTGGCACGCACCATTTTTTTTTACTCTCCACCCATAACCAGTAATAACCACTAATGTAGCTAGAGACCGTTTTTACATAATTGTTTGTTTTATTGCTCATATTTCAAGAAAAAAGACCTGATGTGATCAGTGTTTGGTGCTCCATGTGGATTTATTGGGATGTAAAGTTTATTTTGAACCAGGGTTGATGAATTAATCTCCATCAAGGATCATTTTGTTTGGTATTGGCACAATAAGTAAAGGCTCTGTCATGTGCAGAGATAGGGAAATGAACATGAGGTCATTTAAGACTCACTGGATAATCCTCTAGCCGGATGAATCACTGAAATGCCAGACTATGTATTTATTTATTTCATTGTTTCTAATGCTACCTCCAGAAATGTCTACTTCAGAGGTGGGGTGGTTCTCTGATGATGCTACCCCAAATGAGGCCTTTAGTTCTCTCTTCTTTCGTCAAGGAGGTGCACCGATCAACTCCTATCAGGTGCGCTGTCTCAGGCTCTCATTATTGTCATTGCTAAGGTGTGCGAGAAACTAAAGTGGCGGGTTCACCGCTTAGCAAAATAACCTGCTGCAGCGTAATGATAGGGCTGCGAGAAAGACAGCAGCGTGCATTCTGTAGCCGTCCCCAACGTAACTTGTGATATCCGATGTTTACTTTAAGCGCTTAATCCGACCACGTGCATAATTTGGTTAGTGTGCTCGGATGCTCGTCTTTCCCACCGAACTCAGAGCCTGTCGACATAAACATTGGAGAGAAAGCTGGCAGGAAAGCCCCCACGCGTCGGGGACGGCACGCGTCCAGATGTTCCACCGCTTTCTGGGCTATCCGTGACACTCCTCCATCACGAGCCCTTCTCCCTGAGTAAGCAGCAGAGCAGTTTGCGCCGTAATGACTGTCTCGCCTGGGGCCCTCCTGCACATCTGTGCTGTTCTCCGTGCCCCCCCCCAACCACCAACACCCCATCCTCCAACCTCCGCCCCAGCCCCAAATCCTGCATCTCCTCATCTCCTTAACAACCCTGACATCCCCCACGACCCCTCCCCCCCCAGCCCAACCTCCCTCTCCTCTTCCTGGAGGTAACCGCCTTATGCTGTTTGCCTCATCAGCCACAGAGAATATCTCATCCCATCAACCATACAAATAACACAACACTTTAAACTGGATTCAGCTCAGTTTAGGAACAACTGATACTATTAACATGTTCATACATTTAGTCCTTCTTCAAAATGTCTGTGTGATAAAATCTAAAGTGAAATTTCAACAGAATTTAATATAACTGAAAAATTACAAATGGAACACCACAGGTAGAAAAGGGTGATCATGTGATCCACTGTTTTGATGGCATACCATTCTATTGCTGTGGTTAGGGTGGCATGATTAGTGTTTCATTTATCTGCCATATTTCTGTCTAATCCTCTGGTACCTGCAGTCTGTCTGCATGTGGAGGTCCTAATTGGCTGTTTCATGTGTGTATTGGGGCCTGGACGATGGGCAGTAGGGGACATTCGGTGGTGTGGTGCTGGAGAGGCACGAGGACGATTGTGAGAGTGCGGTGTGATTTTTGTCACACTGAGGGCTCCCCATTCGCCTCGCTCATTACCGACTCCGAGAGGAAGGTGTGACTGAGGTGTGACCATCTGCTGACCAGTCACTCCACCCACACATGCACACACACACACGCACGCACACACGCACGCACGCAAACACAAGATTCACAGCTCCCTGTGGTTAGGGATACAGATGATGAGGAATGGATTGATCAGCAGGCCCTTACTGTTGCCCCGAGCTTTAACACTCTCCCCCATAGCACCAATAGACCCATGTTATGGGTTGTTTCATACAAACACACACACACATATAGATATACACACACACACTTCCACTGTGACCACATATTACCCCTTGCACACCCACACACATTACTTTCATTGTAGCCACAGATTACCCCTTAGACACTTACTTACACACACACACACACACACACACACACATACACACTGTAACATGCTCCCCTGTACACATGTCACATGCAAAGCTGGTGTGCTCACCCACAGCCTTGTTTTCGGCTTCATTAAGCCACAGCGCCACACAGTTTGGGTTGACAGGATGAGGAAGCGCAGTGCGATCTCACCCCGCAGGTCCCCCATTCAGATGATTACTGGGAGAGAGCCTCTCTCGTTACGGCTTGAGGGGGAAAACTACTAATTAAAGGGACAGCGGCGGCTTGAAAATGAGCCACTCGTACACCTGTGGACGCTCCGGCTGGGGATACTGGGGATTTTTCTGCTAACTCTCGCTCCCGATGGTGGGTTTGGCTTGCTTGGAATGGGGGGACCGTTAACTTAGAGAGAGAGAGGGAGAGATAGGAAGAGAGAGAGAAAAGAAATGAAGGACAGAAACTGTCAGACATTTGAAAGGCTTTATGAAAATGATCATCCAATTAGCAACTATGATCAAATCAGGCATGAACTCTCTCTGGAAGGCTCCATAATTCTCCTTCTCTCACACTGTCTTTTTCTTGTATGTGTGTGTGTGTGTGTGGTGTAATTTCACCAAGCTCAAATGAACTCGTGAGAGGAAATTCAGTTAGTTTTCTCATCACTGGTAATTATACTAATACATTGGAAATGCCTCTTACAAAATGCATGAGCCCTCCAAGCCACCTCATTACCGTGATATCATTTTTTGGCAGAGTATGTATCAAACCCATTATCACCATGGCTATTCTCCTCTCTCTGCTCTTTCCCCCCAAAGAAAAAGAAAAGTGACTATCTGATGGGAAAAGAAAAAGTGCTGCCTTCTTCACTGTTTGGCCCCTCTTGTAATTAACTGCAACTGCTCGACAGTGTCTACGCCCTCTTTTTTTATCGCCGGTTTTATTAATCCTGTGTTCTTTCCAAATAGCTCTGTCAGAGCTTTTTTTTACGACTGAGAAGACAGGACCAGACTCACAGCTATGTGTTCTGCATATATGTTCAGCATTAATTTAGACCAATATTGGTTTCCCTGACTTTATGATATTGCTTATGCTGCCTCCCTCTCTCTCTTTCTCTGTCAAAGTGTGAGATGAACTATACCCATTGACTGACAGATGAAAAAAAAAACAAATGTAAAGAGATATAATGCACCCTTTCAAACTGTTATTGAACGAACACCTCTATGTGAGGGCAATAAAATCAAGGCAGATCTGGTTTGGTATTTTTGACGGTTAATGTTGGGCACCAGGCAGAGGTCCGTGTTGAGACATGAGTTAGTTCCAGCGTTTAACCCTACCAAGCTAATTTATGCTCTGTGGCACAGGACACTCCATCATCACACCTCATTGGGGAGAGACAGTAATCTCATTAACCAGGATTTAATGAAATGCAAGGATACACTTCTTAATTTGAGAGATTACTGCAAGAAAAACCAGGTGTAAATCTCGGGCTCTCCTGTGTCGTCATAAATCGTAGCGAGCTCTTTCAGAGGAGAACTGACACAGTGTGCACTGAGAATGGAGGCAGATGGAAGATCCCACACTGTAGGCAATGCCTACCACAGACAGCATCACTTAGAAATAAGTCACTGCATTGAAATCTATGCTATATGTGAAAAGTGAGGAAATGTTCACATTTTTGTGCTAAAGAGTCAATATATGTTCATATATTTGTGCGTTGTGTAAGTATTCTAATAGTTCCAGAATGTCAGATGTGGGCTGGTGCATTTGCATGTTATGTGTGCGAGAGAAATGCACATTGAGAATAAAGCACATAGAGCACAGGCTGCTCCATTCTGCATTTGGATAATTTCTGGAGGGCAGAGAGGCTGGTGCCGGCTGCGTGTGTATTCCCCGCTGAGCGAGCCGAGCGTTTGTGGTCACCAGAGAACTGACTTGGGATTCGGCCTGCCACAAACCAACAATAATATCCTGCTCCAGATTGGAAATATCGGAGCTGACATTACTGAGAATGTGCATCTTAAATATCCTCCTGACTACTATTATGAAGTCCCACAACTGTGTTAACCCCCAAGCTAAGCAGTCAGATAGAGTGAATACTTATTAGCGTATACAGAGAAAAGAGAAGTGGGGGCTGGTGTGTGTGCGTGTGTGTGTGTGTGTTGGGGGGGGGGGGGCAGAATAGATTTTAGTCTAGTCTTCTAAAACGTACGTGTTCATTACCGATGGTGACTGCTGTGATGGAGAGAAGGAACCACCAGAACAAAAAACCAGCCCATTGCCGGCAGCGCGATGCAGAACATTAACACTATAATTTACATAAAATTACTTACATACTGCTGCAGTAATTTAATTTGTTTGACCAGTACAGTGCAACTGTGAGGAATAGATTTGGAAAGGCACACAAGGGAGCTGTGCTTATTCTTCCACATGGGTAGCTCTCTCACTGAATATTGCACATCGAAAAATAGGGACAGTATATAAAAAAAAACCTTGATTTCATTTGTAAAGCGTTGCATCTTCTCTGACTTTCTCTCTCTCTCTCTCTCTTTCTGACCCTCTCTCTCCCACAGATATATGTTACACATTACATCCATCAGACTTTGAAAATATTATATTGTAAAAAAATATACTTCCTTCACCACAATCAATATGGGTGTCTGTAAAATGTGAATTAGAAATATGTAAATATGTTTTTTTTGAAGGATATTTTCAAAAACAGTAACTAAAAGGAATTTGTGTTGTTTTGCACCATACACTTGCACTGCTGGGAATGCAACTTTGCCATGCATAAATGCATTTCACAAGGCTCATGTCTCTCCCAACCATCAACATTCTGTGCACAGTTCTTCTGTCAACAGGGCGCTCTCTGACTTTCACTGTCATTCTACCTATCACAGACTATCTGCCAATTCCTGCTTTTCTCCTGTATTTTCTGTGCAAAATACCCCTTCATCCCCCTCTTTCTCTCCCTTTCTGCCATACCCTTTTCCATCTCTCTCTCTCTCTCTCTCTGTCTATCTCTACTTTCCTTGTTATTGTGGGGCGGCACACGTGTAATCAAAAACAAGATGGGCATATACATACGTACATGCGTGAGCGGGCGAGGAATGGGCAAGGGACATTTTCCGCCCCTCCACCCGTCTTCTGGCTCGGATCGTTTGAATTTGTGGCAGAATTACAGAAGGTCTTATTTGCTAGGCTCGGCTGGCTTGACAGGTGAGCTGTCAGCCTCCTGTCTCTCAGAGTCTTTAGCTTCTGTCTGCTCGCCGCAAACCCTGTCAAATGACAGAAAAAATACCCACCACCACCAGAGAAAAGAACTTAATGTCCTATTCACCCTGTCGCCATTTGGAAATTGCTCAATCTTTTCCCCCCTTTTTTTCAAACAGCTGACATATTATTATATATTGTTTCCTGGGGAAAGGCATTTTCTATTATTGCCATTAGAAATATGAAAGTTTTGGGGGGGGGGGGCATGAAACAGGACATTTGGGAAGGGGGTGGAATTGATTGTAAGGATGTAATTATTTAAAATCGTCTGTTAATGTGTATTATCATGTCATTAAATGTAAATGAGATGAAGCGGAAGGACCCCAAAGTTGAAGACTTGTGACTTGCCTGAGAAAAAAAGGAGAAAAATATCTTGAGCCCCATATGTTTCTTCCACACACACGCAGGATGCTTAGTGGGCTTTCAATGGCCTGAAATGAAGATTTACATGTGAACAGCCTGATAATGTCACTCACCTACAGTGTAATTATAATACACATGCAGAAAAGCCTGCTGGGGGGCTGCTCCCAAAACAACCAGGCCACTCTCCCCGGAACTGTGTTTGTTTTTCAAATAGTCACGGCAAGAAACATGCCACGGGACCATTTGATTGGAAAGGCCTGATGCCCTCAGAAGCTCCACTAAAAAGAAGACAGTGTGTCTGAGGGGTTGCATGTACATGTGTGTGTATCTGGATGAGTGTGTTTCCCTGTGTGTGTGTGTGTGTAGCTTTGTTTTTGTGTATGTGTGGTAAGTGTATGTGTGTGTGTGTGTGTGTGAGTGTGCGCGCACGTGTGCGTACTCTAGCATTTGATCCCCAACATGAGCGAGCATCATTCCACTCCAGCAGCTTAATAAGGCTGTCTGGGCCGGCAGCTCTTTACCGCCCCGAGCCCTGTTATCAGAGACATTAGGCTGAATATTAATGTCCTGGCCCGAGACGAATACCATTAAGCCTGGCTGGCCATTTCTCTCTGTCCTTCTCCTCCACTGTACAAGAATTAATGAATCGTGGGTAACACAGAGAACAAAAAAAATGGAGCAGAGATGAGAGATTTCTCTTCAGTCTCTTTGGTTGTTATTTTTCTATCTCTTAAAGATAAATAAAAATGGTAGACGCTGAGGTTGTTTTACAGGTTTGGTGTTATATGAGTTATATGATGCGAGATACATTTCTGCTTAAGAGCAAATACACAATATTTCTCTTTAGTCCTCTGTTCTTCCCTTTCGTATTCAATTAATTATACACATGATGAACCTCTGTGTATAGCTAGAAGGTAGATGTGGGTAAAATGACAATTTGATTATGAGTTGTTCATTTCTTGTTCTTTTTTTTCTCCTTTTCCCTTCTTTAACCCAAGAGGTTTACGTTTGAAGCGGGGAGTTGGGGGGAGCGAGGAGGGCGAGGGAAGGCACTCATTACTCCCCTAAGTGCCGTGGCGCTCCAGCCCGGGCAAAGTGAGCTGTTAACGGATATAATTTGCGCCCAATAGCCAGAGGAGGGCTTTTGATATGCAGAGGAGCTGACCCCGCCGCTGCTGCCTTAATTGGGTTTTTAATTTTCCAGGCCATCTGACAATATCAAACATGATCCCTGAGCTTTCGCTACAATGATTGGAGGCCCCCGTGACAAGAGAGCTGCTGTTCATTTACCTTTTTTTCTCTCTTCTTCTTCTTCTTCTCTCCCCTCTCCTCCATCCCCATTCGAGAGAGAGAGAGAGAGAGAGAGAGAGAGAGAGAGAGAGAGAGAGAGAGAGAGAGAGAGAGAGAGAAGCCTCTGAGGTATAAGGAGTGGGGAATGGGGAGATGGGAGAGATTGGAGGGCTTTGCGGGGCAAATTTGTCTTCATGATAATGCATCGCTGTGGCGCTGATGCCGCCTGCGCCAGGCCGCGGGTGATGGGCCTGCCGAGCCGTCCTGAAGGTGTCAAGACCGAGGCGGCTGGATTTACACGCTGCCATGGCGGCCGCCGCAGATAGAGAGCTCCGAGGACACACAATAAACAGACAGTGATTTTTACTGTGCCATCAAGCACGGAGGAGGAAGCTATCTGTGGCTCTGCCAACAAGGCTGGCTCAGATACTGACTACTAGTGGAAATGATTGAACTATTTCAACCCCTCTCCTGACCCTAATTTCGTTAAGTCATGATTTCATGTTTTATTAATACTAGTAACCCGAGTTGTGTGTGTGTGGTAGGACCAGAGCTTGTCTACATGGTACAATTACAGCCAATGTGAAACTTACTCACCACTTTCAGCAATACCCTTTCAGCAAAGTAAATGAAGTGGTCAGAATCAGAAAGCTGATCCCCCCCCGGACACATGAAAAAAGCAAAGCTCTTCATATGGCCATGATTGGCTTGTAGGCCCATCAGACATTCTGTGATCAGCTCAAGATGGGGAGGATGGGGGTGGGGGGTGGTGGGATTGGCTGACCCAGGACAGCCAGCGACATGGTGCCGCTCACAGCACTGCAGTCCTGCCAGCTCCCTGTTTGTTCAATCTGCGGGACCACACAAAGAGGTTCAACCTCCTAATCTCTTAACCAAACAAGACAGCAATTACACAGGACGATAAAGAGGGAACATTTCCATCCAGAATGACAGTGTACTGGCCGTGGGAGTGTCACTCTCTCTCTCTCTCTTTCTTTCTCTCTCTCTCTTTCTCCCTCAGTCTTCTTGGACACAGTTGCCTTTTTGTGCGTCTGAAAGGAAGAGATTCCCACTCTCAAGCACCTGCCAGACATGCGGCAACACCTGTTCTTCACATAAACACCATGTTGATTCAGCACGGGCCATATGCTTTGGCTCTGGTTTTGTAACAATAAAAATGCACACAATTTAGACCAGTTGTTTGTGTTTTTTCCTAGGTAGAATCCTGGAAACATGATTATTTGAGGTTCTAGAATTGTGATGAAAACATATCTTAAAATACAGACTACAAAAACAATTTAACGAATCACAAACTTCCTATTTTTTCTTACATAATGTATTTATTGGTACTAAGCCATAGCTGGTTTAAAGCCTGTATAGACATAATCACAATACACCTTCAGAACCATAAAGACAGTCACACATTTTCTATTTCTTTCATCACACATACATCATACATACACCCTCTCATAACTTTAATTAGTGATCACTAATATGTGTAGGGAAATGCTAATAGCTTAAGCAACAAAGCAGCTGTGTGTATTAAAATCTGCAAAGTAATTATTATATTCAATATTAATTTAATTTGCATATTTTGTGTAGTGTGAAAATTTAGGAGGGTTTCTCTAATCAGTCTCCTGAAATAAATTAGCAGCCAACAAGACCCAAGAGACTTAAAGGATTTCTTGAGATGCAAAATAAAGGTAGCCTTGTCTGTCAGATGGGTATGAGGAACTCTCAGTTAAAGCTGTGACAGCACTATGTGTATTCCAGTCATATAGCAGTTTTCAGACATCGAAAAAGTGTTTTGTTGTTTCTATGCTCGCTATGGAAGTGACAAGGCCATCATTTGTTGTTTATGTTCATTCTGCATTTGAAAATAAATAATCTCTCTTTGGTCTTACTCTCTCTCTCTTTCTCTCTCTCTCTCTCTCTCTCCCTCTCACACACACACACACACTCTCTCTGTTTCTCTAGTAAATAGTAATTGTAGGGTGTAGGAACATCACACACTTAGAAAGCGGTGGATACCAGCATGATCACAAAGCCCAACAGGCATTTCTTTGTCTTACTCTTTTCATACCAAAATCTGTGCTCCTCTGTCCGTTCTTCTGCTGAGAGTGTCTGTCTTTTGAGTGAAATATGTTGTTATCTCCTTTGGAGTCTAATTGTCTGGGAAGGTTTGGAGAGGAGTAGTGCTACAGGGCTCTCCCTGTGGACCAAATGGGTATAATATGTGCTGCATTTTGTGTTGCCATAATTCCAAAATGTTGATGGAAAATGATACTGCAATACATCAATCTGTTAGCATGCAGTACTATACTTACATGTGCTTAAATACATGGTAATGTGCACATCTCTTCCTGTGTATGTATAAAAGGACCAAGGAGAGCAAGGACACAAGTGGTGAAACCAGGGAAAGAATGATACATCCGTTCTGGATGTATGAATCCGGGAACATGTGAAGGTGGGGGCAAGACAGACAGAGATAAAGAAAGAAAGGGGAAAAAAATAGTAGAGAAGCCTGTCTGTCCGGTTACTGTAAATCACGTCCCTAAATGACTACACCTCAGGAAGTCAGTTCCTGGAGTCAAAAGTGTAGAGGTATTTATATAATAACACTGTTTCATTCCAGCATCCCTAGAGGTAAATCTACAGGACCTCCACTCTGCCCCCCCCTCCCCCACGCTCCTTCCTCTCCTCCTGGATGTAGTAGTGTAGGGATGTAGTAGTAAAATAAGAGGTGGGTAAACTATGAATTCTGTGATCACGGTGAGATGGACTGCGCCATGTGGTATCAGATTTTTTAAAAAGGCATTCAGAACATGTTTGATGATGGTGGAGGTTATTGTCCAATGTTTATAACAATACCAGTGGTATTAAATGGTTCCTAGAGTGTTGATGAGTGTACATATTGTGAATGTAGATAATACATTTTTGATGGATGTTAAAAGTTGCAATAGGTGGATAAACTCTAATAAGAGGTGGATAAACTCTATTTCTGAAATTTCAGAGGTGGATAAACTGTGTTTACTTGCGTTTAGCCTCCACTACATCCCTGCTCCTCACATCTCCAAGGAACTAAAGATGGGAAGACAGAAGTTTGGCTGTTTCCATTGCAGAGTTTTAGATTTCCAATATATACTTTTCCCAGTTGGTATGAAAGAGTCCCCAGTCAAAAAAATATGATTTAAAGTAGGTGGACCATTTCCTCCAGTCATCTCATGTCCATGGGTTGTCAAATTTGATTAAAAATACACTGTGCTATCTTTTACTTGCCATGCTACTTATCGTTCATTTGAGTTCATTGTCAGATTCTGGTGATGTCGTGCAGCTAACGCCCACTAAAATGATGTGGTCCAGATATAGAATCTCCATTGTGTTTGGTGTAATTTCAGGCCTTTTTCAAAGACTTCATTCATCACACAAACCTCTGGTGCCCATAGGGAAATGCTAGTCAAAAATAGTTTTTCACAGGTGGTTAAGATCTATCTGAGAACACTGTGCAAGGAACAAAAGGGATGAAGGAATATTCCAGAAACCTCTGCCTCACATTGTTTTCTTTAAAGATGTGTCCAAAAGGGAACTACAGAAATGTTACCCAAAAAAATATTGTTATTTATAACTTTTCTGTTGTGTATTACTTGATTGTACTTAATGAAAGCCCACCGTGAAATGTTCAAGATTCACTGCACATCAATCTTATTTAAAAAAAACAAATGTTTTTGATTATATACAGCAAAAAGGTAGATAATAAAGTGACGATGGAAGCTACTTAAAATGATGATTAAAAATTGGTACAAGTGTTAAATGCCCCTGCTGAGTTTGCTCTTAGGGGAGTGCATGCAGGGATGAGGAAAATGGTTGTTCAGGGTCAATAGTCAAGATTGGGGGAGCTTTGTCGATTAGCAACCCTTTTCTGCTGCTCTGTCTCTAACCAGACCCGCAGTGGCACCATCAGGCTTTCTGTTGTCCTATTATTCCGCTCAGTGATTGTGATAATAGCATAGTCTTCACTCTGTCTTTTTTTAACCATTCTCTTTAAGAGGTCGATTAGGCAACATCCTTGTCTTCCATTCTCTAGAACATTCCTTGTGGTATTTCAGTGCTATTGTCTGGAGATCCTTTTTAAATATGAACATTTTGGTCATTTTTTTTTGTGAGCCACATTTTCATTAACATTCCTTCTAAACTGTGAATGCCTCCAGTTTGCTGCACCACACGGCTAATCCTGAAGCACACTTGCTTAAGTCCTCTTGCCTTGTTTTAACAAGTTGAGACTAGTGACACACTAGCACAATAAACATCCTCCTAGTCCGTGGTGCTTATCCTTTGGTTTGATACACAACCGGATGAAGCAGGGGGAATCTTGTTTGTCGTTTAACCTGCTTGCTTATTTTTAACCCTCGCCACACCTATGGATTCCAGGTCAGCACTGCACAATCCAGAGCCAGGCCGTCAGCCAAAACCTCGAGACACCCTTCCCTTTCTACCCGTGACCTCCAGCAGCCTATGTGTATGGAGAGGTGTGGAGGCGCCGTGACACGGATTTGATGTAATATCACATTGTCAATGTGGCCGAGCTGGCTTGGACTCCCAGCTCTAATGGCCTAAGAGACACTGCAGACAATCTTCCCGGGGACAGAGTAAATCCTATCAGCTCCCCACAGTGCCCCCAGCTGACAACAGCAAAGCTTGCTTGACCTCTCCCCCACCACCACCACCACACCCCCCACAAGCACGCCAAGCTGCCTTTACAAACCCTTTCGCATGCAGTACCCTCTTCTCTTTATTTTTCTCTTTTTATCCTCTTCTCCTCCCCCCAGCCCCTACTATGGAGGATAAATGTGTGTGAGAAGACGTGTTAAAGAGTAGGGAGAAATGGGGTGATGCTGGCAGAGGGGGTCAGGTCACAGAAGGACAGACAGACAGACAGGTTTTGGAGGGGGGGGGGGGGGGGGGGGGTACTGCTACTCTTCCCTCTGTGGTGCTGGTAACTAAGCTACAGACCTTCTCTATCACAACCGATTGTTAAGTGATGTAGTGTGATGTCTAAAAGCCTGAAGATTGTTTCACTAAGAGCTTTTCAGTAAATATATTGTTTCCTTTTTTAAATCCGCACCATCTCCTGTTAGGAGTGCTAGTAATGTAATCTCTCCTCAGATTACCTTGTCTGGGAAATGGTAAATCAGGAGGACCCAAACGTCTTTTCAGTGGAATGCTGAGATAATGATATTACTAAACAGTTCTTACTGTTATTAATTCCTCTATCTTCACAGCAATGCTGAAAATAGAAGGTAAGACCAGACTACATATGTTTGCGGGTTTAAACGAAAGGTTCTTTCAGTGCATGCAGCCAGTAATGGACCCCCTGCCTAACTCCAAACCCCCATACCACCATGAGCTTTTGTATAAAACCAAATAATGAGATTGGGAGAGATAAAAGTAAAGGGAATTTAAATCCCAGGCACACATTTGCAATCTGGTTCCTTCATGCAAGTTGATGAGATTAAAGAATTCCTTGTCCCCGTGTGCCTACTTCAGGAGATGGATACACTATGTGATTAGCTAACTGTGTGCTGAACTGTATTTTACAGATCGTTTGAATGCAGTTGCATGGATTGTTCATCTTGCCGCTCACTTGAGTTTTGTGTATATAAATGGATCCAGATTTGGAAGATCTTTGTGGGAGGCTATAAGCTCTTGAGGATAAAAAATGCAAACAAAGTCAAATTTTATGAGCCATGTGTCATCAATCACATGAAAACGAGTCTGCCTGCACCCAAATGGTTCATTTCATTTCAGAAGAAATCACTGAATCTCAGCAGGCTTGTGATAATATGCAGTTTTTGTTTGGCTAAAAGAGGCGATGGGCCATTCAGATTCTACTAAAAGTGTTCAGGGTTCAGGGAGGGGTCAGGGGGTCACCCAAGGACAGGTGTTAAGGTGGAAGTGAACCCAGGAATGGACACGGATAGCATCAGGAAGGCCAGGACCTCCCCGTGACCCTTACCGCGGTTTGGGCCACAGTTGTCCCACCCCCAATTCCCTAGCAGTCCCTTATCTTCCCCAGCAATTCCCCCAAAAGCTCACAGGCACGACTGGGGTCTGTCAATCAGCACGTGTGCGGGAGGTTTCACTCTCTATCTGACTTGCAGGGGATGGGAGAGTGTCGGGAGAGGCCACTGACAAATCACTTCTGCTCCTGATGTTTTTCAGGTTTTTTATCAGTACTCTATTTTGAGAAGGCTTTTCCCCCTCTTCAGCTTGGTTAGAGTAATGCCAAATTGCAGTAGCTTCAGCATTTCAAACTACACAACTAACTGCTGTTAGTGAGAGAAGGAGACAGTATTCCTTTAGTTATAGATGGGCTCAGTTTTTACTGAACATGAATTCTGTGACGGCAATTAGGTGAGTTGTGTTATGGTATGTAAAGGTTACTGTGATTACGAGGCTCACATGTCTGTCACAAAAAGCACATAAGCAGCAGGCATTCTTTTTTATCCCATCCTCTCTCCCACTTTTACCATATATGGAGAGCCCTAATGATACACGCTGTAAACTCCTGCAAGCATTACCTGCTAAAGCTAAAAGTGACCCTTTAAACTATAATGGGGCCATATCACTCACCGTGCCAGAGAGAGAAAGAGGTGTAAAAAAACAATTTATACGTCTTTGTTCCTCTGTTTAGTGCCGTTGAGTGCTGTTTCACTTTCAGTGGTGACGAGACCTTGTAATTTTCGGAGTGTCTATCAAAGACGAATGGATGGACCATCTGCATTAGCCCTCAGCATGTTCCACCACACGTTCATTCCCCCTTTTTTTAAGGGACGTGCGAGAGAGGTTCTTCATTAGTTCACCATGCTTTTTGTACACAACAACTGGTGACCCAGGCCCTGGTGCTCTCCTCAGAGGCTGTAATTGTGCCATAATAGCAGTCTTGGGCTGTGTTTAAAGAGCACTAAAGGTACTCCCCCAGCCCTCTGTGAAGATGCTACGCTGAGCGGCTTCCCCGCTGTGCTAACTGCTCTTTAATGAAATGTTAGTCACAAAGAAGACATCATAAAGGCATCTCTCAACACAATGGTGTTTTATGTGGTCGTGATCCACTGCTTTGAGAGGGGAAAGTGTCACTAGTTCCTTGACAGCCAGGATTTTGCGAAAAAACCTGCAGCGGATTGGTGAGATAGGGGCCTGCGGTGCCTATGGTTTCTGGAAAGTTCTTGTAGAAGCTTATAAGTTTGGAACTTTTTTTAAAAATGCGAAACTACTTCTGCAAGTTGTATAGAAGTACTTCACGTGTTCATCTCCCTGCTTGGCGAGACTTGGCGTCGCTTGCTAAAGCAAGTTTAATTCTTCATAAAGCCATCGCATTTGGAATTCTACCCCTATGCTAGAGAGAAAGTAATGGCTAAGATTACTTGGAGGAAAGAAAATGAGCAACTGTGAGCATTAGAAGCTTGAGAAATTATAGCTTTCTTCCCCACTGATAAGTGCCTGGACTGTTAATCGGCCCAAGAATAGATGAGAGACCAAGAGCGGTGGACTAGACTTAGACCCACTAAGAAAACATCAGCTCATCAAAGAGAGTGAGAGAGAGGGAGGGAGAGAGAGAGGAAGAGAGAGAGAGAGAGAGAGAGAGAGAGAGAACACAAAAGGAGCAAAGCCTTCCTGCTATCGTGGTGTAGTCCCATGCATTTACTCTAAAGATATTTATTCAATTTCTTCACACTGGGGAAGGAATATGATAATCCTCTAAATGTCTGCACACACCTTCCCAGTTAACACTCTCCTTATTAAAATATGCAGATTAATTTGTGACCAGTTCTGCATGTGATTATGGCGCGTGGATTGGGGTGCTCGAGCCTCGGCTCATATTTGTAATCTTCTAAATTTAACAACGGACTGAGAGCTTGTCAATTAAACGGAAGGAAATGATGTGAGAGCGAGACTCATCTTCATCTTCTTGTTTTACGCTCGACTGGCCACCAAGTTATCGTTTACGAGGCTCCAAATAATTGCCATGGAAAGTTTTGTTGAGAGCTTGCTTTCCGAATGAATTTATGGGCTCTCTCCCGAAGACAGCCTTTCAATATGCTTTTGCCCCACATGTGCCCGGGCTTTGTCAATTACAACGTGTGTCAGCGGGTTAAAAAAAAGATCATGTCATTTTAGATGAGGGAGGGCCACATGAGAAGACTGCTGTGAAGTAAGACCTTAGAGAACGGAATGGTATTTATGTCAGTGGTTAGAATGGGGTAGGACTAAAGTGGGTTGTATAATGTGGTACATTGAATTATCGGTTTAATTTCATATCTTTTTTGCCCTTTGGTTGAACATGACATTGGGATGGGAGAATGCCTATTTTTTTCCAGGGGAATTCATGTTCAATTTAAAGGTAATAAAAATGCTTCACATTGCATGGATATAATTGATATTATATATTGGATGCATGTAACATCTTGTTCAACAACCTTCTGATGCCATTGGTAACAGCATGTCAACCAACACAGATCTGTACATTGCAAATCTGTGCAAAATATTTCTACATTACATTCGATGCTTTAACCACATGAGCAATCTAATTAATAATACGGAATTTGTCTATATGTTTTACAGCTTAGACAGGACAGTAGGCTCATCCTATGTTGTCTCAATGCAAATCTTTCTCCTGAAAACACAGTCAAGAGTAAACTGCTGAGTACTTTGGTTTCAAAGTCGCTCAATTGTAGAGTTGCTTCACTTTCTACCCAAGACAGTGACTGAGAAGTGCAGAGTGAGATCAACAGAACCCACATCTCAACAATGAACTGCTCACAGTCTCTCTTTGTCATGAAATACAATAAAGTCATTTGGGTTAATTAAATCCAATACAGTCAAGGACTGAGCCATGGTCAAATTTTCTGTCTTTCACATTTTGCCAAAATTGAATTAGGCCTGGTCCTTTGTCAGAGCATAATGGAGAAGGATGGATGTGGCTCTGCTGTCTCCGAGGCGTTATCAAGACCCTGGAGAGGGCCATTCTCCTATTGATCGTAAACCACCAAATTGGACTAAATCCTATTTCCTTACACATCGTTTATTACCGTGCAAAATACATAGCTATAAAACACAAAGTTATTAGTGTCTGTCGCTTATGAGCTTTTCAAAAAGTTGTGGCTCAGTCATATGACTTTGTAATGTTTTTTTGTCTGTTTTTTCATCTGCTCTCTCTTTTGGGAGTTTTCCAGGGCAGACAGGGGGAATGAGTTGATGTTCAGGACAAATATTCCCGGCAGGCAGTTTTTGACTCTGATAGTGGAGGCTGGGACCTTGAAGCTGGTGCCTGTGTTGAGGTGGACTTCCCCATCCGTCTGAGTACACGGCCAGCCTCAAGGTCTCCCAACAGCTCTGACACTCATGGACCTCACCTCAATTACATCTGCCTAGCCAGATTCCGTTACCTGAAATTACACCCACTGGACGGTGATTGAGTAAGGTACTGGTATTGTCAAGGTCACGTACAAACATCCTCCCAAAATGAATTGTCTTGTTATCGTGTGTTTAGCACTGGACAGCACACCTCACTTTAATTCCGTTCTGCTGTGGTTTAATGGATTTTCAACCAAGTATAAACTTATAGAAACCAACTAAAACTCCACATATCTATGTGGCAAACTGTTTCACTTCTGTGTCGGAGGGAACCATGCCTCGTTCCAGTAGACTGAGCTGTCAGCAGGTGGTGGTCTCCCAGCATGCAGTGCACAAGTGCCCACTGCCCGGACAGCCAAAGCCAGTCAGACAGAATGAGACAGGATTAGAGCCCGTTCCTGACATTTGGCACAACACCCGACTGGGGGCAGAGTTCATTTAGCCACGGTGGGTCAGGGGTCACACTCCCGACTCCACTTCTCCTGCCAGGTTGACTGGAAGAAGTGTGGAGTGACACAGACATGTGACCTCTTTCCTTTTGTTAAGACTTTCATTGCCATTACTAACTGTAGTAGAAAACCAGTCCACTGTCATGTTTTAGTCATGTAATTGAGCATTATGTTCTAAGAATCTATAATAATGTGTGCTGGACTGGGTCTATGTACAAATTTGCCCATCTGCTTTATATTCTGAAAGTACAAAATGTGTGTTAGTTCTTTCATACTATCATTTGCTCTGATGAGATGGTCTGGCTGTGGAATGATGTGTGTTGGCAAGAAAAAGAATAGGAGAAGCTACTGTGCCTGTGTCTCTTTCTATCTATCTTTGTGTGTGTGTGTCCTACATGTGCATGTGTATATATCTTTGTGAAAAGAGGAAGGGAGGGGGGCCGTAGCAGGGTTCTCCAGTCCTTCAGTCACTTCCTTTTGCTTGACTAGTCAGCTCAGCCAGGCTCGAACCTCAGCCGTTGTCATGTTGGAGTGTGCTAATTAGGCTCCGGTCTAATTTTCCAGGATGCTCTGCTACCCTTTAAATGGCGATTTAAAATTCAAAGTGATGGTAATTGTACAAAGGCGTGCTGATCTAGTAATCACCCCAGGGTTTTAGACATGTGGGCACTTTTTTCTCTCTCTTTCTCCCTTTCCCTTCCCCTGCCTGTTGTTATTGTATGGACCTTTAGTGGTGTTGGAAGAGGTCTTAAGTGGCCACACAAACAATGCCCCCTCGTCCTGCGTTGCACTGTGGCTAAGCTGGCCTTCAACAGGGCCCGGAGACCACAGGTCAAGGCAACCAGCGGCTTCAAAAGCAGCAGGGCCAAATTAAATGTCAAAATAAGAGTCCACCTCTGGAGAAGAAGCAGTGGGATGGTCATTTTGAAAATAGGAACCGTCAGGAGCAGCGGAGGGGGGTCAGGAGAGAATCAGATGGGGGGAGGGGGCTTCTTCCAGTGGGTCGCTGTCAAAAAGTCATGCCACTTTCCACTGCTAGAAGTCTGAAATGATTGACACTTTCTTAATCACTGTTTATATTTACGGATTTCCCTGTGATGTTTCCCTGCTGGACGAAAAGCAATGAATTTGGCATTCTCTAGAATGATGAATAACCAAATGAGCAAGTACTCTTTGAATTGAATAAATAGTTGGGGAGTTGAGTTAGTCTGAAAGTTATTTAAAAACAAAAACAAAAATATTTTTATTAAAAATTGTTTTGTAGAAAATTACAATGAAATTATAGATTATCAAGAATTTATGTTTGCTACCTTCAGGGGGGACCTTACAGTCAAACATGTTGAGTGAATGCAGATGTGAGATACTAATATTCTTAGGGAAGGGTAAAAAACGCATATTTCGTACGCATATGTCCAGTTCTGGTCAACATGGCTTCTTTCTTTGTTATACTGGAACATTTGGGATTTTTCCATCTGAGGAGGAAATACCCCTGTTGTTTGATACTATTTACTTTTATTCAGGCGTGGCTTTGGCTTTGTCAGCCAGGGTTTTTTATTTGTTCTTGAAAGGGATTCCTTGAAGTGACTGGGGTGTCAGGCTTGTGACGCTCGTCTTTTCAATTGTCTTTGCACTTGAAGGAGATGTGAGGGAGTGTGACTCCTCAGCCGTCACAATATTGATACAGTACGAAGGCTGTCTCAGCTCAGGCCCTGTCTCTAATCTGCACTGACAGCCTGCATGGCACACCAACGAGAGCAGGTGTGACAACACACATAACATCCACATGAAATCAGATGGAGACAACACACACACACACACACACACACACTTGCTGAAAGTTGGCTTGCGCTACGTTGTGGAAGTCTCGGAGATAGGAAATTAGTTGGAAGTCGATCCTAGTTGTCTTCTATCCCTCCAGTTTTGCCTGGAGTCTCACTATATTCCCTTTCTGTCTTTGGCGGAGTAGGGAAAAGGTTGTTGATAGAAGTTTCTGTTTTTTTTTTTTTCTTCACTTTTCTCACTCTGTGCTATTCAGCCTGCATGTCACCCTTGGTTCCACTGTCTCCTTAGAGAGTGAAAAAAAAACCCAGTGGACAGTGTGTTTGGGGTGAAACAAAGAGACACAATAGACTTTCAGAAACACCTTGAAGTCACAGACTCATCTGTCACGCGGGGAGCCTTTGGGCAGGTGTCTGGCCACAATGGCTAAGGTCACACACACACTGCTCCATCAGATCCTTTTCTAAAAGGCCACGGTGATGGATGGGTCCATTAGAAGGTTCCATGCGCAGGCTGAAGTGGGCTTTGATGCAATGGCATGTGTGCCAACAGCACCGCTGTTGTTTAGCCATGAGTTGTGGGACCAGTTAATGAGGATTCCACAAAGTCAATACCTGCTGATTCTTTAGGTGCAGATGCAGCAAGCGCCATTCTGACAATGGCCTTAACAAAAGACTCTGCTCCAAATTAGCCACGTCAGTTTGGATGATGTTCCTTCACCCACACTGATGACACATGAAACTTACGAGTGTCTGTCCAAAGGAAATGCTTAGCAACCATGAAGTGAATTGACAGTGAGTCGGGCTAACTGTTCATTTGAAGTCATTTTTTATGGTGAAGCTTTAGTCATTTTGTCTTCTGAAAAGACCTTCCATTGCCAATTTAATGTGAATTTCAAAGAAAGAAAAAGTTCAAATAACAATATCTGGTCCATTTGCTCTCTATTGGGCATACGTAATAAAATGTAAAAACCAGATGTATGTAGGGTGTTTTCATACATGCATTGATGGAGTATGCAGATGCAAAAATTGACTTTGCCCTAATTGTGTTGTCACCCTGTTGAAGTATTGCCAGTGAGGCATTAATTGCTGTCAATTAAAATGCAAGGTAATGGATTTTTCTTTCTTCTGAATCAATAAACACTAACATGCTTAATCCATTAGCTGATATGAGTGCCTTACCGAGATAGTGTCTGGCGAGCCTTGAATTTCGTCACTTTTTTCAGCACCATTATACACGCTTCACTGGTGGTGTCTGAGGTACAGTAATGTGTTTGTTTGTTTGTTTGGACGGACGGATAAATATTGGGAAGATTCTTGAGAATGAGCAGCTGTCAGGTGATGAATGTGCACGGAGTGGGCTTCTGAGATGGCATTGTTCATGGTGCGGCCTGAGCATTTGGAGGGTTCACAGTGTGAGTGACAAGGTGAGAATGGGCAGCAGCGTGCCCCTTTTCTTTCACTGTAAACACACACCCACACACACACACACACACATAGACACACACACACAGACAGGGCACACACACACAAACATACACACACAGATAGACACACACACAGACAGACACACACCGCTTCAATCTTTGTGTCTGCCAGGCTGCTCTCCGTATCTAAGCTGCAATCTCATTCCTTGCCAGTGATCAGGTCACAGGGGTGGAGGGGGGTGGTTGTGGGTGGATGGAGGGGGGGATTTTTGTGAAGACTCTGTCGGTCTTCAGTGGAGGGAACATCAGCACCAGAGGACAAAAGACTTTTGATAACAGTGATGAAAAATCTGAGCACAAGAGAAAGAATGAAAAAAAGAGACAAACCCTTTCTACAAAGGCCTGTCAAACGATGACAGTGTTTGTTTGGATCTTACTCATTCAATTTTAGGTATTATTTTAGTTTGTTGTTTTGCAGCACAGAGCACTGGGAAATTGATTGCTCTCATTTCTTAACGGAGAGTACTGATGAAGTATGAAGGTTTTAATCAGCGTAATTACCCTCCCCAAAAGCGTTCAGTCATTTTCTGATTGGGCCTCTGGATCCGCTCACTGCCCAACCCAGTACACTTCTTTAGACTGAAGGACAAACTGTGTCATCGCAAAGGTACTTTTTGTCTTAGACACCGGCTCAAATGCTGACCTTTCCTGGCCAGACTACTTTTTCTTTTATATGCCTGTTTTTCTCTCTCGAGTCCAGTTTTTCCTCCCTCTCTTCTAACTCCCACAGGAAAGAGTTGCGTTTGTTCATTTGCGGAAGAAAGAAGTTGAAGGCCAGGACATTCTTTTCGACTGTCAGATTTGCAAAGATTGCCTCCATTATGATCCTATTAGCAGACGAGAAAATGTGACTACTTAAAATGGATTTATGGAAAATGGTTATCCAAAAAGAGTACTGCTCCCTGGATGAATTTCAGCTCTCCTCTAAAGATTTTTTTTTTCTTCTTCTTCTTTTCTTGCATACAAATTCATCCTGAGGGCCTGTATTTGTCTATTTCAAGGCCAACAAGTCTTTAAGTCATAATCCCAGACTGTAAGTACCACTTCAGGTTCCCAGTGTGCAACCTGAAAATTGTTGAGTCTAAGTTGATTTCCCAAGGGATTAATTCCTCAAGCACCTGCAGTTATTCTTAAGTCTAGTAATTATTCTTTTCTTCCCAGAGGAACTTTCCATGGGACAACCCAAAGATAATACGAGGGGGGTGGATTAGTTTTGTCCAGTCATGCTAAATCCACTCAATCATCAAAAAAGTACCCAGTAGCCCACGGTCTTGTGGTGGTAGAAGTAGTCCCAGCAACATTCAGTCGTCTCTAAACTTTGACACCCAGCTGCCGATCTTTCCAGCAGCCCTTTGCGTGGGTTTCCTGCTCTCAGGTAGCGGAGGAAGTGGCTGAAGGCCTTTCCGTGCTGGTGACGATCTCCACCAGTTGGGCTTCCGCAGGTCAGTGCCTGGTTGAGGGCCCGTTGGCTGGCACCATATGTGCAGGGAGCGGCACAACGGCAGCCGTGCCAGAGAGAGAGAGAGAGAGAGAGTGAGTGAGAGAGAGAGAGCTCAGGTAAGATTCCCGGATTGCCGGATCTGCCCTCTCAGAGGAGGGGAGGTGTTGAAACCTGAAGGGCCTCTCCTCATTCCCTCAGAGCATGCAACCATCTGCTCTGCACGCACACACACACACACACGCACACACACACAAAACGTACACATGCTTGCACACACACATCAGTCCCAGCTGGCACCCTTTCATCTGCCTACCCAAAGCCCAAACCAGTGTGATGAGAGAGGTCTTCCAGTTTGACTGCAAGATGTACCTGAGCATCTAGCCATGAGTGTGTGTGTGTGATGTGTGTGTGTGTGAGAGAGGGAGAGAGAATGAAAGAGAGAGATTATAATTGCTTTCTGAAAGTTGAGACACACCTCGAGGGAGTTTGTGGTTGAAACACCAGTGATGTTTTACTTATTGCATATTATGAAGCATACCTTAATTTCATTTATATAATCATTAAAATGTCTTTAATTTCCTGTTTTTAGATTAATTACCACAGATACACAATGTGTTTTTAAAGTATTTTTTACTGTATTTATCTGTATTTCTGATAAGAATGCAAATGTTGGCATTAGAGAAAGTTCAAACAAAGTTTGTTGCCGGAGAACAATTTGTAACCAGAGCAATATAACAGTCTTCAGGCTATTTGAATATTGCTTGTGAGCTGAGGCATTAAGTCCAGGTGAACCTGAGCCCGCTGTTTCAGGTTTTAAGAGATTAAAAAAAACATATTTTAATGGAATGACCAGTTTGAACATGAATTATTTCACGAGGACATGCACTGCATCTCACTGTGACACGGGTCCAAATTGATTCTGTGGAAAATATCATGTGAATAATTAAAAGCACAGATTAAGCGGTGAGATAATATTTAATTAAGGTGCTTCGTTAGAATTCCTTCGTACACACCATTAATGAGCCATTAACACAACTAATTAATTAACCTGCCTCTGAATACAAAAGAGAAATCCAATCTATAATGAATATTTTTTTTTTTTGAGGAAGTTAATTAGCAAGGCTGTGTCCACACGCAGTCACAGAACCTAGCCAATGGAATGCTATTAATGTGTTGTCAAGGCTATGGGTAGAAGGCCTTGCAATTTAAAGTAAGCAAAGTTTGTTTTTACTCTTCCATTCGTGAGGGGAGAGATTCACTGTATACATACAGTATAACTGTTTTACTGCTTTAAGACAACAATGCACACAGTAAGTGTTTCTCCTCTTAATAGAGCTGTTTGACTTGTTATGTTTCTAACGTTCTATGTCTCAAGGGGCGAATAATATTGGACGTGTTGTGCTTATTAATGATTCAAATACATTTTTTGTTACCGGCATGCACGGCACACTATCAATATAAAGCCTGTAAAAGGGACACAGAGATTACTATGGAAGAACCAGATGAAGGAAGAGAAAAGAGGAAGAAGAGAGAGATAGAGTGACACAGGGTGTGTGTGTGTGTGTGGGGGGGGGGGGGGGGGGGGGTTAAAGCCAACCCCCTGTGTGATCCAGGGTGAGACCCCCCCACCCCTCGTCTGACTTGCCCCCGCCACTCGGTTTGCCCCCTGTAGAGATCCCTCACCCCTGTAGCGTGAACAATCTTCTCCCATGATCCGCCAGCTAACCAACGTGCATAAATAAAATTAGATATCTCCCATCACTGCGCCTCCCTGTCCGTCTATGCGTGTGTGTGTGTGTGTGTGTGTGTGTGTCAGCTTTTCTCTGTGTGTGTGTATGTATGTGTGTCTGTGTGCACGCATGACAGAGAGAGAGTCTCTTTATGTGTGTGTATGTGTGTGTGTGTAGTTGACAGGACAGAGCCATTTTTCTGGCTGGTATAATCTGAGGCGTCTCCGCTCCGGTCATACGTATTAATCCTGCCTTCCTATAGCCTTCTCTTATCAGCATCCCCAAAGCCCTGCTCTCTGGGGATCCTCCTTGGCTTCTCAGCACACTTTAATCTGTCCACTGAAATTGTTAACAGGATGTAAATGGGGCCCGGGATGAAATATGGTGGCGTGTACGACACCCATGTTATTGTGAAGCCTTTTGCATGCAACATATAGATTACACAAGCCGCCGAAAAGCCTGTCTGACTCCACTGACTGATGGGAGGACAAATATGTGGATCACTCTGGATGCAAATGATCACAGTGTTTTGTATCAAAGTAGCTGGGGATCTTCGGCAATGCTGCTGCTGCTGCTGCTTGTGCGGCGTCTGCTGTTGTTGAATGATTGAAGAGCATCGTATTTGATCTCACTGCTCCCGTATCAGTCAGACTCTCCGCCGCCGCGACTGCTCCTCGGATCGCCTCTGATTGTCACGTTTGCGCAGCCAAAGGAGGCTGGGGGGGGAAGAGGGGGAGCGCAGTAGAGTCTGGGCCACTACTGTATGTTTGCTGTTTGGCGGGAGCAAACAACCACCAACCATCACCCCCTTTGTTTACAGAGGGCAGACTCGATTCAGCCATCTTGATAGTAGGAGCTGGAGAGTGGTCGCGGCGCCTACCTCAGAAATGAAGACCACGAGTCCCGGCAAACTGATGTGCCATCACTCAGACCTAATTAGTGTAAGTGTGAGGCGAGGTAGCTAGTTTGACATATTCAAGTCTCCTCACACTCTCCTGTCATGGTTTTGTTGGCATTTCCGAGTGAATGTCCTATGTTGCCAATGACTGGTTATTAGAGGAATAGTCCACATTTTTGGGGAAAGAAAAAAAATTGGGAGGGGGGTGGAGTATGTGCATGTTTTCTGCACACTTCTGCAGATCTGTCACAAATTCACAAGTCCTGTGTGCTTGGGTTGGCATGTGACTGGTTATCACTACCAGTCGACGGGGACAGCATTAGCATTGTGATTTCTTGTATTTTTTCTAGTGAGCCATAATTAGTGCCTCCCAAACTCCACAACAACATGCAAAGCAGCCCAAACCGGTGGCCGGCCTGATTAAAGACGACTCGTTATCTCTGATGCGATGTCAGCACTGGGGGGTGGGTGGGTGGGTTGCTGAGAGTGTCACCAACACAAACATGTCATCGTCATGAGTCTCACTCGTGTGCGTCCATCGCTGAAGATATGAGATCACACTGTTATGATCTTTAGAGAGCTACTTTCGCTTCATGTTGATACAGTCTATCTATTTGGTTACACAAATATCTCATCTGCCTATACACTCTCACTAGGCCTCACCTGGTTTCTGTGCCTTTGTTAACCTTTGCCATCCAAAGGTGACAATTTAAATGAGCCTAATGTTTTGCAGTATTATGATTTTAGACAATATTTTTTAATTCACCATTAGGTGCATGACATTTCTTTTTTATTTTATTTTATTTTATTTGTGAAATCAAGCCGCGTGTAGAGGTGTAGTGTGTTCCTGTACCTACATACAATAGAATGGGACTCACATGTAATTTTACCCCATGGAGATAGGTGAGGGAAAGGTTTGACAGACAGATGCAGATGACCCAGAAAATGTGCAGAGTAGAAGGGAAGGGGCTGGTGCTGGTGGAGGTGATGGTGGTTGTGGGGTAGGTTTGGGTGGGGGCTGGGAGGGACGAGGAGTAATTGGCTTGGAGAGCCTCAGCGAACTCCTGTCCAGTCGGGCATAATTATTACAAAATCAAGTGCCGGGGCCATCCCGTGCGGCGGCAGCAACTTTTTAATGGAAATGTTACAAACAAGGCCCTCAAATGAGGAATAATTTTTGCCCACACTCAGCAGTGTGCCGCGTCGTGAGGGTGCCAAAGCTGGCAAAGTCGTCCAGCTGCGGGCTGATTAGGAGGAGGATGGAGCTCGGCTGGAGGACGGACATGGCCGGGACTTCCTGGAGGAATAAATTTGCACCTGCCCTGTCTCCCACAATGGCCCTCGTGCCGGCGCCCGGGCGACGCGCTTAATTAAAAAACATGGCTAATTTGCACACTCGCCTCGGCCCCCAAATTGGAAAGCCAGTTCACCACTGAGCGTGTTAATTTGCACAGGAAGCCAGGTGATGGACAGAGAGAGAGAGAGAGAGAGAGAGAGAGAGAGAGAGAGAGAGAGAAAAATGGAAGGAGAGAGAGAGAAGAGAGAGAGAGGGCCATGCGTCCATGCGTCGCGTCATGTCAGGAGCCAGAGCCAGGCGGAAAAAAAACGTGGATGGAAAGGAGGGGACCAGGAGGATTAGGCGTCGCATCCCAGTCCTGGTTACCTCCTCTCCTTTTTTACAGGACGAGACATAAAAGAGGCTGCAAGGAACGGGGGCCTGGAATAATCAAAGCTGCAAAGCCGGCATGGTTGTGGGATAATCTCCATAATGTGAGAACACAGAGGGACCAGGGCAGGGGGACACGTCCTCCCTCGACAGCCCGAGCGGGATTGATGAGTCTTCTGCCATGTACTTTTTTCTTGGGGAAAAAAGAGGATGAATTATGACAGTTTTCATATTAGGCAGACTTATCTGGAGCAAAGAGCATTAAGTGAGCAGAGTACATCGGCCGATACCATCACAAATTGACCTGCCAATCACGAAGCCTCCTAGCTTGAAAGGTGCAGATAAGGTATTTAAGGTCACTGAGAAGAGACGTCTCTGCTACATCTATGGGCTTTCCCTCTATTATCAATCGCATGTTATTCCCCTGATCACACGGGCATTTTCCTGTGCCGTGACTCCAAATGGACTTTAGATCACTGACTGAAGTCATGGTCATTTCCCCAGATCTTCGTCGAACATGAAATCCCATATTTCACAGATTTTCCCAAAGAGGCCCCCTTTTAGTCATTTTTTTCTCCATTACTGAGGCAATTTACTCAAGAAAGAGTATATTTCTAAGGCTTATGGTATAATCTGGCTGATATTTGTTCTTCTAATGAATACTAAGAAGGTATACTGGTGATCACATTCTTTCCAGATGACCCCAGTGCACTCTGATTAGGCAAGTAACGGAACTTGCATAAAAGGAACTTAAAAATGTTCTAGTTAAGATCAAATAACCACGAGTCAATTCAAGTAATCCCTGCTAGGTATTAAAGTTGGCAAATTCTAGATAATGCCATTAGATTCCGAGATGTATGCGCAGCAGTGGGGAAGAGCTCTCATTTAGTGGACTGAACAGTCTAAATGAAAGCTCTTGCCTTAATGGAAGGGAGGAGGGCTTATACGAGTCTTAATTGTCACAGACAGGACATCATTATCACCGCACGCAATATCCTCAAGCCTGCCGATGAGCCTTCTGTCTCTGCTCTATATACTATTTATGTGTAATTGGAGCAATTCACTATATATATATATATATATATATATATATATATATATATATATATATATATATATATATATAGAGAGAGAGAGAGAGAGAATGTGGATTTGAAGATAGAAAGTACTTGATGCCTCAATAAAAGGCTGTGAAAAGTTGCTGTAGAAGTGCGTGATTTGAGTCGGAAGACAAGATGAAATAGGGAAAAAAGTGACAAGCTGGAGGGAGTGTCTGAGGCCAAAGGAGTTGAGAAGAGTGTTACATTTGGGTGAGATCACTCCTCACATTCCGCCGGAGCTGTCGTACCTGTCGCCGTGGCGATGACAGGCGGTTTGTTTGCACGGGAGGTCAGGCCTGAGTGCAGGGGAAGTGCAAGAATGCCGGCCTGCCCCACTCTGCTCGTCAGCTGCCTCGGCGGCGGCGTGGGCAAGGTGGGGGCCAAGGCAGCAGCGGAGGTGACATCTTGATTTATTGACCCCGTGGGGGTCATCTTGACCCGTGTTTGAAGTCGCAGACACAGTCGCACATGATGCATTTCCTCCCATCGCCTATAATGGACTGTCTCTGTGCTAAGTGAGTGCTTTTCGTTAATGTAGTATTTTGATGCATTAAAAAATACACTTTCATCTCTGTGAAATGGTCAAGGGGGCCACATATTTATGAGGAAATTATTTCTCAAACCATTATCCTTAATGCTTCTCTTGTATACTGTTTGTCCAAACACAATGGTGTGTATTGTCAAAAACTAAAGTATGTTTGTATATAAAAGTCATATGCTGATTTTGCTACCTAAACCCATTTGTCATTCAGAAATGTTTGGTAAGCTTGTAATTTCCTGTACAATGCATTCATGTGATTGTGTATTAGGCAGTGACCATGACAGCACATAATAGCACTTAAGAATAAAACAATTATTGTTACCAGGGGCCAAGTCCTTCCAGCTTTGGTCAACTTGTTCTCACTTGTTCTGCTTTTCTTCTAAGCTCAATATGATCAGGCTCTCCTGGTGTCATCACTTCCATAATGACTTCATCCTAAGAACAAAGCCCTAACGAGTGAACACACAAACACACACGCTTGCTCTGCCCTCGCCTTTTATACCTATACAGGGCACACTGTAAGCACAAAATCCATGGGCAAAGCAAAACACACTGCCTTTTAATCGCCACTGTGTTGCCAGCTGTCGGCACTTGGGTGGTTGCGTGCGTGGGTGTGTGTGTGTGTGTGTGTGTGTGTGTGTGTGTGAGGGGCGTGTGGGTGGGTAAGTGTGTGTGTGATGTTGACACTGTTGCCCGTGTGCCTCCTGTTGGGCCTGCCAGCTGCCTCTCCTCCGCTGGCGGAGGCGGCCCAAAGCGGTGCCCGCTGACAGACGCCTTTTCTCTGCCGCCGCGTGTTACTGTATCTGTGGGGGGGGGGGGGGTTTTCCGGGCTCTTCTTTTTTTTCAAGCGACGGGCAACAAAAGAGAGCTAGGGAGCGGAGCGTGACGCCCACAAAGGAGTCTGCACGCTGGCCCTGTTTGTCAACACTTACTTTTGCCACAAGGCTGCAAATGTACACACACACACACACACACACACACACACACACAAACACACACACAATTACAGGTACATGTGTGCAAACATATACCCATACAAATTTACATATAAAGACAAAAAACTAAATACATGTGTCACATTTGACAAAATGATCATGTATTGTAGCAGTTATGTTCAGATTATTCCACATGCATGTGAACATATCGATCATGCAGTGATCATTTCAAGGTGCCACAAAAAATGAATGTGCGCACTTATACATGAATACACCCACACACACACACACACACACACATCTTGCAGACTTACACACCACTGGACAGGCCAGGTGATGGCGAGTGTCACGTGTTTTTGCTTGTTTGGTTGAGCCAAACAAGAGGAACAAAAAGAGGTGAGGCAGACTCTGTGCTATGCTCCACACTGTGGTTATGTACCGTCAACCACCAGATGTATCCTCACTGAGGAACTTGTTTACACTGCTGCAGCTGGTTAAAAGCACTGTATGAGCAAAATGGTGAAAGCTATGCGAACGAGTACTGTACACAAGGGGATTACTAGTTCATTTACTGTGGACTGAGGAGCTCAATGTCCATGTTTCAAAAAGACAAACCAAGCTTTTTTACCAGTTTTTTTTCCTTTCGTCATTAGGTGGCTTATATTGTTTGTGTTGAGATTGTGGCTTGAAACCAGCAGTTCCATTTTTGAAACTGCACTTGGAGGTGCAAAACATGTGTTTTTTTTATGTTTCCTACATACACACACACACACACACATACACCCACACTGTATATATGTATATTTGTCGCATTTATGCTGAAATGATATGGACAACAATCACCACTTTAAAGCTTTACATGTCATTTCAGATTCAGGTAGTGCCATATTTTACTTCCTCACTTGTCAGCTTTGGGTGAATATGAAGATGCAGCACCAGCACTGCTGCTGCTATCCGGAGCCTTTTTTAATAACACACTCTGGTACAAACACTGTGAGGGATGAAGGCACATCTGCAGCTGCTGAGAGAGAGAGAGAGGCCTCAGGTCCCACATTTATAACATCCCAAAGCTTCTATGGCCATCAGCTCCTCAGATAGGTAAAAATATGTTAAATGTATTCAGATCACCCTCAGTGCATGCATAAGATATATAAGAAGACGTCCCATATCTTGGCAGACAAGTCCATCATTAGGAAGCAGCAAGGCGAGTGTTTGTGAAGCGGAAGCACGCCTACGATTTGCCTAACACATGCCAACCCGTCCTCTTTGCATCTCATGGCCTGTAATGATATGTGACTATTTTGAGAGGAGATTGTCTTTAATAAAGGAGACTTAAGGAAGAAAGAAAGTTTGTGCCGGGACGGCTGCCTCTAATTGAGCGAGGCAGCTGTGTGTGTGTGTGTGTGTGTGTGTGTGTGTGTGGTGGCGGCGGTTTACTGGGGACTGGGCGAGGGAGGATGAGAGTGCGTCACATGATTAAAGTGGAGATTTGAGCTAGAGAGGGATGTGTGAGGTAGAGGCAGAGATAAGAGGAGAGTAACCATGTTTAAAGTGTGCTCTGATCAGACGTTCCGGGAGGGAGAGTGGTGACAGGTGTACCACAGACACATCACTCCTAAAAAAACACACACACACACACACACACACACAGGGATGGAGTGTTTGGTGCTGGTGGTTGTGTGTGTGTGTGTGTGTGTGGTGGTGGTGGTTGTTTGGGCGTTTCAAACTCAATTGCTAAAATTAGCAGTGTTTTAGAATATCTTTTTTGGTGCTTGGGGGATTGCAAACAAACATCATTTTTCTCTGCCTGTGGTCCCCAGTGGATTTGAGTTGTGCCTGCGTTGCTACATCATATTTCAGAACAATTTTGTGTTACATGCTATGAAGTGTTTTTGTGGGATAAGATGCTGGCTTATGAGAACGCACTCCTTTAAATATAGTCTGAACAGACAAGGTGAGATAGCTAAGCATTATCTGAGGTGTCTGGCTAGAGTTAGGGTGTGGTAAGAACACTAATAGAGGTTTAATAATATACTGTAACACAAATACAGCGGGAAAGTCTTTAATAATTATATTACAGAAACAGAAAGACAATTGTCAAAAAATTGTCAACTCCATATACTATATCAATTTAGAGTAGATCAAGATATCAATCAAGGGAACTGGAAATTAATACATGTGAATGGCCAATTTGGTGTAGAGCCTGTGAGAGTACCATGTCCCCTTACACCCAGACACTTCCACAGACACGTCCAGACAGACACAGGAAGCTGAGCTGACATGATGAGTGGGGGAAATGAGCTCTCATCTGCCCCTGTGTGCCGAGAGGAAAGACAAAAACAGAGGTGCAGACTCAGCTTTTTACTCTCTCTCTCTCTGTCTCTCTAGCTCGCATGGCCGTCCGCACAAAAATGTGCAACATGCCACCGCTGCCGCGATGCTCTGCCAATCCCTACGTGTACGGTAAACATTCGGAGGGGAAAACAAATTGTTCATAAGCTACCTGTTTAATTTTTCAGGGCTCCTTCAAGCATACATTTCCATATTAGTTGTGAAGCGGCGGCTTGGCTCGGCGGGATGGATGACGCTGTCAGGGACGGGCCATAATGGAGGAGCCGTATGAGTGATTTCTACCAGGGAAAGCCTATTAGGCCTGACAAGAGGATGATGATATTAGGCCATCATCATTCAGAAGACACCACCACCACCCACACCTTCATCCATCTCTCTCTCTGTCTCTCTCGTCCTCTCTCTCCCTCTCTTTCTCACTCACTTCCAGTCATGTAAGCTTTCTGTTCTTTTTTTCTCTTTTCCACCCTCCCTCTCTCGCTCTTTCTTGTCTTCTCTCTGGTGGCCAATACAAAGACAAATTCTGCCCTTTTCTTAGCCCATGAAACATTTAACATTTCATTCCGGATTCTGGCAGACGCGAGTAAAAAATGGCCTAATGAATCTTACTTATTGTCTAGCCCTAGTGCAATCATGGGGCTAAATATGAGATCTCTGTCCCCTCGTCCGTATCCACGCTGTTTCTCGGCTAGCCGGCTTGCTTTTCTGCACTTGGGCTTTGCCTGAAAGGGTGCTATTGTTGCCAAGGCGATGACTGATCTTGGAGTGAGCGCTTCTCCGAAGCTATGAGGTCAAAAAGGCTTCTGAATTCTGATTTTCTGTACCTGTAAACGCTCACGGGTCAATACTCAAGGAATTGTGTGAATTATAAATATCACTCTTCTGTTCTCCACCCTTTTTCTGTCTCACCCTCTTTCTCCCTCTCTCCTCTCTATCCCTCCCTCAAAGTGTGTATGTGTTTCTCACACATTTGAAAATCTCTCTCTCTCTCTCTCTCACACACATAGACAGTCACACACACAGAGTGTGAGCCTCACACGGGTGAAAGAGTCTAGCTCCGTCCGAGTTGTTTGCCCGCGGTCTGTGGGAACTGTGGCAAGCCTGTTTTCATGGGGGATTAGGCTCTGAAAGTGACACGGTGCCCTGGCCGCCACCCTGCCAGCGCGCTCCTTTCATGAGGCCATGAACCTGAGACGGCCGCCCTGACCCAGCGTTTGACCCCCGCCGGCCCCCATCCAGGCCACCGAGGGCCAAGGAGGGGGTCAGCCCCGGAGCCCCATTCTGGGGGACCGATCAATGAAGCCAGCAGCGATGATGGAGATTGGGGTGCTTGGGGGGCAGGTGGTAGCAGGGGAGGGCTATTGTGTCCGCGGTCACTAAGCGTCAAGAAGCTACCAATGCTCACCCCAAAGTTAAACTGCTTGGTAACTTAGCTACAGAGACCTCTATGACTTAAGCTGTTTACAAGTCTACGGACATTGTAATATATCAAATATGGACACAATTGCCAGTATGTTTTGCCTTTGGCCACGAGTCTAAAGCACATACATTGTGAAAGTATGTAAAATAATAAGCCAAAGTAGACATGAGTAACATATCATACTATTCAAACTTCAATGTGTTTCAAGTGTTTGTGACTTTCTATCACCAGACATCAGAAAGAGACATAAAGAGAAAATAAAGTGACAAGCTCAGAATTTTAAGATGACACATCGCAGTTTGATTTATCCCCACTTAATACAAAAAAGATGACAACATCAAATCCTCCTCCATTTAGGTGCCTCGAAAACACTTTAATTGGAGCTCATTATGCATACTTATGCATATGAAAAGCAGATGACTCCGAATGATTCCTGGCAATTTTAAGACCCTCAGATTTTTGTCAAGAAGGTATGCATAAAACCATCCTCCACGACAGAAATGTCCCAGGAGAGCCTGACGAAATGTTCAAACGCTCTATGTGGCTTACTGGTTTTCATAATCCCTTCCCCTTTTTTGATATATTTTCAAAAACTTCATTTTGACGGGGAGGGGGTCATTTTAAAAAACAATATAAAGAAATAAACAACTGTGGGTCTGAGTCACATCTTAGCGTTAATAAACATCTCCAGGAAGAATCCCTGGTGAAGTCATTAAGAGGGACCCCGGTGTAACATATTCAAAAGCACTGGCGTGTAATATCTCCCAATGAGAGATCAATTACAGCACCAGCCTTTGCTGCATGGCTCCAACAAACCGCCCCAAATGTGTTGTATTCTGACCAGATAAAAGAAGACATGCAACCGCTTTCATGCATCACCATTCCAAGGAAATTGCAATATTATTGGGAAGCACATCTGACTGCACTCCGAGAGACTGGGTCTGGGAAAATATCCTTGAAATAGATGCCGGATTATTCCCCTCTTGCGCATATGAATGTGCTCCAAATTAGAGGGGGTCATGTTTTGCAAGGGCTTGGTTTAAAGGTTTTATGCAAAAACGTTCATATCTCTCCGCCTTTCCATTAGCTAGCCTTTGCTGAATTACTTAATGTGTTATAGACATTTCGCCATGAAGCAATTAAGGGATTATTGTAATACCAATCACACTGGCTGTTTGCTGTTGCACCCTGCTGTCTGTCTGGCAGGTTCAAAGCCCCGACCAGGCCGCGCATGTGAATTACACAGTCTTCTCCATCCATGAACCTTACAGCAGGGCTACACCAGCCTTACAACTGAACCATCTCAATCGCAGAGTGAATGCTGCAACAAGCTTCCTCTGCAATCTATGGAGCTGACTACACCACACATTTGAAAAAAATAAACTATTTTTTAAAAATAAAAAAATGTCATGCTCCCAAATGGAATACTTCAGTTGCGTTCTCTGTGTAGCCTGGCTGATAGACGCACACAGCCATCGGGGAAAGGCCTTATGGCAAAACACCCTACCTGTACTTGTGTCAGAAAATGGATTACTCTTTCTTTTTTGTAAGCAGGGGAGGCCTTCCAGACGGAGTGACAACAGAGTTGCATGGCAAACAACTTCATTTGATCAGCTTTATGTAAAGCAGCCAGGAGACAGCGAGTGGGTGAGCAGATTAATTGTAAATGTTTACAATGGATTTTGGCCTGTGTGCTAAACATGATAATCCACCCAGAGACCCAGGGGATGCAAACTAGCAAATTAATAAAAATTGGATGCCATGGCTTATCGTGGACTTGTGTCTATTCAGTTCTACTTTTAGTCTGATGGCAGTAGTCATTCCCCCAACACACACACATTCACATTAAAAAAATCCCTCACTCACACAAACAAACAAACATATATTCAACATGTTTACTAAAACCTAAAATCAGTGTAGACAACAACAGTACCTGCCACGATGCAACATAAACTTTGCACTCTACAGACATTTCCAACATTATGGGTAATACTTTCTGCATTATGTTCTTCTTATGCATTTTAATTGTATTTTCCAGTCAGGATCAATGTCATTAATTGGCTAACCTGCCATTTTTAAACAGGTAAAGCACAATTATCTCCAGCGAAAGTCTGACAAAGGGATATGAGCTTTCACACATTCTCCCACTCAGGGAGGGTACTAATGACGAGAAAGAGAGAGAATAGCAGAGAGAGAGAGAGAGAGAGAGAGAGGGGGATGGAGGGAGGGAATGGAGGCGGGGGGGGGGGGGGGGGTCCTCTGCTCGCCACACCATAATCAGCTCTGCCTTCAATCAGGAGGACTTAATTAGCTACTGTTATGAAGGTAAACGCGGCTCAGCAAAGCGTTCCACAAACAATCCAAATGCTACGCTGCACTCCTGTGTACTCCCCTCTCAAACGTGCCAGGAGACAGCCATACATACTCAATGGGCGGCTGCAAATCTATTAATTAAGCCCCCTTTTGCATGGCTGGCGAGCACAGTGTTTTTTTTATTAACGCCTGTGACTGTGTGTGCTTTTGAAATGTTACCTGCGTGGCTAGCAATTGCACCAGCACTGAAGCCAGTTATTAAAGATGGTCTCCTGTATAGCATGCATTATTCTTGACAAAGTGTCTGGTGCTGTGTGCTTCATGTAAGGTACAGGTTGGCTGGGATATAAGTCTGGCCTTTAGCTCATGATTATTTGATGTTTTCATGTCTTCATTCAGCCTCTAGGCCTATTTGATGTACATACACCATACGGTATAGAACTGAGGAATAGTTTAATAACGGAAACGGTAATATTGTGGTCTGCATAGCTAGTCATGTTTGTGATAATAGTCTGCCGGTGCATGACTGATGTGGCTATTGCCATGTCTGAGGCTGCGTGTCTGTGTCAAATATTATCTCTTCTCACCAGATGAACAATTAGGCTCCAGTTTTTAGTGTCTCTGTTCTTAGACACTAACTTCCCTGTGATGGGAGACAGGCATACACTCATGGAAATGACACGTTTTTGTGATATTTACCAGGCATGGTCAGAGGTGTAGATTATAGCAAATTGAATTTTCTGTCCAATCTGATTTCATAACAAAGGGGAACACAATGCTCGGGGGCCAGTGCGAATGTTATCACGCGAGTATCAGCACTCCGGCAAAATTGAATTGCATTCTGAACGCTGCTGCTGCTGCTAGCGCTTCTCCCACCCGAGCACTCCATCACTTCACTTTTACACTGGTCTTTTTTCTCTCGTCTCTCATTTCTTTTGGTCGGGTTCATTGTCGTTTTTCACCTCTTCATCCCTGAAAACGCACCTCAGCCACACACGCACACACACATACGCACGCACACACACACCCATCGACAGAAACGCGAGGGCCAGAAAATGAGCAGTCAGCATAACTGGCGGCGGGTGAGACTGGCCTGGACGCGGGGAATGAACGTAGGCCATGATTTATTGCGCCGCGGCGGAGCCAGCTGCCCAGCCCCACGCTCTCCACACCACTCCGCTCAGCTTCCGACAGGGCGGCTCTTTATGTAAAACAAACCATGTGTCTTCTTTTAATCTCCCTCCACTCCACTGCAACACCGAGATTTCCCCTAAAGTGTCCTGAATGACAAGGCGAGCTTATGTTAATTGAAGCAGGCTTAGAAATCGCTCTTGTTATTATCGGTAGAGTAGGGAGATGGCTTGATGAAAGATAGAAGTTTGAGAGTAAAATTGTTTGAAGGAAGGAGAACAGTAGATGGAGTCTTATAAATATTGTGATTTTGATGAGATATATTTATTTCAACTACTTGGGTGTTGAGTTGCCATAGAGAAACAGTGAATGCAGTCCATCAAATGTAATTGTGGTTCCCATTGAGGTAGTGCTGTCAAAAACTATTAACATTGCCTTTGTGGTCATTTAAGGTTTTGTACTCTCAATTTCATGTGCCTGACGGCAAATTTTAATATTACTTCTTTCCTTTTAAGTGTTTAAAATCAAACTTGATGGAGATCACATTGGACATTTTCATAGTTCACCATGCAACCAATCCATTGTGGTATTTCTGAGAGAAAAAAATATATATTTTTGCTGTGACGATGGTCACAAAAATTGCTACTGAAAAGACCACCAGGTGAACTTTATTCACTGGATCTCATTGACCAGCAGTGGACAGAGGGGCACACCAACCTGTCAAAGTAGTGCCAAAACCTCATGCACCCCATTCAACCCACACAGTGCTTGATAGATTGACAAGTGATTGAGACAAAAGTGTTTGGTCAACAAGCCATTTAAGATCCATTATTATGGAGTGTACTCTGTGTCCACTGACAGGTAAACACATCTTCATTGATCCGGTGGAAAGACAGAAATATGTTCTCTTGTCCACCTCCATCAAGAACCCTTCACAAAAGGCAACGCCAAACAATATGAGGAGAGAAAAAGGGACACTGGCACAGAATAGGCTTGACATTCTAGTCGAACGGTAAGTAATGGCAAGGGCTAGCTGGGCTATCCATAAACCCTGAAATTGCTGTCTGCGACGATAAACTGTGCAACCTGTTTCTCCCAAACCCCCCGTCTAAAGACCAACTGGGTTGATGTGGTTTTACTCTCCTTAGTGTCAGATTGGGTCTGTCTGTGGAGAAGCAGCTCAGGGTAATTCGCTAATGACTAGCAAAGCCCCGACTGGCCAGATGCATCTGGGTCCTGAGGAAGCCACTCACTCACAGCCTCCTCCTAATGCAGCCTTGGTGCCTGTAGTCATTTTGGTTTAGTCAATCCATTTGGAAACTAATGAGTTGCTGGGATTACCAAATAATAGTTTTAAGATGCTTCAGAGAGCTGGTTAAGAGTGGTTAAAAATGACTGCTTCATGGACCAAAACCAACAGATAATAAAAATGTTATTATTGATTGGAAATTTAAGACATTTTCATTTAAATAAAAAAAAACATTAGATTATTTTATGAATGTTTTGTGCGACAGTGGGTCTTGATGCCTTTGGATGCTATTTGGCACAAAGACACACTAATGTTTCTTTTTAAATGCATCACAGTGAAGAAGGAAACAATACCAAAGCAATTGCACAAATGAAGTCCATTAATATTCCCAGATTTGTTCTGAATGCTGGTGAGCAGCGAGCTCTTCCATGGCCTCGCTGTTATAAATGAGAGCTCTGAAAGTTGTGCTGCATAGTAATTTCTGAATGGTTGCTGTGAGTGCACCGCGAGGTTGTGCCATCACAGCAGGGAGATTATATCCTCCTGCCGTATAATGATATATAACAAACACACTTTCTCCCCCCTGTCCCACATCCCAGTGGCATCATAGAGCCCACACCACTCACAGCAGTCACATGCCCATTAAGAGCAGAGGAACTGACAGGAGGTCACCCTCCTCCATGGCTTTGTTTCAGTTTTATTTTTATTTTGACCACTTATTGTATGGTACTCTCTCGCCCTGTCTCCTCTCTCTCTCTCTCTCCCTCCCTCTCTTCCATTTTCTTAATTTCTCCCTGTGTTCTTAACTTTCCTCCCTTACCGGGTGGAAAAAAAACAAGCACAGTGGGTGATTCACACTATATTAAAAACTGTTGGTACAACAAAGAAGTCTAATCACCAGTGCAAATTATCAGCTGTAAATTAAATCCCGGCGCGGAGCGAGACGGTAATAATATTCCCGGCCTCTCCTGTAACAGTGTAATCACAATCTGAGTTTAATATCCGCATTCCCCTGAGGACCAGGCACTTTGTGTGTGTTCTTTAAGGGTATTTTTTGCCATTTTCGTGAAAATTGTATTACTGATAATGAGTAAGAGATGGTTGTTGCACAATTCACTTTAGGGGCTGCGATAACAATGCAGTAATTCACATAGCCCCAGAGCAAGGACTGATAAGCTGTAAGTGAATCCGGGTGTCCTCGCGGTATTGTATTTCTATTCAATACCTCTTCAGAGACATCAAAACACCATTACAGCTTGACATCTGAAATCACTCTCAAAGACTTCAACCCATCACTTTGCTCTCCTCATCTGTTGATTTATTCTAAGTATTCTTGCAATTTCAGCCCGGCTGTTATTTTAAGGGGCGGTCTTGAAGAGATGATGCAGTTCATATCCAAGCGGGTCCAAGTGCTTGTCATCTTTCCTCTGTTCACATCACTGCTTAATGCGACGGCATTAAGCTTTCCCCCCTCTATAAAATCATGTTATCACAAACACACAGAAACCGAATATTTGCATAAGCGTCAACTAACTACTTAAACATTTCCAGCAGATGTTCACTAGGTGAGAGAGGATTTACAATGCACACACCATATGGATCCTTCATCTAAATGCATGTCACTCACAGTGTCCTTTCCTGCAGCATATATCTGATTATTCTGAGCTAAAATGTACAGATTATTGTATAGCCCCTTCCTGCTTTGAGGAATAGGTAGGTGGGTGGGTGTGTAGGGGGTAGTTGGAAAAGAAGGGGGTGGGGGGTACCTGGGTGTGCCCAGCGCATTTTTATGCACCAGAGCCCATGTTACTGCTGTACCTCTCGTTCCACTGCGCCCTCTTGAATACAAGCCGATTATGGATAACAACCACATTACAGCGCGATACATCAAAGAACTGGCTTAGAGCACAGCGGGGAGCCACTCCGGCACATTTCAAAACTCCAACCATTCTAACAGCCGAAAAACATGTGATGCACTAAATGTGTCACATTCAAAAAGGGGGTTTCTGATCCATTTGACTCTGCACCTCGATGGCAGTGTGTGTGTGTACTGTATGTGTGTGTGTGTGTGTGTGTGTGTGTGTATGAGTGTGTGTGTTCATTAAGAGTGTTGGGTAGAGTTGAGGAGGATGTTTCTGTAAGCAAGAGAGAAAGAGAGAGAGAGTAGTATGGATGTTCACACAGAGAAATGCAGTACTCTGCACAGTTATTGGCAGTGGGTTAAGCTTATCACATTAGCTAGGAGATGAGGCTTACACAAAACTGGTGCATGGGTGTTTTAATTGCATCTCTATAATTATATATAAAATAATTAATTTAGATTTCATTATATATTAAATGTATTGATAGAAAAAAATACTTTTCAGGAATGGTTCTGGATAACTGACAATATTATTATGACCGCCGCGCAGCGAACGGGACACTGTAAGACCGGGGTACACGAAACTTGGTGGGCATGTAACCCCACATGGATAGCATGGAACCATCGTTTTTCGTTTTGATCTGTAGCCCCCCCGCTGGACTGGACCCCCAGAAAGGAGGGTAGGGCAGACACAGTTTTCTCTGAATATCTCGAGAACCGTAGGGCCCATTTTTTCCGTATGTTTGGCTCCAGGGGTCATCTTAACCCATTCCATGTGCACACATGCATAAACAGATACACACGCACACACATACATTCACAGTAATCATATGTATGACACATACTCACACAGTAGACATATGTACGCATGCATGCACATGCACAAACACAGGCACATACGCAGGCACACACACAAGCACGCACACACACACACACACACACATAAACATAAACATGTACATGCACACATGCACACAAGAATTTCTCAGAATTATGAACAGGCAAGATGGGGGTGGGGTTGTATAAAATGAATTTTACATGTGAAATCTATGAACTAATCATGTTTTGGTACTTGTTGTCTAGCAGATACCAGTGAGAATTGAGTGTGGATAATGAAATTTAGTGAGACAGTTAGAATCATATAGGCCTTTCAGCGTGATTTATTTTTGTGGAAAAAATGTGCTGGACTGGGCGGCGGTCATATTTTGTACCGCTCTGCGGTACATCTAGTTATTAAACATTGTATCTCATTTTAACCATGATGATGACCTTGGTTAGTGTTATGTGGTCAGTCTAAAATGTTATACTCTACATAGCTCCATTTTTCACATGCTCCATTAACAATTGTAACAGTGTTAGAAATAACGAGCAAACCCTACTTGACAAAACAGTGACACATGAAACCCTTTGGGGTTGTGCTAGTCCAACAGTCTGACATGATCCCCAATAATGAGTATGGTGTGATTGCAGTCAAGTAAGAGCACAACTTTTGATGTTTGTGGAGCAGTTAAGAAAGGAACAACGATGCCTAGATACAAGTTTCATAACAACAGCCAAAACAATATAATAGATTCATAACCTTTGGGAAAAGTTATGTGTTATGGGAAATGGAAGGTACAGTATGTTCATGCTCTGTAAAAAAGCTGCTGTATGATTTGTACTGTTGCCTTAGTTGTGTTGAAACAAAATACAGTTTTGTAGTTTGAAGTGAGAGATAATTGAACTTGAGCATTTCTGTTGGAGCTGATCAACACTTGAGGAATATCAAGGCAATTTGAACTGCACCGGGCACTCAGCAATGTTGTTTGCATCTGTGAGTTTCCGGCAGCGAGACCTGCCAAGTCTCCCTGTGGATTACAAGGGCACTTAGATATTCCTCCCTGGCGGAACTGCAACGGAGGAGGGGGGAGAAAAGAAGTCAGTGCAGGAAAGGATTTTGAAACCCCAGAGCTAACCCTTAAATCCCTCCACACCAGCCAGCAGACACCGGCAGCACCAGCGCACCAGAAACAAGAGCTATTTTCCACCAGCTTCTCTATGCTGCTCCGCTTAATTAAGAGCATTTGAGTGTCTATTAAAACACCAATGCATGGTTGATTCGGCCTGACCTCTCCTCATGCCCCCTACCCCAAACCACTGCAGCTCATTATAATAGCATAATTGTAGGTAAGCATCCTACAGTATAAACAGGACTAATTAGCACTGGGAGCAGAGTTCACAGTGGCAAATGGTTCGAAATAAACCTTGTCTACAGACGTGTAAATAACCATCATTTTTACTAGTGACATTTGGTATGAAGGTCAATTACCCAATAAGGAAGGATTAAAAGTTATATGCAGTCCGGTGTGGTGGAATGCATTACAGTAGGTGTGAAATGTAACACTGTTTCCATTTTTAAGGGTTTGATGTTAAAATACAGCCACAGTATATTACATAAAATGGTTTATTTTATACACTTTTTTATATAAGCCTGTGTGGAAACGAGAGAGACTGAGACAGGAGGAATGTATTTGCTGTGAGAGGGTATGTATATTTCATACTTCTCATATCTCCCACCAAGTTTTATGCTCCCCCAGAAAGTCGTGAAGGATTCTCATGAATTTGTCTCCTGCAGGGATCCAGGGCACAGCTGATGGTGGACAGCACTTGCTTTTTATTCTCTCTCTCTCTCTCTCCCCCCCCCCCCCTCCCCCTCCCCCTCCCTCTCTGTATTCCTCCTTTAAAGGCTCCCTTTAAACTCAGGCCACTATTAGGAACCCCAGTGCATGTTTTGGTTTCAGGGCTTTGCTGTCCGGATTAACAGCATGTTTTTTAGGAAAGTCTGTTTCCCTTATGTGTCCCCTCTGGACAAACCCTCACAAATAAATACAAGCCTAGTGGGAGACACATGCTGAAAGAAAGGAAGAGCGAGGGAGAGAAAGGAATGAAGCTGTTTCTTCCCCTCATGTGAAGGGGTTAAATATGGTGTTAATCTGGTCTTATATCCAATATTGAATATAATGCTGTCATCCTTAGGCTAATGTGCACTAACTGGATATACATTGTTCAGGAATGCTCTTACTTCTTGACGTGTAACCTGCCTCTGAACCGTCAAATTTCTCATGCATTTGATCCGTCCGTTTTATATGTTTTAGGTCTTTTAAAAGCTTTTAAAGCTACTTAGTAACAGTCGGTCGATCAAAGCCCCAGAGCCTTCAAGCCTCAGTTGTATTGGAGCACAATTTTTTGGATTGTCTGAAAGGAGAGTTGGACACAATGAAATCTTATTGTTTGCCTGGAGTTGAACTCTATAAACCAAACACATTGGTGTTTGAGTGAAGCTAGTTGTGCTGCAAGAGGTTTTTGCAAGCATGGTTCAATACATGCAGTGTAATGGAACACATGTTGGCCTGGTATTAACTTCGTGCTGCAGACTGGGTCTGTGCACTTTCAGTGACCCCAGTTTTCCTCGGGACCTCCTGACCTGCCTAAACTCTCTCTGAACTAGCCATTCTGGACCTTCTCACACTGGCACTTTAAGTCGAGTAACTGTGACAATGCCTCTGAAATGTCTGACTTTTTGGGGTCCAAATTGATACCAGAGTTAACAATAATAATTTTCAAACCGCATCACATCTGCCTCCATCACCTCCTCCAACACACACAGGCAGAGGAGTGGACATGTCTGTCTGTCTCACAGTTCATGAAATATTCTCTCTTTTTTGCATACATTGGATAAAGTGAATGCAGGACTACATCCGTCTGCATGTGTGTGTGTGTGTGTGTGTGTGTGTGTGTGTTTGCGTCTGCGTGGGAGGATGGGTGGGGGTTGTTTGGTGGAGAAGGCTAAGGTATCAAAGATCATAAAAAAGTATATGACAGCTGACAATTTCAGGCTTTTGATTAGGATTTGTTGATGTGACCAGTCCTGGGGTCTATCCAAACTCACTCCGGGGATCCCGCCTTGGCACACTGTGCTCCAGACAGAACGACCCGACAGTTGACAGAATCATGCGGCACAGCCTATTTTTCCCCCCCGTCTCCCCTCAATGCATTCTCTCTCCCCCTTCCCTCCTGAAAGCCTAGTAATTAGAGTCTCTGGGCAACATGCAGAAACAGCGCTCACACTGTGTGTGGTGTCATAGAGAGCCCCAATTATGCAGCCATTTTGCTTGTGGATGCAACTTGTTCTTATTGTAAATTACAGACATATGCAAGGAGGCACTCTCACACATTCATTCTCTCCCTGACACACACATTCTCAGCTATATCGGGCAATTAAACCTTTTTTTGAGGATAGAAATGCTAAGTGAAGCAACATTACGGGCTCAATCAATTTAGCCCTGAAACCACTGCTTAGGTATATCAATACTCTGCTGTGCTCTCAGAGGTGGCACTGTAATATGTTGAACATCTTACAGCAGAAATGGTTGTGGTTGGATAACTGAACACAATGATGGCATAGGAACCACATACATACTTTTTTACAATGCCTACAGCACTGATGATATTAAACATATTAAACAAACTATGCATTGCTAAAGATAGTTATATCAGGAAATATACCTATCTAAATATCACAGTTTTTTGCGATGGCATTGGCACTTACTCTGTAATGGGAACAATCAATCTTTTAGGTTGATTAAGTTGGAAAGGATTATCTGTTGGCCCAGGACATGGAATTATCTGTTGTTAATGTGAACCACACACCTTCTCAAACTCTTCTGTCTATCACACTGCTCCAAACTTGACATCTATGACATCTTCATTCCATTAAGGCCATCCATTAAGATTTTTTTCCTCCACATTACCACAATTATTTTATTTCTTGCTTTTTATCAACATCAGAAAGATGAATTAAAGCACACTGTATGTATTTCTTATGATGGTAGAAATAATGTATGATAATTTTCCTCTCAGAACATTCTGTTAAATCATCCTTGAATAATTCAGCACAAATGGGCTATTATCTTCAGCCCTAATATCAAATACAGTGCCATAGACATTGTCTAATGACGTTTTGAAATGGACAGAACAAGCTTCGGATGGGCCGGTCATGCCTTTGAAATGGTTTTCCTCAGGAGCAACCCTAATTGCTGATGAGCTCATTCAAAACGCACCAAATTAAATTTTTTAAAAGATGACAGACAAGTTAGAGAGAAAGAAGGGCCAAATAACTTCAATGATTCTTTTTAAAAGCAGCAATACTGTGTCTTACACTGTATGTCATACCATAAAGGAAGAATCTGGTTCCCTTTAAAAGTTTTAAAGAAATCTGTCAAACAGCATAGCAATGCCTAGAGTGCTTTAAACATGTTGAGCATAGTAGACAATTTGCAAGCAAACTTGCAACTGAAACATCCTATCCCTAAATTCAATACTGTAAGACTATGCTCACCAAAAACATTTAGTGAAATAACAAAGGGATCAGTGGCTAGCAGCCTTCCAACAAAGAACTACAGTTGCAGTTACTATGTCAGTTGGATTGATGTTAATACATTTGCAATCATATTAAATGTCCTTGATTAAAGCAACACCAAAGAACTTTTCCTCTGTCGCACGCACTATTTGTTTATCCAGCACCGGCTTTGCAAATAACAATGTCCACAGACAAGGTAGAATATGTTGCATGATTTTATGAAAGTACGATGTATTGCGACATCAGATGCAAGTCAAATTTGTAGTTTCTCATGTCTCATTCCATCAAACTACAGATCCGCTACCCGATCCGGCAAACTTACATAGTGCGGTTATAGTTGATAGAGGGCCGCGAAGCGAATGCAGAAAGTGCCGTTCACCCTGTTACGAGTTGATGCACCACTGAAACGATTTTCGAAACATTATTTTAAGGTACAAAAAACTCTTTGGTGTTGCTTTAAAGGTCTATATTTGTATGATAACGAGTGTAAATATTTCTTTGAGGACCAAAACAATGTTAAGCGGAGAAGTTTTGAGTAAGACTACAGCATGCATTTACAACAAAGTAGCATTAGCCTGGCTGAACTCAGGAAAACCTGTTAGCAAATCTGAATTTGCTCTGCAGGTCCATTTGGAAAAAAATCCCATTGATGCCCGTTTCCGAACTTCCCATATTATGCTTATAACTATGACCAGGGGTGTAACCAGCAATGAATCGAATAATTCCAAAACAAATACACGTTCCTGAGTTCAAAAACATATGTACTGACATGGCCAGTCCACACCACCACACTTTATACAAGATGTCTCATTAGCTAGTAGGCAAAATCATGAAACTATTATTACCTTATACTATTATGAACCTTTTTACTAACTATAATGCAGGTTGAGCTTGCACTGTAAAAACAAATCCCCATCAAATTACAATTAAGCTACTTGCAGCAGGGTTACCACTGTGTCACTGTACTTTTCATAGTGTGCTACTGTGATTTTTTTGTATATACTGCTGTTTGTAGTTAGCTAATAATGAAAATACCACACTAATATCATATCTTCTCAGGCTATTCATACAGCGTGACTACCATCACCGTATAGCCTGAAAATATAAGAGGTTTGTTTCACTTTATCTCCTAATATGAATTGATTTTAAAGTCCTTCTCAAGTTCGGTTTGTCTCATTCTATCTTCTAATGCACTTTGGCATAAGAGATATATGCCTGTTACATGCCAATTATCTGTTTGTACAGCTCTCAGAAGCAGTGCTAAATGTTGGACCTTATTCTGATCAGCAGTATACATCTATTGATAGCTACTATGAATGATCGGTTGTTTCTTTAAGAGACTGTTGTTTTCACACACTTTTAGAAAGGAATAAAATCGGAAAAGATTTCGAATGTCGACATGTCGATATTTGACATGACAGTCGGCATCTAGTACATCAATATAAGCACCTTCACCAAATGCCTCATAATAATTCTAATGTCACTGTAGCGAAGGTGACTGCCTTCTCCCTCCGCTACAGTCCCTGAAAAAGGAAAGCTGTATGAAGCAATTGGGGCCTTGTGTAGAGAATAATACAATCCCTGGACTATGTACAGTACCTCTATCTACAGTATAAAATCCTATTATGTTTAAGCACTGGAGAGATAGTGCCATTGCAGGAATTCTCAGTTAGGCCAACAACATCAAATTCCACTGGTGGGGAAATGCACAAAGACCATAGCTACACCTGGTCAAAATCTCCATGTAAACCTGTTCTACACTAATGTTTATTGCAAGAACAAATTGCATTAGCTTTGCTATAACTGTGATAGGCTCCTTCAAAGATCAGTCAATGGAGGCTAATACTTTAATATTGCCTTCCATCACAAAGCGGGACCAGCAGAACTAAGTGGAACGTCATTTAGATGTTAAATCTGAAGGAGATTAGCGCTATACTTATAAACTGCTTAATGCATTGTAAAATTTCCACTGAACCTTTGACAGCAGAATCGTTACATTTCTCGGGCACATCCAGAGAGAGAGAGAGATTGTGTGGCCAGACATTTTATGAAACAATCACAGGGCTAGATGCCCAGTGTTATTTTGATTTAAGAAAAGAAAGAAAGTGTTAATGAGAGGTCTTTTAATTTCTGCTCTGCTTCTAGGCATTCTAAAAATATCCTTTAATAACCATTGATGCAGGAGTCTGTGGGTATTTTCCTGAATTGTAACATGGCATATATTATGTGGATGTAATCCCTTTTTAAAATGACTCTGTCTGTTTTTTCATATTGAACACTGTTGATCTGGCAACAGTGTTGCGTTGAACATTGCTTTTTAGGGAAAGGAATAATTTCAAGGCATTGTTGGTCTATCACAGAAATAGACCTACATGGTACTCTATTGTGCACCACTGCCGATCTTATGCTTCTCTCTCAAATTACATGTCATGTTGCTGCATTCAATTGCTGGTGCAACATTTGGTTGGCAAAGAGAAAATCCCCAAATTTGCAAGAGGTAAAAGACCTTTAACATGACAGGAGTTTCAAAAGAGTGTTATTGTCTTTTAATTCTGTGCCGGTATAGCCATTTCGGTTTAGATAGACAACCTTGTGTTTGTTGAGCTTTGCTGTACAATGAGCAGGTGATGGAAGCCACCACACATTCTTTTAATTTCCCCAGTTAAAACAAAACGTGACCGCCGCTGTCTTATCCTGGCGGAGTGAAACATAGCCTTGTCACACAATGTAACAAAACCATTAAATGCACAGCATTAAGGGGGGGACGAGACGCAATTAGCCAAGAAATGACTCTGATCTTAGTGACATTTGAGGAAAATCGTAACACAATATCCGGAGCGGCCAGCTGATTGACAGCCTAATCCACGTTTGATGGGTGCTGGTCCACATTCCGTGAGCAGAGCGGGTCGCGGGCAGATAACGAATACAGCTGCACATCCCTGATATGTCCGTGACGACTCGTCACCGGGCAAATTCCTTCGGTTTAAACGATGATGAAAGTATCGACCATTAATGACAGGATCATCTCCCTGCCTGAAATAAACGCTATAATCCCCTCTGCCAGGTCCATGAATTCCTAATATGAGTTATATAAACTGTGGTAATAAATCTGTGTTAGTTCAGTTGTCTTCTGCTGTGTTCTGCAGTCTTTTCTTTGCTGAGATGTATATGAGTACATTGCATTTTCAGTTTTTAAATAACAGTCATCAGTTTTGTTTAAATTTACCATCACCGCTTTGAATACAAAACATTGGCACTGTATAACATTTCTCCACCATATCATGTCCTCTGTATTGAGATGGTTTACCTTTTCTTCACTATATTTTCTTTAAAGACAGAAATCTCCAAACAGAGGGTTTGGAGTTGATTGTTTTTTAGTCATGGTCCAGAGAATTCTCCAGATCAATTGCTTCTACTATATTTATATATAAATGTTCTCTCATTTTGGAAATAATACATTGGGCAAATATTTTGTGTTCTTAATTCAGTAGCTTCATTTGTTGATGACATCAGGCTCCTCTGGGCCTAGAAAACCAGTCAGCCTAAATGGCTACATCCCAATTTCACTGCCATTTCAGAAACACAAGGATGCCAAGTCCTGCATCTTTTACTTGCACCGATTCATAAATAACAAGTCGGAATGTATGCAATGACAGCATAATTACAGAAAAATTGATGGCAAGAACATTTTGTTTTGATTTATTTCTGATGCATCAGATCTTTTCATGCCTGCTGAGAAAAAGGAGCATATGACATAAATGCAGGAGAACCATTATGGGTCATGCCTTTAAAAGGTATGGAAACATCATGCAAAGAGGGGAAGACCTTTGCTGGTCTTGGGTGCTTTTCATATTAGATAAAAACAGTCCACCTACCAGACGCCTGCCACACAAAAGGAGGGGAGGCATCCCATAATTCTCCTCCCCTCACCGAGATGATTGTGGCTTTTTCCCCCCCCTTCTTTTTTTCTGTCTCCTCCTTTTTTTTGAAGGGGGTGCCTAAAAGTGATGATTAGGGCAGAGGGAAGCAGAAGTGAATGGTTTATGAATATTTCATGTAAATGTAAGCGGCACTTACTGGACATAAGGTCTGATTGATGGGAAAGTGCCTCTAAATGCCTCGACTTTGAAGGGTTTCAGCCCCCCCACCTACCCCCCTCCTCCAAGGCCTCCTTCAAAACGCTACAGTTAATAGCAGAATAAAGATGTATTTAGCTGGAGAGCTCTTCATTAATGGCTTGCGTTAAACAAAAGTAGTGGCATAGGATTTGTGTCAGTGAAGTGGAGTTGAAAAGGGCTGACGGGTGGAGGAAAAAAGACAAGAGGGGGAAAGCATGTCTGGGGGTAAAATGCAGCTTTTAGCCGCTCCACTCTGCCATTTTCTTTTCCGCTACGTTTTTCTCTCTCTCTCCCTCTCTCTCTCTTTCCCTTTCTCTCTGTCTCTCGCTTTCTAAAAAAACTCTCATTTCGTTTTCAAGCTTCAGCAGCAAACCTACGGGAGGCCCTCCTTGGAAATGTCAAAAACTAGATGTAGCCAGCTGCGGCGATGGCCGGCTGCACAGCCTGCTCCTTGCACTTAAGTAGAAAAGCGGACGTCTGTCCACTCACAGTTAGATGGATCATACACCTGTAGCAGCGTCAGTCAAACGCTGCACCCAGTCTCAACAAAAAGGTAGACCAAGACTGATAAATGGACAGAACCTGCAGCTGTTCTAGCCATTGACATTTGTGGATTTCAGTGGATTGATATTCTAAATAGAAATACAATAGTGTTTTCACAGAGAAACTTTTTGGAAAACAAGTACATGTACACACACACACAAAACTCTCTTTTGAAAAATGAGTGATAATTTTGGATGCATTTTACATTACATTGTGTTAAATGTCAATCAATCCTTTTTGCGTTTAGCCATGCCCACTTCAACATTAAGAGATGACAAATCCATCCTTTGTCTCAGGCCTTAATGAACCCTGTGCATTTCTCTGTTAACCACAAGCCCATTTCCAGACAACCATCCATCACATCTCAGCCTTCTTTATGATATTGTGTAATGAATTGAACAAAAGTGATTTGTTGTAGTAATCCCTTTGATTAACTGAACAAAGTCCTGGTATCCTATATATTTTTCTGCCACCTGTTCTCTCTCTCTCTCTCTCTCTCTTGCACCATAAAAGAATGGTCCCCAAAAGGCATTTGGTATCCTATCAATTGTAGGGAACACTGAGGTACGTGTGGTTTTGTGCTTCTACCTTGGATTTCTATTAAAACTGAGGCGTTCAAATTATCCCCGCCGCCATTATTAATTAGCTTTAGTGCCTTTTCTCCACAATCTTTTGCCTATTATTCAGCCGGGCTGTAGAATTCTAATAACTTTGGTGTCATTTAGAAGCTTTAGAGCATTTCAGAAGCTGAGTATTTGGACTGTTTTATCAGACTGGATCCCTCTGGGGAGACCATTCAAATGAATAAGCTCTCTGTCAGATGTGTGTACTTCCAGCAATATTTGACGCTGTTTTGATTGTCAAGCCGAACATTGAATGTTTTTGTACAGTTGTGAGTCTCTGGCAAAGAGGTCTGCCATTCAAAAGCAGCCGTAAAAGTTGAAGATGATTTGTGTAAATCAGACCGAGATGTGGGAGTGCAGGAGATGGATCATTGTCAAAAGGGCTCTGATGGCTTTTTTCCCCGTGTAATGGCTACGTGTGCGAAACCTTCCTTGAATTCATTTGTTTAATCCCTTTGTTTGAACAAGGCTGAAGTGTAAAAATGAGTGCTTGGTTGAGGGAGAATGAACGATCGCAGTTTCATCTCTGCGGTGGTATTATTTTTTGCCATCAAGAAGATTTTATTGCCAATGAATTTTGAGCTCTGCCAAAGAGCTGCTCAACCATTTCTAGCGGGGATTCTCTCTTTCACACACATAGAGGGAGAGAGAGAGAGAGAGAGGAGAGAAAAGGACACGTACACACACACACTATCAGGTAACTGACTGCTCCCCTCTGTATTCACCTATGTCCCGAAGGGTTTGGGTTCAGCGAAGGGACTCTGTCCCTGGGCCTGTTTGGACGTGTCCCATATTGTCCCAACTCTCTCCCAAAGCACAGCCATAACCCCCACCCAATCCCACCAACTCTGACACGACGCAGCCTGAGACCTGAGATTTCTGTGCCGCGCACCAGAGCGCCACTGAACAAGAAGCAATTTGCTGTGCTCCAGTGGTGTATGACACACACGCGTGAGTCGGCACCTCTCTTTATTCCCCTAATGGCTTCTCTTCCCCCTGACGACCAGTTATGCGTGCTCTTGTAAATAGACACATTTTTAAAGGTAAAAAAGAGAAAGTGTGTGTGTGTGATTGGGTGGGGGGTAAAGAAAGGTATAACTCTTGGTCTGCTGGTTTGACCTTGGTATGGGGTCGGGGGGAGCATGGTCTGTGATTACTCTAATCTTTCCTGGATATGTGCAGGCTGAGATGGTGCTCTGATAATTCTGAAAGGGGGTGGAGCCTGCCCATCAAGGCATAGGGAAAATAATAGTAAGAGGAGTCCATTTGCGTGCCCAGGTCATAGAAAGGGGTTTGTCACAGTGTCATTTGGATCTTTGAGAGGATGGCCTTCTGGGTCATCGGGGTGACGTGTTCCCCTGGTACTGGGGGCTACCCATATGTCTGGTCTCCCTTCACTTTTAGGGACCACTTTTCCCAATGGCTTCCCCTTCAGATGGAAATAAATGGCCCTGCCCAGTCAGGCGGAAACGTGTCAGTGGTGAAGGCGAGAAAATGCAAATTGCCTGCATTTTCTGGTGCGTCCTCTCGGCCAAAAAGCTTGTTTGCACTCTAAAGAGGGATGCACAGGACATTGTTCATCACCCATCCCAAAAAAGGCCATGTCTTGAGGGCTACAAACAGGGGGCTTAAGTGAAGAATGAAGGATGTCTCAGGGCAGACACACACACACACACACACACACACACACACCCTTGTTTGCGCTGTGTCACCGGTGTTTAAAAGCATTGTAATTCATCTTGTGTTCTCTGACAGAGGTGGAGGTACTGCTCTAAGATGCTCGGTTGACCCTGTCTTCCACTCTGCAGTAATTGTCTTCCCTCACCCATCTTATCACATGCATGTTATGATTTACGGGCCACGAAATTCATGTCATTTATGGCAAGGGTTTAGGTAGTGCTTGATACTTCCCGTGTAAGTGTTTTGCTTTACAAACCAGCATGCTGGGCCTCACTTTTTGTGTTCCATTGTTTCAAGATAACAAAAGAAACACAATTCAGATGCATAACTTTATAGACAATTTCAGTAAAATATTAACACTATAGGATCTGTGCTGTGTGATGCATGCTTCAAGCCAGTAGCGTATCATCAAAGTATATATCTTGTCTGCTGTTCTGATAAATGACATGAGCTGCAATCAAAGCAGCTTTGAAATGTTTTGTATGTATCCTCAAACCTGACAACTGACTTTTTTTCCTTCCAGAAAGGAGATTTGATTAAAGATAGATGTGAGTATATCCTCCCCCCACCAAAGTGACTCTTCTCAGTCAGAGCCTGTGTTTTCCTTTAACAATGTACCTGAGTTTTCTTATCAGTGTTTATGTCTATGCATCCAGCTGTGAAGCTCATGTATGGAATATTCTGGAAGAAGCAAGATGGTTGAAGATTATGATCTGTAAGTATGTTCATCCGCCATTGAACTTTCTCTCTGTGTACTGTACCACAGATGAACAGGCCAGAATATATATTTGGTCAGACTGAGTTGTGTGTGTGTATCTCGTTGTGATTTGAAATTCAGAACCACGGGAGAATCACATGAGGACAAGGTGAACTCAATGAGCCAGCCATCTGAAACCTGGTTTGTTTGAGGTAAATACGGGGAGGTATTCCCACAGCTCAGAAATCCAATTCACTGACCTTTCTGCTTGGGTGTCTCAGAGACAGGCTAACAAGCAAACCCGGCCATTTCAATAGCTATCCACACACCCTGTCCCCACCCAGCAAGGATCAGGCATGTCAAGCGGTCAAAAGAGGTTGCGAAACACCGAGATGTAATGATATTGACATACAACTGCATAGTGTGACCTGGTCACTGACTTGACAATCCCTTTGGATGTTATAAAAAATAACAAATAGAAACAAACAGTGAATATTTAGGTAAAGGGTCATCTTTGGAATAGATTTAAGTTTGGGGTGGGGTGGGGGATATATATTTCATTTAATTTTTTTTTTACTGAGAGGTTTCCATGAAGTGTTGAATGGGGTTTGCCTCTGGTCGGGCCATTCCTATCCAATCTAGCCACTGATTCCATAATATGAGTTAGCAGCTCAATCCCGGACCATGCCAGTTGCTTCTCACAGGATTTAAGAGGTACAAAAAGTCCCGGAGTGCAGGAGAAAATGGAGGCCCCCTCACATCGCCCCTTGACGCAACAGTCCCCCTAATGTAAGTGGCATGGTGTGTCCGTGAGTTAATCATCTGCATGACAATCCCCTATGGCTGTCCACTCTTTTATTTCAACCTCCTGTTTCCCCCAGTCCGTGACCCATGTACAATCAAGCTTCCCATTTCTTCCATGCATGTGTCTGGGTCGCTCAGTTTTGCCTCGTTTGGACGCCCCAAAATGCGAGTTGATTGCGTGTCATTGAAGTCTCAGGATGTTATTTATACTGCGTCATGGGCTTTGTGGCTGATACACTAGGATGGACCTCTGAAATTCTGCACATTTTATCATCAGATAAAATGGTTGAGATTATCTTTTTGGCTATCCTGTCATGATTGTTGAAAGAAATGAAACGTGGGTTGAGTGGGTATTTTATTGGACCATAATTGTTTTTTGTCTGATGTGCCTTTGTTGTTTATCATTTTTTAAATGGATGCTATTTAGGCAACAAGAAAACAAACCACAGTTGACACCATAACGATCATAACCATAAAAGTAATGATCTAAGTAGCACTGGGACCTATGAATATCAGGCATACTGCCAATCCTATTCCACAGAATACTGCTGGTTCATTCTTTGCCAAAACTGTGGATGTATCCTCAACCTGACCTTATGGTAGCGTGGCATGTGGTCATGTCTCTTTTGGATTCAAACCAAGGAAGTCTGGGATAGTTTGGCCATTTTCTGATACATATTCCACATTTATTGCTGATGGATTGCTATTTTTAAGCAGTTAAAAAAAAAATCTTAAAAAAATATATTGGAAAATAAAACAACTGCAGTTTTCATCATCTTTACCGTGAGAGGGAAGGCACACATTGTGCGTTTGCCAAACCAGACATCATTTCCTCAATCTGGGTTCAGCAGAGGAGCAAGGGCCTCAAGAGTCATACAGTTAGTGAGGAAAGAAGAGAGAGGACACAGCATACAATTTTAGCAGTCATACAATTTTACTGTTTTGTTTACTTTTACATTATGATTTTTGTATTTTGAATGTAAGATAAGATTCCAAAAAGCTGCTTGAGCCAAATTATTATTTTGGACTAGGTTCTGTAGGGGATCTCTCGGCATTAGGAGAAGTAATATTTGAAAATGACCTCAGTTTACACAGGGCACAGGTTTGGGGTGCGGGTGGGGTGGGGGTGCACCGAGGGGGAAGTTTGGAGAGGATGAATGAATTGTGAAACCCACAAACTCCTATTCCTTTGATGATATTTTGAATACAACTCCCTCTTTAATCAGCCGTGGCATTGTGTTCCTGTGTTGAAAACTGTGCTGCCATTTTTTTCCTGTTCCTCCCCTCTTCCGGGTGTTGTCGTTACCTCTCAGCAAAATTCCACGGATTACGGTGCGCTCGTACGCCGCCTCTGAAACCCTATAGCGCTGTAATCCAAGAACAGCCACAGCCCCACATTTATCAGCCCCTAATAGATAAATAGAAACTCTAGTCCCAGCCATGGGAGCGAATAGCATGGTTTACAAGGCTTAATTCTGAGCTGTCTACTAACCCACCCACCACACATACACACACACACACACACAGACTATTTGTTTGCGTTTTGTTTGTTTGAAACTCTGCCATTGTTGCCATTTCAGGAAAACATAAATTCATTTGAATGCTTTAGGGATTAAAGAAATGGTGCCAGTTTACGAACATCAAACACAAGGAGCATTGAAAATGATAAAGTTTTATACATAGTATGTGTGCGTGTGAGTGTGTGTGTGTGTGTGTATGTGTGTTTTAATCAGTGCTCATTGCCAGAGGAGGTGAGTTTTCTAAAGGTTTTCAGTTCTTCGGTGTTGAACAACTCAGCCAACACCTCACGATTTCATTGTCAAACACGGGCCCCAGAAAACAGAAATCCCCCTCCTATCAAGGAGGGATACAAACAAGGCCGTGTTTTGTTTAATGCCCGTTTGTGCTGCTTTAAAACAATGAAGCTGTCCAGCCGTGTTCCTGTCTGCTGCTGATAGTGGTAGGAAACAAGGAGCTGGACAATACTTCTGAGCAAATGGAGGCCCCGCTTCTGTTCTATCACATCAATCCCTTATCTCCTCTCATTCCTCTGTCGTTCCACAACACCAATTAGCATTCGCTTCCGCTCCCCGTTGCAGGAAGGCTGCCGTGTCGCGCTGACCAAAGCAGGGCCAAGAGCTCCCTCGAGGAGCCACAGACGCAGAGAGAATGTGCCGAAGCAAGATGGCTGAAGAGGAAGTGTCTGGTCTACTGTGTGGTGTGTGTGTGTGTGTGTGTCAATGTGGGTGATTGAGTGTATGAGCATGCGTGCATTAACCATAAAGATGGATGTGTCACCGAGCCAGTGATAGGATCAACAACTGGGCAGCTTAAACAATGGTTACGCTGCATTTGTCTCTGGTAATAGAATACATCAGACGAAATGTTCAGTGTTAAATATACATTTCCACTGCGTTTTTATTCTATGTCTTGAATACAAATACAGAAAATATCCATTAACAGCCAGAGATGTCATTTCATTTTATCTGTGGCGGCCCAATATTGAGTTGGTCTGTGTGATTGTTTGTGTTGCAAAGATGGCCCTTAATATACATAAATATAAACCAAGAACATAAGTATGTAAATAGAAATTTTATGACCCGTGGTCCCAGCATGCTTTTTCCCTCTCCATGCCTCCCTACTTTTCAGTACAATTATCCAGCCGTTGCTTATTGCCACATGCTGATTGCTTTCCTGCTGCTTGTCCAGCTCCAAATGAGGGCTAGCACTCGAGCTGGGAAACTAATAAACTTCAGCTGTGTGGGTGTGTGGCTGTGTGTGTGTGTGTGTGTGTGTGTGTGTGTGTGTGTGTGTAGTGCAGTGTGCACCATTGCTCATCTAAAAAACTGCCAAGTGAGAACACTGTGACATTCTGACAGTCGAGGCGCGAGCATCCCGCTGCCGGGCCCAGGGGCTTTCTAATTGGCCCACTTCCAAAATGTAATTTTTTTTAATTGCTTCGAGACACTTATCTCTCCTTCTTTAAAAAAAGAAGAAGAAATTGGTAAAAAAAGAAAGAAAGAAAGAAAGGGAAAAATCAATGCAGATGTAATAATATCTGTAATTGTCTGCCACATTTCTGAGGCTGGCACAAAAGCCTCGGATCAATGGAGGAGAGCGGCTAAGCTGTTAGGGTTAATTTTTCCCCTTTTTTCCACGGCGGCCATAATGACAGGGAGGTTGGGACACTGCTACGCCTGCCTCGGAGACGCAACTTCTACATCCTACATTGTCTCTCCCTGTCTCTTAATTGGCCCAAATGCAGTTAGTTCTGTACTGAAGGTTGCTGAGGCTGTGATTAACGATGCCGCCAGTCACGGCATGGATAAAAGCCGGTTGGATGAGACAGAGGAAGAGAGAGAGAGAGAGAGAGAGAGAGAGAGATACCCATTTGCCTTTTTCGCTTTCTTAGCTTTTTTTCCACCTATGTATCCCATTTCTTTGCAGACATGAAGAAGTTCCCATAGGTAAGCCACTGAAGTGCTGGGGTCGATTGTTTTGGCCTGCAGTTGTAATATCCCTAATGAAAGGCTGGCCGCTACTGCCGACCGGAGAACCTGACATCCACAGCGGCTGAAATAAGGACATTACACCTTGTCCATCAGGCTGGCAAAAAAATGCCGCTGCTTATTCCGGTGGTGTTTGAGAAAAGGAATGACTGCCACAGGCACCACTGCTGCTGCCGCCACCAACACCTCGCTTTCCGTGCCATCTCAGGAGACATGTGTCAAGAGTCCGGGGTAAAAAGTTCACAGGTATTAGCCTCCTAGGGGTCAGGCTGGCCTTTGACTAATTACCTCATTAGGTTTTCGCTCCAGTACGTCCTGAGCCTCACCACACCGTGGCCTGTTGCTCGCGCGAGAAGCTAAGGAGGCAAAGCCAGAGTGACCTCGAAGCACAGCCCTGGACATGTTACACTGAGGTCAGCCCTCCTGGGAATAAACAGCGTTTGTTTTTCTCTCTCTCTCTTTTCTTTCTGTCGTTCCTCTTCTGGCTTGTCTTTTCTCCTCATTAATGGGGGCCAGTGAATGAGACTGTTTGCCCGAGTTGTGTTTAAAGCCATATTGTGTGGCGCGAGTGACAGCTGTGTCATGTGCACAGTCTTGGGGGGTTGGAACGCTGAAATGAAAACCTCTTTGTGATGCACAGCATTATTTATTCATGACTGTGTATGTAAATATGAAATTACGGCTCCTTTTATTGTTGGCGTTCGCTTGCCTTTATTTGTCTACAGCGATATGATGAGGTTCCTTTCCCCACCACCCTCCATCCCCCGAGTTCTACCTCCACCACTTCAACCTCCACCCAAGCCAAACGGTTCTGCCAGTCAAGCAATTGCAGATATGTGTATCACTTTTTTTTCCCCATTCTGTGTCTTATTATGTATTTGATGGATATACACTCATTACTGCATCAGATCATTAAGAGTGGGGTTTCCCATTAATGTTGTTTACAGGTTTCTGTGTGAGACTGTGATTTCACCATTACCAGTCTCTGTGATAGATCTCATTCCTTCTCGCCTTTTTAGAAATTAATTAATGTTTATATTTGGGTGTGTTAATAACCGCCTGGTATTTCAGAGGCATTGTTGCTCCTCAGTGAAAAATTCACCAATTACCATAAAACGTATGAAGGATAATTATGGAACAATGTAATGTCAATAGTTCTCTGATTAATCCCTCCGAAGCCAGCCAAATGGTGTGCACCGTAACTTACTAATTGATAAGCAATTTCATTTATTCTTAATTACCGAAAGGCCCATTTTCCCGCAGTCACGACAAGCCTTCCAAACCTACTTAACCAGCCAGGGGTAATGCATTTATAAAGCCATCCTTTCTTTCTCTCTCTCTCTCTTTCCTTCTCTCTCTCCCTCATTCGACTTTTGGATGGAATTCAAGTCTAATTACTCACAAGTAGGCATGTGTGCTTACAGTAGCACAAGTGCGGCTTGCCAAGCAACATTCATCTGCAAAAGCAATCTTCAGCTGCTGTTTTGGGGGTTCTTTTTGAAAGGAAGGAGGAAAGAATCTCCCATATATTTATGTGGGTGAACACTCTAGGAGTGTGTATGTGTGTGTTTGTGTGTGTGTCTCTCCCCTGAATTTGTGTGTGTGTGTGCGTGTGTGTGTATGTGTATGTGTGTGTGTGTGTGTGTGTGTGTGTGTGTGTGTGTGTGTGTGTCTGTGACCGTATATCCTCATGGATGATCAAGGAGTGGAGGGTCCAGTGATTAATTTCCCAGGTGGGGGCGACATTGCAGGTGTTGTGTGTTGCCTTCCATATAGTGGCCAAGAGCCAATGACAAAAATCCACTTCCCTAACAACCCAAAACCCTCACCCCACCCCACACCACCCCCACCACAACACCACCACCACAACACCAGTGCCCCCACCTCAGCCGCTTCCTTTCTTTCACCCCGTCCTTTTCTACACCTCTCCACTTGTTGGGCTCCTGCACTTTTGCCAGAAAGAGGCCTCTGCTGCTCTCATATGGGGGGAGAGGCGGCGTGGAACTCTCTCCCAGGGCTTCCTCACTGTCACCCAAAAGCACCCTGGCCACTATTCCTCTCTGAGATTATCCCAGACCTGAATTCTTCATTTGGTCACACCGCCTGCTCCTGAATGGTCACCTTTGAGAAGATTAACCCTTTCATTAAAAATGCCTGACCAGGGTCAAACTACTGCCTGGCTCCGAGAGTCCAAGCCGGGCTTTGATCTATCAGCTATGGAGAAATTATTAGCAAACTCTAAGCCTTGCCATGTGATTTGTTTTTGTAAATTTGTAGAAATTATTTCTAATCCTATTATGCGGCCCAGGGGCAAACCTGCATTAAATATTTGAGGCTTTTGTTGTGTGGGGGAGGGAGAATGGGTCCGGGGCTGAATGTGGGTCCATTCGGAGCTCTGGGAATGGAGACACCCTGGCAAAACGGCTCTAATCTCTTGACCAGACCCCTACACCTTTGATGAATACTCCTCCCTGGGACCGCTGTTGCCAGTCACTTTGGGAGGGTGGGGAGTTGGTGCTGGGGGTGGAGGGAGTGCAGGATACTCAGACTTTGTCTTTGGCCCCTAAAAACGTGAATATCACAACGCCAGCTTGTGAGACAATGAATAATTGTGACATTAACGGCGGATGTCTCGGCATACGTTATTAGGTCCTGCGTACGGGGCCTGCACAACCGGGAGCAGAGAAGGAGGAGGGGAGAAAAAAATGGCAATTTCTACACCTTCCATCTCCCTTTCAGGGGCCGACACTTTGCAGAACAAAAGTCAGTGTCTCAGCCCAAATCTCGTCTGACAACGCGTAGCAACCCGTGCTATTTTCAGCTCTTTGTGGTGCCAATCTCCTATCTCTCCCGTGACATTTTTTCAAAGAAAGAGTAGATTTCCTAGAGACTCTGCCCTTTGCAACTTCCACAGTGTATTCTTGTGCACAGAATCGGGTCCCTCCTACCCATTCTAATGCCACGGCTCCCTGCTCCCTCTCAACTACTGACCTCATAAAGGAAAATTAAGACAGCGTATCATGCTCAGATAAAGTGAAAAAGGAAAGGGGAGAGAGAGAGAGAAAAAAGTTTATACAGATACTTAATTCCCAGTTGTTTTCACCCGCTGGTGGATAAAAGACTGAACCTGGGAAAGTTCAGGATAGGCAAAGTAAAGCTCGCTATATTCAGCTTTCTGTTGTTTTAAATGCAAAAGTGTGGACTAAATATTATGGTGGTGTCTCCTGGCTGGCAAAGGTTTAGGAACATAAAATCAGATATAAAAGAATTATAGGTTGATTTCCCCTTTCACCCAAATATAATTTTCCAGTTTAAATTTATTTTCATTTGAAAGCACCTCCTGTGCAATTTATACCATGCGCTGAGGTTTAGGTCTTTGGCATATTTATTTCTAATTTTCTTGCTAGGCCTATACTTCAACTAGTCTAAGCTAAGTCAGAAATTGCTGCATGTGTATAACTTTTCTCTTATGAGGATGGATGTGCTCTTAGAGTTGGCATAAGCCCAACATGGCACTAATTTGCCGCCGAGGCTTCGGATGTCTTCCCATGTTATTATACCAGCCGGGAGACGAGGCAAAAGTCCTTCTAAATAACACACCTCTAATTGGCCGTGTTTTGCAGTTAATTTCCATAAAGAGTCTTGGGAGACTCACCTCGCTCTCGGAGGATGGGGTGTTGCGTCTCGCCTCCCCGTTAATCAGTGAACACTCTCTCAGCCAACGTTGCAAAAGGGCAGGAGGGGATTCGGCTAAATAGGAAGGACACTATATCTTCACTGGAGCAAGGTAATTGTGGGAGAGCAAATTGTTAAAAAAAATGTGTTCAATATTTTAGTGTAGATGGCTATTTCCAATGGGTAACAATGATAGAATGATAGAATGATAGAATCAAACCTGCCCACAGGTTGAAGAAATTATTTTGAACATTTGTCATTTGCTGACTTATGATTTGATTGACCTTCTAGTTGTTGAAAAATTCTACTTTATCCCATAATTTTGAATAATTTTTGAGAGAGTTGATTATAATATTTCATTGTCAAAACAACAAATGAACAAGACTTTTTCTCACATAGACCTCGAAACAGCACCTTTTCCCCTTTCCAGTTCAATGCCATGTGGCAGTGCTTCACTGAAATTCCTGAGCCCCTTCCCCATTGTGAGTCAGGATTCCAGAGAGGCTCCTGAGCCTCCTCAGTTCTGCCTCTACCCTCCCTGCCGCGGTGGTGGCTGTGTGGCTGTGGCCTGGATGGGAGCGCGGTGCTCTGCGTGACCCAGAGAGAGAGGAACTAACTCTTTTGTGGCGGCCGCTCTACTGTAGCCTGCTCTGTGGCCATGCTGGTAATGCACCGTGCGCTGATCCCCGCTGCTGTGATTTTCCGGCTGCCATTTAACATCGGGAACCGGAGGGCTGGAGGAGAGTGAATAGAGGTGGTCTAAACAGAGCTCCCCTCCCCTCTTCCCCTTCCCCCGCACACACACACACACACTCTGCCAGGGCCCTGGGTCCCCAAAGCTTTACAGGATTACGGAGAGGTCCACCCGAGCCAAACAAGTCCACATCCCCCCTCGGCATTTAGCAAACTTGAGTGTGTACGTGACTGTGTGTGTGTGTGTGTGTGTGTGTGTGTGTGTGTGTGTGTGTAAGTAATGTTGGGTGGGGGTGGGGGTGGGGGGGAGGGGGTTAGGTGTGTTCATCCTCTCCCTGTACTCACCCACAGATAATTTCAGTACTATAAATTCCAGCGTGACCCCCATTATAATAAAATAATCAAATGTTCCTTTTCTTGATCACATTACATAAAACATTTCATATTAAATTCATTCAATGGGAAAGGTGTGTATTTAGGGAGCAATATATACTGTATATGCAGCACCAGTGAGTACAAAAGAGAGCAACTGCAAGTACAATAGAAGAAACAGAAAAAAAAGTCACGAAGAAATATGCTCAAAGCCAAGGTTAAAGCCTCGGTTCTCTCTCCTGATCACCGCGGCCATTATCGGCCGTTAAGACACCACGGACAAGCTGAATGGCCGAGTAAAAACTTCATCACCGCAGCCCACAAAACGAGCAGGCGCAGAGAAAGCCACTCGATGAGGATTATTTGTACAGCAAAGCGGGCCTATTGGGTCTGTTGAATACACAAGCCCCCTCTGGTACACTTAAGTGCTTTGCAGAGAGTCTGTGGAGATGGAGCTGTCAAGTCGAGCTTTATGGGGACAATTTAACATAATGGTCAAATAAATACCGGAGTTTAAAAAAAAAAAACACCTGTGCACACTAGTGGGAGCGGGAAGCCCATTATCATATTTTTGAGTGACATTTTCACAGTGTTCTACAGATTTTCCCCTGCTTCCCCTGCACTGGTGTACAAGGTGTTTTGTCTGGCAGATCGAATGATGTGATTCCATTGATTTCATGTAGCCCAGCATGTTTTTCTCAGCAAGGAGCAAAAGTTTACTATACCCGCAGCTCAATTCAGTGAGCTGAGAATATCAAAAATCAATATTTTATTTCAATATAAGGAAGAGAGAAGGGAGGGTACGTGAAGTGTGCAGGCTCAACAGTTTAAGCCAAGAGTTTAGACAAACGTGCAAGGCTTTTTTGTTTGCGATTGGGATACTTTTTTCTTTATACAAAACCTGACTTGCTCTACCTTTTGTACACTTGTGTGTGTGTGTGTGTGTGTGTGTGTGTGTGTGTGTGTGTTGTGTGTGTGTGCGTGTGTGTGTATGTGTGTGTGTGTGAATGAGTTTCCCTTCTCACTAAATCAAGTCCAGCAAGACAGGCAATTCAGCACAAACTTCAAAAGAGGGCTCGAGAAAGAAAAGCTTCACTTGGCCCAAGGTGCATGTGGGTAAACAGTGGCGGTTCAGGTGACCGCATACCAGCTTTGCTTTCCCCTCCAAAAAAAGAAACCCCCCCAGTCTCATTCAGGTCAAGAAGGAGGAATGTGTTTGCTAAATGAGTGTTGTAGGCTATTTGTTCGGCCCTGGGGCACACTGACAGAGCCGGCCGCTCGGGGTCAGGGAGGTGTCCCTGTGTCAGCGCTCTGTCACACTCCCCTGGCCCCTCTCCGGTGAGGAGGACCCGTGCAGGTGCCACAAAGAGCCTGCCATCTTACTAACAGGCACATACAAGGAGGTACACAACGCTTAACAAAGTCGTGTTAAACAATTTAAGTCTAGCCAGACGTGTGCACTTAAACATGAGTGTCTGAGTACATCTTTTTTGAACATTTTCTGTCTTATCATATCCATCATGTTGACCTGGTATGAGTAGTCAATAACATACTGTAGACCTCAACTTCAAATTCTTCAAATCCTTAAGTCTGAAGGATGACTGAGTGCTACCAGATATTAGCAGGGCACATGTCAATTCACCTACAGCAAGTTATTCCTCCTGCTATTACAAGTTATTGCAAGTTATTACCTGAAATACACTCATCATTATCATGCGTGATAATCAAATGTTTAAAAACGACTACATAAACTACCGCAGTAGTGACCGGGTCACACATTTGTTATTTCACCTTCTTCCTCTCTCTCTCTGTCTCCACTGCCCCCTACTCTGCCCAGTCCTATGATCTGCTGGTATATTTCCTTTGAGAGGAGACCCTGTGTCCACACCCCCTGCTAGATGACTGTTAGCTCACCGGTCCAGCCTAACCCAGCCCTTCTGCTGAATGCCTCCTGACAGGTTGTTGTCCACAGAAAACAAAACCCCACTTGGCTCTGTTTGTCCCTCCTCTGTCCATCTATGTTGACACGCGGCCCTTTTGCCTGGTTTGCTTCGTCCAGAGACGCATCATTCACCTCAATGGCTCTCTCACCTCATGTCCTCTCTTCTGAGTGTACCTGACATCCACCCCTCCCCCCGCACCCCCCGGCCTTTGTCTCTCTCTTTCTCTCCTTCTTATTCTCTCTCTCTGTCATTGTCTAGCTCTTTGTCTCTTTCTTTCTCTCCTTTGGGCTTGCTGCCTGAGAGGTCAATAAGAGTCTGAAGTAAATTATGAGCTTTTTACTACCCTTGTGCTCTTGGGACAAACACTTACACGATACACAGCACGAACTGAAACTGAGAAAGCTTGTGTGGTCCTGATAATAAGCAATTTCTTTGAAGAAAATAGGCATTTTCAACAAATAGATATAAAAGCACAGTGTCCATATGCAAATACAAAATTAATTTCCAATTGGATGTATTGTTTTCTGGATGGACATCATAGTGAGATAAAATCATTACTATTATAAACTGAGAATCGCCAAAAGTACCTAATCTTATTCACAAACACACACAAGCAGTACAGAGTACAATCACATTCATCTCTGTGGTGCAAAGCAGCTAATGGCCTCCAGGGGGCAGAAAAAACACACTGATAACTTTTGCTTGCCTCTGTGTCACCACACCACAAACTGGTGAGCAGTGCAAGGCGACAGCCAGTGGGGCCTACTAGACTGTGTGGCTGTTTGACTGGTCGTCAAACAGCCCTCAGTCTTGTGTTTCGGCAGAAAAAAAAGAGTGAGAGAGAAAGAAAGAAAAAAAAAAGACATCAGAAGGTCCGCCCATACTGAACCCCCCCTCGTCTCCACCCCCCACCACCCCCACGCCCTGTTCCGAGCAGCGGGAGCGCGTGGCTAATTTACGAGCGCGGGCGATGCCAACTTGCTCTCCGAGGAGGGCAGATTTTAACACCTCCAAATGCCGTAATGCATCCCAGCTGACCTTAATTATAAAAGCATGCCGCCTGCGTTCCATAACCTCCCCGCCTCACCCCGTAGACACACACACACACACACACACACACACACGCACGCACGCGTGCGCGTGCAGAGAGATGGGGTGTGAGCAAAGCAACCTGCGGGGAGCTCTTCTGGAACACAGCTCAATGTTAATAGTTGCATCCTGAGAAGAAATCAATAAGCCTATAAAGGGTGATATCACAGTGTCTGGAAGCCCTTCTCCTCCTTCCCTTCCACTCCACCTCCTCGCTCCCTTACCTCCCCTCTACCTCTCCACATCTACCTCCCCCCATCCCTCCTTTCTTTGCCTCTCTGCCCCCAGAGGAGGGTGTATATACTGGGCGTCAAAGCCACAGCTTAGGCTGCCGTTGATGCCTGGTGGTGTCATGGAGAGGGTCAGAGGGATCCAGGAATACTTCAGGACACTCAATCACTCCTCCACCAACACTATACTGACACATGCCTCAACCCACCAGAGAGATGGAGGGATGGAAAGATAGAGAGAGAGAGAGATGAAAGAGGCCAAGAAAGAAAAAGGGTGTGTTTTTTTGGGGCCTTATAATGTTGAGCTTAGACATTAGGCATGATGTGTGGAGTATTCAGTAAAAAATACACATTTACAGGGAGACTCTTTGACACCATCACCTAGGATGACTGAGCAAGGATGAGAAGCACCACCCGACCCAACCAACCCCCCCTCTCCACCCTGCCAACTGCAAGCCCCTAAAAGCCCACGTCACCTTCACATCAACGTGTGCAAATTGACTCATAATGTTGAGTTACAGTCAGGCACACGCGAGCCGGGTGGGTGAGAGGGTGGTGGACGGGTGGGGTTGGTGGGAGCCAGGCCTGGGAGGAGGTGGTTAAGCTGTATGCATTGAGCCATCGTTGCCCTGATAAACTGCCCAGACAATAGATAACTTTTTTATGTACCTCCCCATGCAGAGCACAAATATTATGACTTCTAGTACATGAATTAACTCCCGTGCCCAGGGGGTCTTCCCTCTCAGCTGAGGTTAAGAGCTTCTTTAATTAAAGATCAATACTGTTTTGGCCGTATATTTCGCTCCGCCGCGAGACAGATGGAGTGGCTGGGGTCTGACGGGTTGGTAGGTGGAGGATGGATCCAGCACAGAGGTACTGTGAAACTCATCATGGCGGAAATGCAAAACACTAAATAATTGCTCTCGGTACTTAGATCTACTCTGTTTTGTCAGGGACATATATCTGTGTGGTGTTTATTTTTGTTTTGCTTTACTGGTGGATGTTTGATGGCCCTGTCTACATTTAGTCACTTGCTTTGGTCTGGCACTACCTTTTTTTTTATTCAAGTTGGTCATCTATAAAGCTGTAAAGGGAAGGCATTTTCACTTTTTGAGTGATAGTTTCATCATACAAACACAACACTCTGACCAGTGCAGTCATGTACCCTCACTGCTGCCCCCCATCCCCCCCTCCAAAAAAACAAAACGTACACACACACACTCACAACTCTAGCCTCCTGTCCAGTGTGAGATGACGGGCAGTCAGTGTTCCCTGGCGTCTGATCAAAAGCACGGCCACTCTGCTGAAGCGCACACCTTTGGACTGTGTGTGTTTGTAGTGCTGGAGGTGGAAGAAGCTGAAAACACACACCTTCAGACTCCGGGCTGCAAAATTCCTCTCAGATCTCGCTAATCCGAGCGGATCGTGCTTGACAGGACAGCGATCCTCACACTGCTTTGGCGAACCTCACCGCCCCTCCTCGATGTGCACCTCCCGCATTTTCGGAGCGCACCTAACAAAGGGTGCCTGATCCACTCGGCCCACTGGTAATCAGTTTCCAGACCTGGACCCTTTATCTGGAGTTTAGCATTTTAAACCTGGCTAGCGACAGCTTCCAGTGGACTCCCTCAAACACCTCACCCACCAGAGCTTTGGGAATGTAAGTCTCCCTTCTTGAATATATTATCAGAACAAGACAGATGTCAAAAGGTATGTTTATGCAGGTGTTCATTTTAAGGACACAAAAAAAGACAGAAGTCAAAAGGTTGGTTTTAGCAGGTGCTCATGTTAAGGATGTGGAGCGGATGCATCGATAAACATGTTGACATGGAAACCGGTGTGTGTGGCGTTATTGCACTATATGACTTAAAATAGAATTATCATGCTGTTCAATTCCAAGGGAATCAATTCAGATGCATACAAACACACACAAATAAACATACACATGCACACACACACACACACACACACACACAAGAGGGTGTGGTATGCATGTGATCTGTAGAATCAGATCGTAGTTCTTATCGATGCAGGCCCGGGTCTGGCTTAGCATCCCAGAGTCTCTATGGACCCATTGACCAACTTCTCCTCCTCCACCTCTCTCTCTCTCCTTCTGTCTGTCTCTACCTCTCTCCCCCCTTTTTGCCCAGCCACAGAAGAGTAAGCCAGGTTAAACAGTTAAACGCCAGCAAATCCTGCACTGCCCTGTGGGAAATTTGCCTCTAATCCTAAACTTATAGGCACACAATCAAAGCCAAAAAGCCTGAGCAACAAATCTGATCCTCCAAACCACCCCACTACCCACACACTCCCACAGCACATACACACACACACATCCCAACAGCCCTGACACACACCCCCTTTTCCTCCCCTAACAATCTGCGGGCCTCCCGGGAGAGCAGTGAGATGGGCGGTGGACAAGCCCGAGATGGATAAATACCTAAATGATGAGACAGGCTGGGGACATGGGAGCAGTGTCTGGCTATAGCCGTTCACCTCCAATTTGGCAGCGGCGCGAAGAAAGGCAATTGGGCGGCAGCTCCCCCGCAGCAGCCAGTCCTTATTATTATAAGTTGAAGCGCGGCTCGCCGGGATGATTAATGACAGTGTCAGGACGAAAACAAAGCGCGGCACAAGTTATCTCGCATCCACCTGCTCCGCCAGGGCGATTGCATTGCATGGGAATAGAAAAAGGCGAGCGAGTCGAGGAACTACACAAGCACCCTGATAAAGGGAGAGGGAAGAGTGAAGAGGCTGGGGCTAGCGTGTGTGTGTGTGTCTGTGTGTGAGTATCCACGTGTGTGTATATATGTGTGTGTGTGTGTGTGTGTGTGTGTGTGTGTGTGTGTATGAGAGTGAAAGAGGTGGCCAGTCTGAGACTATGGAAGCATTTGTAATGCACACCTGCATTCACACACTCATTCACATGCACATATGGACCTTCCTCTCTTTCTCTCACACACACACACTCAAAAATACCAGTTCACAATAAAGGATGAACCCACAACACCCACCTTTGTTTAACTATTGCAGCTGAATTAGAAATGTTGTTAATATGCAAACATTCTTCAACAAAAAGGTCACACATACATATATTTTTAAATAGCCCTACACACACACGTATTTATACATGTGTGTTTGTGAAACACGAAGCACGGGAGCAAAGGTAATTCTCATCTTAGGTGTGAAACTCCGGCAGTCCCGGTGGGTGATTGATTCGACACACATAGTGGACTTTCATAGTGTCTGTGTTTGTTACACGCAGGCCAGCCGTCCCCTGCTGTATCGGCGCTGACATTTATGATGGTGTGAGAGGGAGCCTGGTCGCAGCTCTAATGAGGCAGTGAGAGGAGCCAAGGGCCGGGGGCCCTACAGCAGACAGACAGTGCCATCCAGTGGTCACTGCTGGAACTGACCTCTAAAAGTGGTATTTGTGGAAATGGCGGGATACAGTAGTAGTGTATGTGCTCTGTTTATTTTCAGGATTAGGAAGCGGTATTAAATGCAAGTCTCCTGCTTATTTGTTTGTTTTGGTTGGACATTTCTTGCATACAAAATGTGGATGTTAAGTTTTAAGGTATGGTTTCAGGTATGCTCTTAGAATAGAATATCCTGCAATATTTTTTTTCATTATTTATTTTTATTGTTTTAAATTATTTTTTGAAATTTATTCTTGTTTGAATTATATCTCATAATTGGACTTCTGAATCTAAATGTCTAAATGTGAAATGTAAAGCAAATGTATCATGACATACAGTATGTCATAACTTCATAATCACTGCTAGTCATACTGTGTGTAATATGAAGTACACTAGTATCTAAGTATATCTCTGGTAGGTTTGTACAGGATGCATGTCATATCACTACTCTTTCTTTTTCATTATTGTTGGTTAGTGTGTGTGTGTGTCTGATTTTGTGAGTGTGTGTCTATTTATGAATAAGTTTTTTAAAATGTGTGTATGTCTACACGGATGTGACAGATGAGTGTGTGTGTGTGTGTGTGTGTGTGTGTGTGTGTGTGTGTGTGTGTGTGTGTGTGTGTGTGTGTGTGTGTGAGAGAGAGAGAGAGAGAGGGGAGGGGAAGCTCTGTCTGGACAGCGCCTGTCACATACGGCTCTCCAAATCAGGTCAATTGGTGACAGAGAGTGGCAGTGTAGCAGTGACGAGAGAGAGAGAGAGAGAGAAAGAGAGGGAGAGAGAAAGAGAGGGGGAAAGAGAGAGAGAGAGAGCATGGTTGACCTAGATAATGACATACTACAGTGTTTTATTTATGCACACACTACATATACACACACAGCCCAGGTCACATTACCACCTCCCTTCTCTGTCTCCCTCTCTGTTTGTCTGCATGTTCTTCATCCATCTATCTTCCACCATTCCGCTCTCTCTATCTGTGTGTGTGTGTGTGTGTGTGTGTGTGTGTGTGTGTGTGTGTGTGAGAGAGAGAGAGAGAGAGAGAGAGTGAGTATGTGAGTGTGTGTGTGAGAGAGAGTATGTGTGTGTGTGTATGAGAGAGAGAGAGTATGTGTGTGTGTGAGAGTGAGAGAGAGAAAGAGAGAGAGAGGGAGAGAGAGAGAGAGAGAGAGAGAGAGAGAGAGAGAGAGAGAACAACGTGGGAGAAATCTGCCATGGTGGAGAAGAGCTCTTATTATGTGGGCTGTCATCCAGCCATAATGTCCTGCTAGTAGAGGACTAACTATGTTGAACATCACTGCTCCACCATGGGCCAAAGGCTCCCCAATTACTTCAAACAGGCAAACCGACTCCTGCAGTTTTCCTTGGTTTAGATGAGTTGCTTTTTCAAACGGTTTACCGTAATGAAGGAGAAAGAACATCACCTGATTGTGGAGGTCCCTCCATGTTCTCAGCGCTCTGAAATCGGCGAGTGGTTCTTGTGCAGAAGAGACCTGCAAGGGATGAGCAGAGATAGAGCAGGTGAGTGGTGCTAGAATGGTGTTCCTAAACCCCTCAAGCAGCCTCTAAGTGGCTGTGCTTCAGAGGCGAGGGTGAAGTACTCTCAGAGATACAGCTCACCCTGGTCTGCAGTCTCACCCCCCCAGAGACCTACATATATGAATCACTACAATATGAACAAATGCACATACACGAACACTGACATTGCTTTTGAAAAATAAAGCAGTCGATAAGGACTGCGTTTCCCGAAAGCATCGCTGAGCAACCACTATGGAGAGACAACGTCCATCCATAATTATACTCTCTCTAACATTTAACTGTGGTAGTTCAACAACTGTTTCGGGAAGTACACCCTAGGTTGGTATCAGTGGTGGAATGTCAAGAACATTTACTACTCAGTCGCACAAACAGAAAATGGACTAGTAACTGTGAAAGTCACTGCACCCACTCAAACGTGTGGCCTTGCCCCAGGGTGGGAGTGCATGTGGGATTGGGGTAGTGTTTTGTGAGCGAGTGTGACTGTAGGGCATGCTACGCACAGCCCCTGATAGAAGGGTCAAGGGTCAGTCATATTGTAGCCCTCAGCGACGCATTTGAGTGCGACAGTCTCAAGTGCGACCCAGCAGATACATGTGTGTAGGAATTTGTCCACTTGTCCACTGGGCATGTAGCGTGGCTCTTGAGACAATCGGGAAGCATTCCCAAACGGCTTTTCTCTTCTCGTATTTTAAGCACGTACATCTTCCATGTCACCCATGGCGTCACACTGGGGTTATGGCTTAACGTGTCAACAAATACACGTTCTACATGTATATATAAGCCGTTGTTACATTCCAGAACTGTGGTTCACTGGATAAAATTGTGTCAAATCTGGTTTAATGTTAATTTGGTGAAAAAATGGGTATAAAATCTTCATTGATTCGAAATGTTTTTGAAGGAGCAATGCAAGAATGAATACAAATGCTCTCCATTTCTTATAACATAATATTCTATATCAGATGTTTTCAAAGTCAGATTTTCCCCTTTTTTCAATTATTTTCCAATTTTCCAACCAACTACAATCACCACTGTTCACCATGAGATATTTTTTTTCCTGTTGTGCTTGAGTGTGAGGAGACATCCAGCTCCTCAGAGCCATGTGGAAGGGGGAAGCGATGGAGTCTTAATGAGAAGCTGTGGCAGGTCTCACGGAAGCACAACTTCACTCTGCAGTACTTGGTGTTCCTCCGAAACACTGTCTTTGCGGGATTGTGCAGGCCTTTTGAAGTGCTTAGTCGAGACAACTTCCTTTGTGTGTAACAGCTCACAAAATCAAAAAAATCACCCTGAAAACACCCAAAAGAATACCTGAAAGGAAACGGCATCAAGCGTCATGTGTGTATGTGTAACACATCTCATTTTTTTTAAATCCCTTTCAATATCATGCATGTCTTTCTCCGAAACCAAGCTTTGTGTCTGGAGAGACGATTAATGAAACCGGGAGAATACAGAAAAAAAAATCACGGATATCTTCCAAACACTCAAACGAACAACCTAGGGACAAAACATAAATTTCTCATGGCGTCTCCTTGTAGTCCCATGCTCAGACAAACGCACTTTAAGCTGGGGGAGGGGGGGGGGGGGCTGCTCCTCCACACGCCAGGGTCCGGTGGGAAGCACAGATATGTGTTTATCAAAGGGCAGGAACTCTCATTCACTCTCTTTCTCTTTTTTTCCTCCGTGTGGCATACTTCTCCTTCCTCTAGGTGAGCTGGTGAGAGGAGCACAAAGAGCAAGGGGAGCAGGCTGAGCGCAGACGCGAGGAGGCCCCTGGGTAAGCCTCTGACGCGCTTTTGAAGGTGGGCTCATGGGGTCAATGGCATCTGAAATCTTCCTGTTTATCACTGTACTGTTAGTTTCTTTTAATGTTGTTTCTTTCTAGAGCAGAATTAATATGTTTCAAATCCATATTCCATGTAAGCCAATGCCATTATGAATGCATTTAGGTTATTTTTTGCTAAATCATGATAAAATACTGCTTCACTTCTTTATCACTTAAGATGCTGTCACTAGCAGCCTTGTCTGACTGACTCCCTATGGTTCGAGTTGCATTTCAATTCCAGTCTGTGTTTGTGTTGTGAGAATAAATGGTGATTTGGAACCTGTCCGTGATCTTTAGACTGTGTACCAGGGACACTCAGGGTCTGAGATGCAGAGTCTCTCTATGCAAACTCAATGGAAGTTCAGTCAGTCCTTCCTCAAATGAAAGTGTTGCTGTAAATAGGATACACATACTAACTCATGCGTTTAATTACACTTCCTTACATCCGGTTGGATGTTAAAAATAAAAACTTTTTTTCTTCTTTCTTTTACAACCAGTTGATTAACACAAAAGGCAGGAAAAACTAGTTATCCCAATAAAAATGCAAAAGTACATTCATTGGTTTAGATCATACAGACTTTTTAAAAATGATTATCTGACAGAGCTTGTCTGTGCACAATGGTCAAGGTAAGTTAACATATTAGAATTCCATCTATCAATGGAGGTTGTGGCAGTACCACCAATAACTTTATCTATTGTATGTGGATTATAATGTTCATAAAGAATAAATGTTATTTAGTGAATAAGAGTATATTAATGCATATACAGTGCATGGGCTAAATATTCAATTGAATTTTACATGTTCTTTGACATCTAAAAATATTTCCTGTGATGGCGTCTGTACAATGGCCAATGGTGCCGCCTAGTGGGTATATATGGTTATTGTTCAAATCAGCTTCTAGTGAAGGTCTAATGAACTCCAAACAGCATCAAACAACTCATTCATATAAATTATTCCAATGTCAAAATTCAGACTTACAATAAAATGACGGTGCTGTTTAGTCCTCTACTGCTGTGAGGCTTTTCCTCAAACAAAAATGTGCTTCTACTGGCCTTTCAGAAATAGCTATAAAAAATCTAGAGGTTTCTTATCTTCATTTTTCCAGATTACTTATTTGGAAAATTGGCAAATGATTGACTATTTACCTCACATACATATTAAAGCATAGCATTCTTAAAGTCAGAAAACAACTGAGGAAGGTTCATAGTGGTAACTATTCATGAACATTTTTACCTAATTTACCTGTAGTGTCTCACTTTAAGTGTGAAACACTATATCATCTGATTGACTTAGTCTTGTAGTTATATTTCACATCTAAATACATGTTCTTAATATAAGCTTACCAATTCTGCTACCAAACAAAACTACATTGTTGGTAGATTTTAAGAGGTAAAAAGGAGCATGGCTGATGATGTCACTTTAAAAAAGTGTGTCAAAAAAGATTACAAATCAACACCCCCTGAAACATCATTTTTCAGCAATAAAATCACATCCGTATCCTACTTCACACTAACACTCTTATTCTACAAACTACTACCTGACTAATCAGTATGGATGAGACCAGTGGAAGGGATTGGGAGAGGTGAGAGAGAGGTGAGAACAGGGGTCAGAGACAGGCCTACAGTTTTGGCACAGAGCACCACTGTGTGACAGCTACACCTCTGTCTCCCTCTCGAGACAGACAACTCAGACTCAACAAAGGGAACTTTGAAGGAGGACCTATGTGTGTGCGTGTGAGAGAGAGGGTGTTAGCTGGACATCAGACGGAGGATGAGTCAGACATCAAAGTCAAATATAAGTAACCGGCAAGCATTTAGCACATCCAGCTGTACTGCTGTTATAAATAGTCCTCTTATGTAAGCTGAAGAGCACTGTTGTGTTTCTGCCACTGAACAGGCTTTACCAGGTCACCAAAAACACCATTCCCACACCGATTTATTAAAATATACCCTCACATGCAAATATTTAACACTCTAACACTATTTAACACTATTTCTACAAAATAAGCTTAATCAGTAGTAGTATTATACAATCCCCCCTTTCACATGTAAGGCAGGGCTGTCTATATAACGTATTGATGAAGATCTATCGGCAAAGAACAAACTAGTAGAATGAATAGGCCTAGTTATTGGGTAAGGAGCCTACAATTAAAATAATGCAGTATACTACAGGAACAACATTTCTCCCATGTAGGCTACTGGTCAATTTTGCACATTTTTTTCACATTTTACATCTCAAAATTCCATACTTTTTCCATACTCAAATGTTCAAGCTTCTCGTTAGATTTTTCTGACCATATTCTAGACATTGTCAATGGAGTGTTCTACTAGCATTGTGAAAAGCTGTATAATAATGTTTATTATTAACTTGTTAGCACTCAGAAAACACTTGCCCATTGTTGAATACTTTTCATTGGGGAAGTGTTGTGTTGGAAGGTGCACTCACATTTGATACAGCATAGCCTACATATGTTGGGAGACTAGTGCACTGCTGGCAGAGGCCTCAGAAATCACCGTAAACAGTATTATTTGTTTGCAATAACAGTTTATCAGATAATGCAGTATCCATGTCTTGGTAACTTTTACAAAATCAAAAAAGTCTACCAGTGTTTTAGCCGAAAATAGCAGAGCAACGCAAACAAACCAGTGCACAATGGTATAATGGTATATATAGGCACGTGCATAGAACAGGGGTTCTCGGTTTGGTTTTGGTACCAGGGTCCCCTTGTGGGAGAGATTTTTTTTCTGAGGAGCCTATTCAATTATATCTTGATGATGTGGACTGACAACTTAAGCTACACAACAGTAGGAATGGTTAATTATGACCTGAGTGAAGTGATTGGCACTGTAGATGCAATAGTCTGGAAACACAAATATTTCTCCATACCCTTGTTTCTTTTTTCCATACTTATCCAGACCTGGAAAATACTAAAATCAAATTCCATACTTTTCCAGGTTTTCCATACTGCGTAGGAACCCTGATTTTGAGATTTTGGTTTACTGTGTCTTCTTTCTATGGACGCCTGTATCAGCCACTTAAAAAAAACATACATAAAGTGAAAAAAATGAAGAAGTCAAAATAATAAACTGAGCAACAACCAGCAGCATCACTTTAGTCCAGGCAAAGAAGCATTTTAAGACAGACTAATTGTAAAATATTTTTTTGCAGCTTAGATCATTTCTATGAGGTGTCCAGAACAACATACTAAAAGTCCTAAGAAATCCTAGTTGAGGAAATATGTTAAATTCTCATCAATCCGAGATGTGTGCCAATAAGGCCAGGCAACAATACACCCCAATGGGGCTATTTTTTTCCTTTACTCCTATCAAAAACGAAACTTTACATAATTTGAAACTTTGCCCATGACAAGTAGGGTTGCAAAGGGGCGGAAAATTTCCGGTAAATTTCTGGAAACAGCAGTGCATAGTCTCCAACATACATACGTATGTAGGCTATGCTGTATCTACAGAGAACTAAAAATGTGAGTGCACCTTCCAACACAGCACTTCCCCAATGAAAAGTATCCAACAATGGACAGGTGTTTTCTGAGGGCTAACAAGTTAATAATAAACATTATTATACAGCTCTTCAAATGCTAATAGAACGCTCCATTGACAATGTCTAGAATATGGTCAGAAAAATCTACCGAGAAGTTTGAATATTTGAGTATGGAAAAAGTATGGAATTTTGAGATGTAAAATGTGTAGGAACCCAGATATTAAGGGTTTGCACGGAAGTCACGTTCTGGCCGGTAACCATGGTAACCCAGCACGCGCAGCAGTGAATGAAGTACAATGGAGTACCAAGTTCAACCACAAGCGCCCCCCTTCCTCTGATAACTTCTGTCATTATTTTCCTTTCTCCCTGGTTTTTTAATAACTTTTGGAAGTCAATACCTACACCAGATGTTTTTCACAGTCTGACCTATTGGTACAACCTAAAACACGGCAATAATTAACCATTTTCCTTGACAATCTTAGGGATTTACTTCAGTGCCTAATGCTTTCTAATGAGGGGAGTATCTCCAATATGGCGACGTCCAGATCTGATGACACGCCGTGCAAACAATTAGGCAGAAACATCATTCATATATATATGACAAATACATCAGCCCAATCTCTATCCAATCATCCTACTGCAAGCAAATGTTTGTTTGTTTGCTTCAGTTGGCTAGGAGATGCTACTTAAGAGATGAAAAGTAGGCCTAGGCTAGTTTTGGCTATACAACTGTATTACTCGGAAACTGCTATTGTACAGAGGCATGTTTTCATGTATTGGGTAAGGTCTGTTGTGTTGTGTGTATTGTGATATACGGTTTGCCACGTGTTGAGTGAAGAGTTCGTAAGATATTTCACTGAATGCAAATAGCCTACGATTAGGCTATGTTAAATTCCATGCAAGTTCAATGTTCATTTACAGTATCACAGCAACTTGGCGCTAATATCATTGGAAAGCTTAGAGTCCACTTGTTCACATGACATGATATCTGTGTGACCAGTAGGCCTACTCCACCATAAATTTAGACTAGTTAAACCTGGACTTGAGATTTTTTCTATGCATAGCAGTTCAGTAGGCTACTGGGGCACCGGCCGTGTAAAAATTGTCTAGTGACGCCCCTGCAAAACTACCGGACAATTTTGAACAAAATACCGGACAATTTTGAAAATTCCGGCCTGACGCATTTTATTAGGTCTCAAAAGGAGGACATGTCTGGGGGAAAGAGGACTTCTTGTCATCCTAGACAAAAGGTATGAGAGAGGGAGCTAACGTTTTAGCTATTGGATTGTAGCTCATGCTTTAGCAAGAATCAAGTTCACCAGGCTACATTTTCCAATAATGATGTTAACAGGTCTAAAGTTCGTTTTATTACCTCTCCCAGAGATGTTTTCAGTTCTGGTTCTGTCCCTTCATCTGTGTGCAGGATCACGCAAAACCTACAGGCCCAATTTCCATTAAACTTGGTGAAAAGGTGTAGCATGGTCCATTAAGGGACGAACCCATAACATTCTGGAGCACATCCAAGGCCAACTGTTGCGATTTAGTGTCATGTGCTATTCATGTCTGGTTTGCCCTCTAGTGTTCAAAGAAAGGAAATTCATTCTTTATGGACAGTCTCGCTCATAACATTGAGTTCATGAAATAGTTTTCCCATTATATGAAATGAATTAATTAATTAGACTAGATTAGATTAAACTTTATTGGCATTGTGCAGAGTAGGCCTACAAGTACAAAGACAACAAAATGCAGTTTGTGTCTAACCAGAAGTGCAAAATAAGCAGAAAAGTGCAGTGTGATATACAAAGTATAGACAGGTGGTGCATAGACAGGACAAGAAAATATAGTGCAATGTAGACAGTAGTATACAGCTGGTTTACAGAAGGTGGTTTAGAGTAATATAAATTAAAAATAAATATGTGCAGTGTATTAGCAGTGGGGGGGGGGGGGGGGGGGAGGTTGCCTTGGATGTGGACACCTCAACAGGCACAGGCAAGGAGGCATTGGGCGGGGTGGGGGGCAATGGGGGCTTAGTTGGTTGGTTGTCACCAGGATGCAGAGCTAGAGTTCAGTAGGGTGACAGCCACAGGGAAGAAACCTCTGAACCTGCTGGTTCGGGCGTGGAGAGACCTGTAACACCTCCCGGAGGGAATTAATGCAACAGTGTAGCATTTTCATATCAGATTAAAAGCAGTGCATCTTGTGATTATTATTAGACAGTGTTAATGTTGACATATAAAAGCCAATTACACACCAATATCTCTAATAGACACAGCTATATGTTCTTGGTGGAGGTATGCGTTCTCTGAGTGCCCTTCTAGTTTAATAGGCCTACTGTTAACAATGTTCTGTACTGCTAATACTTTGCTACAAAGAATAACGTATGTGTTGCCATCTATACCACATATAAAGATAGATTTGTGTAAAATGAAGGCTCCCAACAGAAAGTGTGGGCGCATTGATGTCTAGTCTTCTAAATACCTTATGTTTTTCTGACAGCAGTCTGCCTTCTGACTAGCACCGTCTGACAGGCACTTCCGTCAGATTGAGTAGTTTGGCTGTATTCCACCTGGTTATCAGATCTTATTACTTACCTCAATCATTCCTTTTACTGAGGCAGATATCCTAAATCCACAAGGCTGTGACATATTAATGGTAGGGTAGGAAGTTCTAAAGCAATTTTGCTAAATTTCTTGAAATTCTGTTTATATCTGTTTCTGAGTACAAATATCTTGGTATATGGCTGGATGACAAACTCACATTTAATTACCATATAGCCATCCTGGGAAAAAAAACTGAGACAAAAAATTGGTTTCTTCTACAGAAACAAAGCCAACCTCCCTATGGAATGTAGGAAACAAGTTGTTGAAGCAGTTTTTATGTCAGTTTTAGACTATGGTGATGTGATTTATAGAAATGCTACTGCTTGCTCACTTAAAGCCCTGGACTCAGTCTACCACTCTGCCCTGAGGTTCATTACTAGTGATGGCCATATCACTCATCATTGTGTCCTCTATGGTAAAGTGGGTTGGTCATCTTTGACTGAAAGGAGACATAACCATTGGTATCTCTTTATTTACAAAGGTAAGGTTGGAAAATTACCAGGTTATATTTCAAACATGCTTGTTTGGAATTCTGGTCCCTATCAGACCAGATCAAATGACTGTTTGATGCTTAACTCATTGAATGCCAAGCTGTTTTCGGAAGCTTTGTCCTAGAGTGCCAGCAATCTAGACCATTGTTGATGATTTTTGTACAGCCACAGCATATTCTGTGTTATAGCTATGAACACATACAATGGCTCGTTTAAAGGGACACCAGGCAAGCCTGATGCTTTTTCTCTACGAAACTCCCCCTCGCTCAGTCTGAAGCTCTTTTCCTTTTCTTTGCGTCTTCCGTCAAGGGTTTTCGCTGCTTCTTCGCCGGCTCTGCCATTATACACACGTTTGCAACAATCTCTAGCGTTTCGTTAGCCTGCCTCTGTGCTGTAAACTGATCCTGCTTCGGTCGGCGGGTAGGATACACCGAACTTGCATGTGGGATATTCTTCCTACAGGCAGTAGGGGCGGGCGAGAGAGCCTTCATTCGCCCCTTAATGAGTCATTTAACCATATACCGACTTACGAAGATGAATAATTAACACGAAAACGTTGCCTGGTGTCCATTTAAAAGGTGAGACTTTAAGCTCTCAGTGGGTGCAAACCGTGTATTTCTACACGCCTCTGTTCCTGAGAAATCCCAAGCTAAACAGTGGCTAGTTTTCTAGAAATGGAGATATAACGTCTTTCATGAAATATGAAGTGTTGCCTGTAAACTTTCCAGGAAGTGATCAGCGAGACCTGGCGAGACTGCCACCTAGTGATAGACCCACGAAAATGGCCTGGTTTTGAGTTGACGTGCATGCGTCACTGATTCGACCCAAAGCGGTAATAGTACGTTTTTGGCACTCAACGCATCGCACTCAATGAGTTAACAGTCTATGTTTAACGGATTTGCCTTCTATGGGCAAAAACTGGTTTGTTGGTTTATTTGTGTTGCTCCCCTTCGAGAATTTGTGTGGAAAGGGGTGGGTCTAGGCTATATTCCCGCCTTTCTCTTTTGTAAAGTGCATTGTATTGCCTTTGTGTGTGAAATGCAATAGCCCTGGATTAGGACAAAAATGTGTAAAAAACTTTGCTACAATTGAGCAAACGGCTGCAGCCCAAGTTACATAGATAGGGAAGATAGGCCTATCTTAACCCATTTCTGGGGAATTTCCCAACACTCTTTCAGTAAATATTGAAATAATAGAGTGTTTCAATTAAAAGTGTGCAGTGTCAAATGTTTTGAGTAAATTGTCACATGACCAGAGCTGTTTACTTCCTAGATGCACCTTGAGCAGAGGATGGCTGCCTCAAAGCTCTGTAATAAAAGGTTAGTGTGTTTGTTTATTTGATTATTTAGTGTGTTTGCAGAATGAGTAAACATATTAACGGTCACAATAGTATCTAGATGCACTCATAACTTCCATACAAACAATTTTTTTGTTGTATCTTACCTACATTTTTTCTTTATTTTAGCTTGACTTTAAGTCAAGTCCTTGACATGTTGGATGTAGGTGACGGCCCAGACAAGGCATGCAACATTACAATCATACCTCAAAATGAGAAAGAAAGCCATTATAAGTGATTGTGATAGTGATGGGTCAGATATGGACTATCAGGGGGAGATGGGCCATTTCCCAGACAGGATTTTAAATGCACATGCTGAACTGTTGGAGACAGATGATGACCGGAACAAAACTGAGTATGATATGATGACAAATTTTTCAAACATCCCTAAACTCAAAATGGATCACATAGATAGAGCTGAAAATTCCCTTTACAATGGTACCTGGATTGTGAAAATCAGTTGAGGATTGAGAAAGTTATGATATTTATAATATCGATGATTATAGTATAATACATTAATTACAACAGAAATCATGTGACCGGAAATTCATACTATTTAGATGTTTTTGCTGGTAACTTCCTCATTTTATCAGATATTTGCATGAAATTTGAACAGAAGGTAGATTTTTGTTCTTTCAAATGAAATCATTACAACTTACCATTCTAATTGGAATGGGCATCAGGCTCACTGTACCTCACTGAAAACAACTATAATTAATAGCCTATAAGTGTTCATTCATATTCAAAAACATTTATTTGACACAACAAAGACAAAACAATACACATCAATTGTTAATTCATGTGTTCAATTTACCCTTTTTCCTCCTCCCCAAGAGTTGAACAATTTAATTACTTTTCTTCAGTTCACATATTCCTTTTTTTTTTCATACTAACAATGAATGATCAGTACAACAAATATACTGTACGAGTTCTCTGTGTGATTGTGCAGACTTAAGAGTTAGTTCAGACAGGCTATTGCACAACCAAGTCATCTAAGATGATATCTGCTGCCATTGCATAGACGGACACATCAGTGTCCTGTGCATCAACTTCATAACCCTCCTCGTTCACGGACCAATAGCCAACAGTGTATTTCTTTTTTTTAGCATGAAAAGTCTCAATTTTTCCATTGAAAATGACCCTGTTGCCATCCAAATCCCACGCATGACATAGAAATGCCCCCACCCGTCTGCCACCCAATAACTCCTTGATCAAGCTCACTTTCTCCTCTGTGAGCTCTGGAAACGCTTCCTCAGTTTTGTCTGCACCTAATTCTTCAATCTTTTTCTCCAACACTTTCCGTTCTTGTTGGCTTCTTTTTCTTTCTTTCGTGGCTTGACGTTTGTGTAATTCCTCCTGCAGCTCTCCTTGCTTCTTCCTCCTCTTTCTTCTTTGTACTACACCCAGCCTCACAGCCCTCTTGATGACCACTTCTTGCTCTTTCTTGTCTAAACTGTCTAAGTATTCAACGGTCTTGTTTTTCTGCGCTCTCATTTTGCATGACATGTAACAGATGGTGGCATTTGGTGCCTTCTTCTTTAATGCGCTGAACATTCCCATCACTTCCTCAGCATCCATGTTGTGTGACCTTGCAGAGGTTGTCTCTTGTTTTATTTTCTCCGTTACTGTCCATGTATCAACAAAGTATTCCCGATACTGTCTTTCAAGGACTGAAATGACCGCTCTCAGACAGCCTTCCATCATGTCAGTGAACATGACCATGTCTTTCGGTTGTTGTTGTAATTTCTGAAGGATTTTGTCTGGTACTCAGTATGAGCTCCCCCTCCCGCCACCAGATTATTCAGAAGGATTTTAAAAGTCCACCCAGAGATATACCCTTCGTGATATGAATTGATATTTTGCCTGCCAAATTCATTCTGCCTTAAGCAGGTTAAGAATTGTGTCATTCAAGCCAGCTAACGTTAGCTAACATTAACTTACAATTACTGCTCATGTTAATGTTAAATCTACACAAAGACAGACTCTTAAAAACATAGTTCTGTGTTCACTGGGTATGAACTGCTGAACAGAAACAAAACAAACTTTTAAAACGAACTAAAATTAGCGGTAATCATCATGCCCATAGACTGTATATATAGAACTGGACAGTGTGCCGTCTGTTAAGAGTGATGCGAGCGCTAATCCAGAGCCCCCTGGTGGCTGGTTGCAGTACAATGCGTAACTCCGCCCATCTCCATGTATTTCAATGGGCAAGTAGCCAACTTTCCGTGTCACTTTTCTCACCTTAAACTATTTTTGCATCTACAACTTTTTATTCGAAAAAATAGTTTTCAAGATGCTTCAATACACACTTTTTTTTTTTCTCGATGAATTTTTTTTTAATGTTATTTTAACAAATCTAAAAAGGGCGTGTTTACATCTATGATTGACAGCTGGCTGGCAGCAGACTCGACGCTTTGTCGCTACCTTATTTTAACGACACCTGATATCGACACCTAATCTAACCTAAATAAGTGTTGCTGTTATTATCATTAGGCTATATCTTATCACAGTCTGATTAAATACATATTGATAGTCATACATTGTGTGATTGTTTGTAAGAGACATCGTTGTTAGTTGTGACAGATTCTTAGTGAAAAAATATATGTGCTGTTCTTTCGTAGATGCTAAGTATATTAGCTTATAGCATGCTAAATCATGCTAGCATTAGCCAGTTGAGAGGTAAAGTAAAAGGGCTCTGCTATATTGATCCGAAGTAACGTTAGCCATAGTCACGATCATTTACAGTCCTACTTGTTTCAAATGGTTTAATGTGACCAGTGATTGCCGCCACCACCGTTGCAACTTCATTTGAATACACTTAAGTCACTGGGAGAAGGCGATGTTAAGTTTCATTAACGTTAACTCTTGCTTAGTTTTGCACGAATGGCAGTAAACGTCACCTAGCCTGCTAGGTCGACAACCTCGGTATGACCATTTATTAATAAGCCAGACAAATAACGTTACTTGTTTTTTAGTGAACACATATTGGACCATAGCTTAACGTGAGGAGGGATTCAAAGTTACAAATGGACAATTTGCTTAGTATGCTCATAACAGCGGTATCTGAAAATGCTGAGTTAAGGTATTGTTGTTACCTGCGATTGCACTGCTGGAGAAGCATTTTGCATTGGTATGATTTGATCAGGTCTTGCCAGTGATGTGTAAATCCTCCCGTAGACGTACATTTCAATATGTCTAAATTGAAAACTGTGACAACTCATTATAGGCTCCCTCAATATGTCTGTAATCGTATGACTCTTACCACAGGGTTGCTAGTACTAGTCTTTCACCAGAGAGGGTGCTCCATTATAAATCAAAAATGTAATATTGCAGCCTTCATGTCAGCTGTAAAAATATGAGAACATGGACCTACTACATCAGGATACTCTGTAGACATTTTACACATAATCAGGAAGCTACTTTGCTGTTCAGTGAGTCATGTGTTTAAAGTGGTACTACATTTAAAGAAACATTTTTATTTTTTGCTTCAAGTGCATAAGAAAATACCACATTATGATGGCTAGGTTACACTTTTGTCCAAAGCCATATACAAATACAAAACAATATAATACTTAAATTTAACAGGGATCAATCAATAGCCTAATTAAATATAAACAATGAAAATGGGGGGGGGGGGGGGGGGGGGGCAATAATAAATAACAATGCCCATTCAATCAATAATATAACAATAACATGGTAACACTACATTAAGGAGAATATCAATAAAATAAAAAAAAGTCAAATTAATCAACAGCCTAATGAAAATAACACAGTACTATACAAACCATAACACTTAAGAAGCGCTTAATGAACTAAGTGCATGTTGAACAGATATGCCTTTAGACCCCTCTTAAAAGACCAAAAACTATCACAGGAATGAAGAGCACTGGGCAACTCATTCCACCAACATGGAACCACTGAGGGAAAGAGTCTTGAATTTGACCTAGCGTTTAAGACTGGTCGACATAACAGACACTCAGCAGAAGACTGCAGTGGGCGGTGGGGATGTACATCTTGATTGTTGAATCAAAATAACAAGAAGCAGATCCAGTCAGTGTCCTATAGGCCAAAGTGTGAGATTTAAATTTAATTCTGGCTACTATAGGGAGCCAACGGAGAGTAACTAGGAGAGGGGTTACATGTGTCCTCTTTGGCTGATTGAAGACCAGGCGTGCTGCGGCATTCTGAATGATACTTCAAACAAAATAAATAAAAACATTCAAAATTGATTTAGTATCAACCAATAATTATTCTGATATTAATGAATTTAATAGAATTTAAAATGCAACGTTGGTAAACTGGCTAGTAGTTACATTAATATGACAAGTTGATGAGGTCCATGCTTCATATAACGTTAACTTACGTTGCTTTATCACATCATAAACTGTACTGACTGTGTAATCTCCATGTACAGTCAATGGTTACTCCATGTTGAGATGGCATACATTCAGATTGAGATATTTGAAAACAGTGCAGTGGATTATGTTAAAATGAAGAGGAACACTATTTTAGTTTCCCATAAGCACTGCCCACACAATTTGATCCAACAGCTAGTATCTGTCAATTAATGCACTATTGTTGAGAGTAGGCTACACAACCTAAATCTGTTGTCTTCTGTTTAATGTGTAGGGATAGAGGTAGAGGCAGAGCTAGAGGATGGTGAGGAAGGTCCATCAAAAACTCGGGCTCTAAGGTCACACACCAGTGGTATTTCTACATCACAACGAGCACCACACCTACTACCTGTGCAGTGCATTATCTGCAGAAGTAACAAATACAAGCAGGAAAAACACAGCAAGAAAAGGTTAAAGGAGAAACTTTCGTTGTGTGAAACACTGCATGCTGGGAAACTGGTTCTTGCCGCTGAAGGCAGAAAAGATGAGGCTCTCCTCCTTCATATTAGAGACAGGGACTTGGTTGCCAGCGAAGCACGTTACCACTTCACTTGTTTCAGGGATTACACTAGGTACCTGTACTTAAAAACAAAGAATACAGAGACACACGCAGATACACGAATTCTGCTGCACGCCGCTTATGCATCCAAGTCCTGCAGTGACCTGGTGATTAGGAGTCCAGACACAGATGTTTTTGTGCTGGCTCTAGCATTTTGCCCACAAATAGACGGTCATCTGTACTTCCACACAGCCAAGGGAAGAGAAACACACATTACAGATATAAGCAAACTACACAGCCATCTTGGTGAGGACAAATGTCATGCCCTTGTAGGTCTGCATGCCTTTTCTGGATGTGATACTGTGAGTGCTCTGTATAAAGTTGGGAAAGCAAAAGCCTACAAAAAATTATGCTCAAAACCAGAGTACTTGCGTCTGTTCCAAGACCTAGGAGCTAGCTTCACCCCATCTTCAGACCTTTGTGAAGCACTGGAGGTCTTCACATGTCACCTGTATGAACAAGAAAACTGTAAAGAAGTGAACGTTGCAAGGGCCAAACTTTTTAAGGCAGGAAAATGTTCAGAGAGGGACTTACCTCCAAATAAAGACTGCTTGCACAAACATATTCAGCGTGCAAGTTATCAGGCTGCAGTACACCGCCGAAGCCTTGAGTGTATGCCGGATATTCCACCTCCAGTGAACCATGGGTGGAAAATGGCTGGAGATGGCTACGAAGTGGAGTGGATGTCACTGCCACCAGCTCCAGAGGCTGTACTGGCACTTGTACACTGTGGATGCCAAAAAACACAGTGTACTAAGAGCAGATGTACATGCAAACAGCATGATCTACCATGTACAGACCTATGCCAGTGCTTAATGTGTGAGAACAGGCCAAGCACTGACTAGAGTGGTATTCTCTGGATGACGTTCACCTCTTGAGCTATTAGCTCTGTTTGTTTGAATAATGTTCCCCTCTTGAGCTATTAGCTCTGTTTAGTTAGTTATCAAACATATGTTAATTAAACGTTTTAATTCAATATTTTTTGCAATGTCTTTTTTCATGCATACAACACTGACATAAGATTTACTTAACGACTGTCACTTACGTCAACAGTTCTACCACACATACCGCACATGTGCCAATTAAATAGCTATGTTGTCAATACAGCCTGCCAATTTTAAGTAAGTTAACAGGTACTGTAGAAAAAATGATTCGTTCCGTGTTAACAACAACTGCATTTTAACTTTATCACAGCCGTTTTGTACAAGGAGTTGTTCAAATAAAATGTAGTGCTACCTAAAGACAGTTTTAGCTCGACAAAAGCTAGCAACAAGCATTAGCCTATAGCGTCTACCAAGAATATAACGGCAATTGACAATTAACTAAGATTGCCGTTACATTGACAAAACACATTTGACCATCGCTGACTACGAAATCAACATGCTATATAGCAAGATACATATATAATATATTAAAGATACTTACCTCCACAAAATCAATCCTCTTCGGCGATGTCCATACTCTGGTAGCTATGTCGGTGGCTAAAAATGTTTGTGTGTTGTTGTCCAACAGCTGATTCGTATAGCCAAATCTGATTGGCTTGTAATATTCGTATGTCAGTATTGTACTATGCTATTGGTAGATTGACATTGGCGACCACAGCGTTCGCCTGTACCACCAAGAGTTATTAAAACTAATATTTCACGTTTCTGCGCCACGAACGTCAGTGGCAACAAGTGGCATATTGCTAATAACAAATGTATCCTACTGAATAGTAAAAAAAAAAAAGTAATCCATCTCTCATTTTTCAAAATTGAACAGATACGCGGCTTCGGCCCATAAATGGGTTAAAGGAACCAAGATTGTGGCCAAAAATGGTACTGCAATCACTTTCAAATTACTGTAGAGTGGTGTATCCCCTCCCCCCTGACTCGAGGTTGCCAACCCGGATGCCGAAACACTACTGACTTTGTGATTAGTAGATAGGTAGAGGGTGGCGCATCAGGCCAAAACACAACATGACATGATAAAACACAACATCAACATCAGTTGAGGGCTGCAACTTCACTTTTTAAATGACAATATCCTGGCCGGACTACTGTTGTCAGTGATATAAGTATTTGAAATGAACATGATTTCTTAATGTCTAGTGACATTTATGATTAATTGAAATACATTTCTTACATACGGTTCCTTTAAGGTCATTAATTGCTTGTAGGACTTCAAATCGTGTGTAGGCTGTATTTGCTTGCGTGCTTTCTGTAATCTGTGTGAATCATGTAGACAACCATTTTCTGTTTATATTTGCCCTCTGTTACAGGTTTTAGTTCAGGTTGAGACTAGCAGCAGTGCCACCGGTCCACCTCTCAGATTCTGGGGGCTCCCGCTGGCACCGCCAGAATGCAATGCACGCCGCCACTGCGCAATTCTGGTGTTGTAACGTAATTCATTCAGGCTGCAGAGTCTGAGCCACTGACCATACCTGTAGATTTCCCCAGGTCCTGTCTGTTGCAGAGCCTGGACTATTGACCAGTCTGCTAGTTTCCCCTGGTCTTGGTCTGGCCTACTGACTAGGCTGTTGGCCACCCACTTTGTCCTGTCCCAGGCATTGGAGCCATGGCTGGTGTCTCCACCGTAAAGGTAGGGATGACCAACTGTGTTTGTTGGTCCATCATCGGGGCGACGATGCAAAAGTTGGGGGTAGATTGTAGCAGGATAGGTCTTCGCCCCTTTTTGGTCTTAATTGTTGACTAGCGAAGACCATCTTGCTAATTACCAGGTGGCACCTGCCACCTTATATCTAGGCAGCTGACTGCATGTCTCCCAATTCTCCACCTGTTGTGGAGAACCTACTTTGTGGTAGTGGTGTGGGAGCAGCAGGCTGTTTGGGCTGGTGCTGTACTGTTGGGTGTTTGAGGAACAATTCTGAGTATGTTTGTCTCGTGGTTCAGCGGTGAGTCATTTGCTCTGATTCGAGCCTCTGATTAAGGCAGCCTCATATCCAATTCAGTGTAGAACTGGGGCCGTGCCCCTTCCTCACTCACAGGGGACAACAGTACTTCAGCGAACCCGGAACTTGTGATTGACCATCTTCAAGCTTGCTGCTCTCACGCCACCTGATGCTGTCGCCCTGTTTCCTACTGCTGGTTTTATAGTACTGTTGTGTCTTATATTTGTACTGTGTTCCTACTCCTACAGAGGGTGTTGTGTAGTGCTTGTAGTCCTTTGATTTTACTGTTGGGGGCAAGTGATTGGCAGCATTAGCCCTTGTCCCAATGTTTGTTTATTGTGTGTGTGTATGTCTTCTTTGTGCTTGTCACCAACCAAAACCAAAGGGACCTGTTTCTCTCTCTCTCTCTCTGCGCAGGACAGGAGCTGTTGGGCCAAAGCGGGTGGCAGGCTGATCTCCAGGTGGTGGTGTCCTTTCACTGTCCTTTTCAGTTGCTGTGCATTGTGTGTCTTGTTTGTTTTCACATTTGGTATGCTGTGCCCAGACTCTTCCCCTTTCTGTCAGCCTCTTGCTGCCGTGGTAAGCCCACAGCCCTGCTCCTTGTCTAGGTTATGGTAATTCTAGGCCTATAGGACCTTGTGCAATATCTGAGTGCAGTTGGTCCCTGTGTGTACCATATGTGAATTGTGTCCTGTGGTTGGATGTCTGTTTGCTTATTGAAGTGCAGTCCATGTAGTGTATGTGTTATGTGTCAATAAATTATAATTATTATTTTTGTAGAACCATGTCTCCAGTCTCAGTGTTATGAACCTGTGCGCCCAATGGGGTCTAAACAGACCAAAAGGTTTCTAAATTAGTTCCTGGGAGGACCTAACCCTCACAGGTGGCGTAGTCGACAATTTACATACAAACATCTACCTCCGCCCTGCTACATATGCAATAGGCAAGGAACCTAAAGCTGGGCACTAAACAGGCAGACAAGTTCTTTTGTGCCTTTGGGTCTGGTGCTGGCCTTTCTGGTTTCTGTTTGTGAACAATTCGAAATATTTCGACCAAAAAACTGAACAATTTTGGTGCAGAGCTGGAACCAGAAAATCGGTGGGCTTATTTAAATACAGTCTATGGCTTGGAGAGGAAAGGCAGACATGTAAATACAGTAAGCATAGTGACAAGAAGAATGTGGTTGGCAGATGACCAAGACCCCAATCACACCGCAAGTCTTAATGCTCAATTTATATTTTTTGCTCAGATCTCAGATTTTTTTTGTTTAGCTGTTTACATTACCTTTTAAAATGTGGCCTACATCAGATTTTCAGTGTGAACTGTTTGTGGTTCCGAACTGACCCGCATGTGCAAAAGAACAAAAATGGCATCAGCTACCTCCCGCCGAGTACCGAAGTCATGACCGTTGTCAAGGCAGCAATTTCACTGGATCTAGATGTCATATGGTGAGATTATGGTCTACTTTATTTCATGTTTTCATGTGTGTATTTGGCACTGTTTTCCTTTTTTCTTAATTTGATTTGGTGTTCTTTTGTGATTTTATTTTACTATGCATGCATTATCTTAGTGATTGTTTGACCGTGATTTAGAATGTGGGGCAACGCCCCCGTTTTCTCTTAAATGCCCAACCACAGGTGATTAGGAGATGAACAGCTGTTGGTAATTGCCACACCAAATCAAAGACTGTTTAAAAAAGCAAATGAACTGCAACAGTGCGTGTCTGATATCCCGTGAACTCTGCTTGTTGCAGCCCTGTTCCTCACGTTTATTGTTGGGTAGTCGCGATTGTCTTAAGTGTTTGCTACGATCGTTGCATGGATTATTGTCTGCCTGTGTCAAAGCCTGAAGTTGCTGATGTGCCGGTCCTGCCTTCAATCAAGTCTTCCCCTCTGCTGCGCTAAGATTGCTGCCGTCCTCTGCTGTGCTGTCCGGAGCCTGCCTCGTCCGTCCTGAGCCTGTGGTTTTGTGGAGCGCTGTTCAACAGGACTGGGAGCCAGATTCGTCTGCTCCCAGTTTATTGGTGAGTGACGCCCTGTGTCAGGCTATGCTGTCTTCCCTCGTCTGAGGTTAAGATCACCGTCTCACTAAATCGGAGTGCTCCAGACTGTCTGCCGTAGTCATATTCCCATATATATATATATATATATAGCCTATGCATATTTACGAATTGCAGTGATTTTAATTTGGTATTGCTCTTCTAGTGTGGTGCTGTGTTTATTATCTATGGAGACACTGGCGGCCTTCTCTTTGTTTGTGTGAGTGCCGGTGCGTGTGAGTGATTGACAGGTGGCCTGCTGTGTAGACGTCACTGCCTGGTGTGAGACGGACTTGTGTTAGAGGAACCTCTTATGGACTGTGGGCTCCTAGTTACGAACTTCAAGTGGACTTTTGAATCTGATGTTTAAGCTTGAGTGCGTGTGTGTGTGCTTGGTGTACCCCTTTTTATTATTGTAATTAGAGATTGTAATAAATATTTTTATACAAATTGTTGTCTGGGTAAATCTGTTGTGTTGCTCCCACCAAACTAAACTAACTTGTGAGAAATATAAGGTTATTTTATTTAATAGTCCTAGCTCTCCAATTGGGTGGCGTAGTCGAGCTACATTGCTTGTATCACATAAACAAATCAATCTAATCATAGTATTCAGCGGTGGCATTCTTTCTAATCTATTTAAATTATTTTACAACGTTTCCATGACGTTTGTGTATTTTATTTACACAGTAGGAATCACATACTACAACATATATGCATACCACGATCAAATTTGTGACTACAACGTTTTATTTTAGCGTGGGTTTCCTCCGTAGAAGAGACCAGCATGTAACCTCATAGCATGCGGTTAAAATCCTGAAATTCACACGTGCCTTGGCTTTATTTTTGAGGTAAAAAACGTCACTTAAGACGTGAAATCAGTGTTTCCCATACGTTGACTAATCTGTGGCGGGGCGCCACGAAATCAAAACTGGCTGAAACACATTAATGTTGTATTTAAATTAAAGATAAGATAAAAAATCCTTTCATTGAGCTGCACTTTTAACGCACGCAGCCTTTCCTTGCCCGGCTCTCCCTCATAACGAGCCCGCTGCCCCTCCTCTGCATGTGCATTTAACAAAACATTCACGATTGTTAAAGGATCGTTGTTGCCACATAGAAGCATTGCATAGAAGACGGCGGGCTAAATTGCAATTAAATCAACTTAGCATTGTGACCATGCTGTGCAAATTTGTTCAAAACTGCTGCATTAAAGTTAGTCTATGTTGTGATAACCTTGTTAATGTCTTAAGTTAAGTTTTGCAATCAAGCAGTATCTCAAAGTTAACGTTAGAATAGGATTTGGATGTCGAGTTTAGCATGCTTACTACAGCTGCTTGTCAATTTCGTTACTCATGCAGGGCTCATTTTATTGGCTCTGACACTGAATGTTTGCAAAATCCCGATGTAAATGGAAAAGTGTTTTCCAAGACTCGAAAGTCCCAAGGAGAAGTACAAACCTTATGAAACGTTATGAATTGCAACCACACATCAGCAGCCTTTTAACTGTTACAATTGCAAGGATTCCCGCACAAAAGACTACGTTTACAAGAAGCAGGGTATTTTCCTAAACGAATATCTGGCCATCTACGTTTGCAAATAAACCTGCATTTACACGAGACCGTTTTTTTTTTTTCTTTCTTTAAAATGTGTTTACACGAACCCGTGTACATACAGTACATGCTGTCATGAGCACGCCAAACCACAGTGGCAGTCTAACGATAAGCTCAAGCTCACATTAACCAATCAGAACCCTGAAAAGTCGCACGTGAACATGTAAATGTAAATGTAAACATTGGTCGCACATTTGGTGTACTTCTGGACGTTGGCTGCCCAAAACTCTGTTTACCACAGTTTACAACCAAACGCATAAACGAAGTTTTAAAAAATCACTTTGGCCCGGGTTTTTTTGGATAACTGTTTTACGGGGCAAATTCTCCGTTTGCGTCTAAATGAAAGGCTCAAACGTAGGGAAATGTCTTCGTTTATAAAAATACACATGCTCGTGTAAACGGGGTCTTAAAGTGACAGGCATTCAATTAGACCTATACACTACCAAGACAATCTTAATCTCACTGCAACAAATTGGTACGATTAGGGACTGTTCGTTATTTATTGAAGGGGCCACCGAAGGGATTTTCAGTGCTTCAGTCAAAAGTTGCATGACCCTTCCTTGCCTGCCAGAAATTTTTCAATGACCCTCCGGCAGAATTGTCAAAAAAGACATGACCCTCCCCTGCCAATTGGCACTGTCTTCCGCCCGTGCTGCTTTGCGCCATGAAGACACTGTGATAACGTTCTTAAATCAATCTCTCCCGGGAGCTTGCATGCTACCAGTCCTTCCTTTTCAAATGTGTTGCACCTGGTTTCACAATTTCACAAATAATCATGTGATTAATAATATGACAATCCCTGTGCACAGGGACTGAAACATGCATGCCAACCTTTTCTGTGTTTATCACGTATTTTAACCCCCCCCCCCCCCCCCCCGCTGTCTTGCCGTTTTAATATTTTCCCGTAGAATATCCCATATTTTAATACTCTCATAACATTAGCCCTTCCATCGGGCCTGTCTCTGTGTTGCCCTGTTGCTACCCCCTTGCCCTTCCAACGAAACAGATGTCTTCAAATATCGTTTTCCTTGCTTGAAGGCGAACTTAAGAGTGATGTTAACCTATTTAAGTTTAACGGCGAGATTGTCGTGAGAGCACGTTTCATTGGCGCTTGCATAGTGTTCGGCCGTATGTCTACCTGCACACCTGCCTACCATCAGGCTACTCAGCTACTAGAGAAAGAATTTCCCCTGTTTGTATGTTCACTCCAAGTTGGCCTACCATAACTTACCAACTCTGCACTGTAGACCATAAACCAAATAGGCTATTTGTTCAACTTTATGAAGGAGAATTACGCACTAGGCTACTTGGAACACATTTTTGTTTGCGCAGGAGAGAGAATGATGGCGATTAACAAATTGCACTTGTGGCTGGTTACCAATAAATACTATATATTTTTGCAAACAACAAAAACAAAGGATGGAGACAGCAAAGCTAGAGATTGGGCAGGAACAAGGTCAATTGGTAGATATGCTTGTCAAAACATTAGGAGCTGAATGTGATTGAATGAAGCACAAGTATGCTTTACTAATGTTAAGCATGCATATACTGTTTAACGTTACACGGTATACTAAAAGTAAGCTAAAGGTAAATGTAGCCTTTTTAGGGCTGTGTAAAGTTGATCAAATTACTGTAATATAGGCTGTTAGGCGTGAATAAAGTAGGCTACTTTGTTGCTACAACTGCAACCCTTCCGACGTTAATGGGGATGAATGTTGACATTTTCCCGTATTTTGTGTGAGAAACCTGGGGCATCTCCTTTATTTTCAATGCTCAATGTTAACAGCTATGGAACGAAAGAGAACGTAATATGGCGCCAGAAATCACATCACCCTCTAGAACCTTTGCTAGTGCCTAGATGTCCCTCAGTCTCCATTGAGTCTCTACGAAAGCCGCAGCGCGAGGCCTTTATCTTGCTACTCTTCAAGAAAGAAGGAAATGAGGGGTGAACGTGGTGTGCAGAGAGGGGTGCCCGAAGTGTGAAGACTGAGACTGAGAGCTACATGGAAAAATATGCACCAAACAGGCCACTTTGAAATGTTGCTGTTTTCATGAATACAAAAGTTGGATGACCCCCCCCCCCTCCTAGACTAAAAAAAAGTTGGATGACCCTCCCCTCAACAAAGAATAAAAAGACATGACCCTCCCTTATTTTCCTCCAGTGGTCCATTCCATAAATACCGAACAGTCCCTTACGGTAGTAGCAGTGGCCATGCTTTTGGATTCACTCGCCTGTGCACTGGATCCTTGTAGGTCTGTAAAGGACTGCTGGCCACAAACTGCTCTAAGGTTACAGCTGAATGGTTGTCAACATTCTATGTGACTATATGGTAGGTCTCAGTTTTGCCCAACTTAAAGGTGCCATGTGTAAGAATTGAGGTAAAAATATCCAATAAAAAAGAGCTACACGCATCAAAAGAATGAGAAGAAATAAGGGTGATGTCATTAATAAAATGACAAGGTATATAGTGCTGCAGAGATATCAACCTGAATTAGCATGCTAAATTACTAGCCACAGCCCGACAGGTGTCATAATACCAGTTTCGGCCATGGGAGGCGGTATGCGGGCAACATAACCGCCAGCCAAACTGTAATACACGTTTCTCGGTTTCGACTCTAGGGTAGACCAACTCACTTTCTGGAGGTATACTGCCCCCATCTTTTATGGAATGTGGAGTTTGAATTGATTTTTTGGCTGACATTACACATGGCACCTTTAAGTCATCTTTTAATGATCTATTGGAGCTCATTTTATTTATTGTTCTCCACTCCTGCAGGCCTGAACATCGGGTGGTGGCCAACATACGAGGCTGTTCTGTTTCTGGTTTTCATCTCATACTGTCTTGCTTCCGTTCATGTGATGTCTGTGTCTGTTCTCCCTGTGCTTGGGCAACGCTGGTTCGGTGGTTCCGTTGATGAGGCTGGTTTGGGCGGCTCCAGTCTCTCCCTGCTGTTCCAAAGGTGTGAGCTGTACAACAGAGGCCGAGACCTGTTGCACCATCCAGACTCATCTGTGTTCAGTCTGTTTGTTATATCATTTAGTGTGTTGTATTTATTTTTCTGTTCTGTGGTTAGGCTAAATGGGGAACTCCTTTTAAGGCGTTTACTGTGTTCTGTGCTGTGCTTTGCCGTGCCTATTGACTTGTACTGTTAATTCACCTAGCTTGGTGTGTCTTTTGTGGAGCACTCTGACTTGCCCCTTGGTTGGGGATGTTGCATCCCTCCTTAAGTTCCCTGGAAACAAGCCTCAGCCCTGAGTAGACTTTTCTTGTTTGTTTAATAAATCATATTATATTTTTGTAAACCACGTCTCTGCCCTGTGACCTGTTATCATGTGTGGTGTGTCCCTGGGGCCCCTGGCAATTCCTGGGGTGGCGTAGTCTAGGGAAGATATCCCGTAATGCCACATCTACATTCAATGCACTTCGAAAGTTTGTTTAGATCCAGTAACACCGCCGTCATGGAAACGGAACATCACACTATGGTACGCATGACAAATGTGACCCTGCAAGGCGAAACCAGTCGTTCTGGTAAAATTTACTAAATTAAGTTAATGTGCTCACACGAACGGCCATTGACTAAGCTTTCCAATGATATGTATATTGAGGGTCCAAAATTGGCATGGTTCTCCTGTCACGATACGCCAGAAGAGGAGAAAATCACCTTTTTAAGTAAATTGTCACGTGCGATAGTGTGAGGACACAGCTATTATTAGCCTTACAGTAGCGTGACTTTGAAGCAGATGACTGACTATGTCCAGTTTTATCAACCGAGTGAGTGTCTTTTTCTGCCCCCTAGTTAATACCAGGGACGGTCATAAGGTGTTACTATAGAATATAATTAATGTATTTCGGGGGAAGTAAGAGGAGAAGAAGTTCTATGTACACAGATCAATGGAAAACTTCTCCTGGTCCGTAAAATGATGCCAGGATATTTCTAAAAGTTCGTGCTTTTGACCGTTCGTGCCCTGAAAGGCAAGTCTTTCACATTCATATTCGGTTACATCTGCCAAGAACGATAGAGAGCTTACACATTGAGTAACGAGTAGCCTAATGAGTAGGCTACATTTTAGTTCTATCGTAAAACCTTATAGCGGCATGGACAAATGGAATGACTGCTAATGTGATTAATCTTCACCTAAATAAAGTCAGGGTTTAACAATCAAAACGTATGTTTATCCGTGAAATTTGTTCACAATATGAAAGTGTAGACTGTATACTGTCGAATTATGCAAAAACGTGAAATTCGACATTTTAACCCGTACGTTTGTTTATCGTGGATTTTCTCAAAATAGCACTGTGCGCAAGACGACTGGTTTCGCCTTGCAGGGTCACAAATGTCGATGTAGAATCAAGACCTGGGTCTGATTCAGAAACCACATGTGGAAGTGGTCTAAATCTAATTTGAAAAAATCAGAACTGGGTAAGATTTGAGTGTTCACACTACACTGACCTGGTCACTTGACCCCAAATCAGATTTGGGCCACTTTTGCCTGCAGTCTGAACAGGGTCCAAGTATTCACTAGGTCTATAACTAACTAAAAAAAACACCATGTCCTTATTCAAGTTCACCTGCTGCTGTGAGTGACCTTGCCACACCACCTGGGTTGCTTTTTCTGTCATCTGACAAAGTAACAAATCGATTGCCATTATGAGTGAGAAAACGATTGGAAACAATGTTTTGCATTCATGTTCTATCTCCAGCACATCAAGTCCATAGAAATGCATATCACTGACATCCTCGTGCCATTTTCATTAATTTTAGAAACATTTATAACTTTGCTGGTTAAAAGCATGTGTAGCAGAATGTAGTGGTACAGTGCCCACTTTTCATTTAAGCTCAGGTGGCTGCATCGTGAGTGGCTCTCGGTAGCCAGATATGGGCCAATTAGTACAACAGCGCCTCTATTTAAATTCAAGGACCCTCATTGTGCTATGCCAGACGTCAAAGGCCCGCCCCTTTTTACCTCCCTGACAAATATGCCTATGCCTACGTTTGCAAAGAAAACATTTTAATTTGATTCACATGAAACGTTACATTTAATGTACATGTTGACAATGAGTAGGCTAGTGTTGGTCGTTGGTGGTGTTATTGCATCCCTTAGTTATGCCTACAATGCAAGTTCCCTCGCGATTGGAAGCTTCTGTAGAGAATAGTAGACGCATTTCAAAACATCGCGTTCATAAGCGGAGGGAGCGGGGGGGCGGTCGCTCCGGGCCCACGACCGCAAAGGGGGCCCACTTTTGGCCAAATCTATCTTGATTAATTGTTATATTTCCCGATGCTTATTTGTACTGATTGCTGGGGGGAAATAATAATGAAAAATGTTAGGCCTACTAAAGATGCCACTGCGCTCACAATGGGAGTTCGTCTGTCATGCTGCAAATAGCCCGCACTCTCCCTCTCGCTACACTGTTGCGTTTTAAAAGTGAAACTGATGCCACGACCGGTCTGGGTTTGCCGAAGTAGCCTATGCTACAGGCTGCATTTATTACAGAAAATCAGTGACATAGCATGTAGGTCTAGTCTACACTAGGCCTATTTAGAGACAGGAGCATAGGCTTAAGCTTGCCGCGACAACAGCAGTCACTATCAGGCGCGCCAGTAGGAATGAATGTTAAGCGCACCATCTACCCATCCGCGCGCAACAAAACATTGAAAGGCTTAATAATATTTGTCCGTTTCCCGGTTTCGTTCGTGCATTGGTCACCTAAAAAGTAGCCTAGTACAAAATCCATATGCAATATACAACAACAACGCCTAATAACGACCTATTCATTTGAACAACTTTATACGGCCCTATAAAGGGTAAAGTTATCTTTAGTTTTGTTCTAATTTACCGTTGTGCATGGCTTTAAACAGCGTTCACGCTTTAACATCAGTAAACATTATAGGTACCTTCTGAGCCTACGTCATTACGTTCACTGGAGGCAAAACAAACCATCACCTCAGCTGGGAAGCTAAACGAACAGTCATATTCGGGAGGCTATGGTTATCATGGTCTCATCTTGCTGTGCTGTCGGGTGCCAGAACCGAAAAAGTCATCGGTTAAATTTGAAATAAGTAGGCCTAGGCTACAGTTTCCAGTGAGAACGTAGTTGTTCGTTTGACTCACGATAACCCAAGCCTTGTATCGGAACCTCACATATTAGCCTACCAATCGTCCTGTATTTCCAACCTCTTTACATGTATGTCACTTATTCATTTCTATACAAACCAAGACTGCGGATTCCTAAAAAAACGCAAGCGCCCACACCATAAGTGTATCTAAATAAGCTATGTAGCCTACCAAAAATTTAATTTTACTGTGACTCGAAGAGCTAAACCAAATCCTTGATTACTAGCTACTAGGCTACTACTGTGTAAGGCCCAGCACTAACTCCGAGCGTGGTAAACAAAATTGGATATTTCAGGCAGTAAAAGCCCCGGTAAGAAACAAACTAGATTTTGTTCAAATCTAGACATGAAAAATGTGAGGTTTATTTATCAAATGTTATTTTGAAGTATTAAAAAACATTGTTGTTTTAGAATTTTCAAACGAAATGGTTGGTAATTAGCATGTTTGCAATACATCTTTGCCTTGTGACATGGGCGGGCACTGGCTCGGTAAAATGTCGGTTCGGCAAACACAAAACTCACCACGTCATTGTAGGCCTATTGTAAGTCTTGGACATGACCATTTAGGAGATAGTTATATGCATTCACTATCTACTATTCAAATAGCCGCCTCACTATCCAAACGATTGTTTCTGCCTCCAGTGACGTCACGCCCACCCGAATGTTTATGTTTTCACCACCGTTGCGAAGGGGTCTATTCAGTAGCTATAATCCAGATGTAATGCTAACGTTTTGACCAGCATTTTGCCTACCTTGTTAATCTGAAATAACTCCTCTAGTTTTGCTGCCTCCATCCTTTGCTACCTCCACCCTTTCATTGTTTCCAAAAAACGTTTTATATCCATGATAGCCTTGAAGTCTTGAGTTAGTGAATTAGCTTAATATGTGTGTTGATAACAGGCAACCATAGCAAAAGAAAGTAGCCTAGCCCACAACTTCTGTAATTGCTACGTGCGTTTGTTAGGCTATTATTCCCTCTCCTGCTCAAACAAAACATTAACGTCAATTTTGACAACGTGTTTACAAATTTTAAAGAAAATTGTAAATAGCCTATTGTCGAGCAGTTAATGGGATACTGCACAATTGTGAAGCAGTTGGGAAGTTATGGTGGGCTAACTGTGTGAACACACACAGGGGAAATTCTCTCTCATTGAGTTGCCTGATGGTACGCACAGTGCGTACGGCCGTAGGCCTACACCTGCAGGCGAGCCTGATCATACAGTTCGCATCGTCGCAGGCCTAAGCTGCCCCGATGCACAGACTGAACAGTAGGCTAGGTCATCAGGACATAAACAAAATGCCTCAGCCTCTAATAAGCACAATATGAAGTGGACTAAATAAAAACATGATGTTGGGATAAACACCGACAGTATAGGGGCCCACTAAAGATCGTCGCACCCCCTATAGTGAACCATTAGCTCCGCCCCTGATCGCGTTAGGAGTCCTCGCCACTTCTTTTAAGCTGTCACAGACTTAGGCACTACTTTTAAGGCTAAAGTGCTTCGTGAATTACTGTTAGTAAAAAAAATAGCAGTCCTAAAGTTACAAGTGACGAAGTTATGAGTGCAAGCATCTCATATCAAATGACCATGGCATTACGCTAAACAACATAAATCCCAATTAGCAACAAACATCTCCTCCCTATAGCTAGCCACACAAGAAATGAATGATACTAAATCTCTGCTTAGCATGCTTGTCCGCTTAGCATTGTAATAACAGAAGGGGCACATTTATGTTGACCACTACAACATGACTCATTATGTCTGTAACTCTATAAAACACTTACTTTCATAAAGGACGCACACCATCCAGCACATACACATGGAAACCGATATTTTAGGTAGGCTACTTGGCCACAAACTCAAAACGTCTCTCTGAAGCTCTGTTCTAGAATCTTTGCGTTGCTAGGCAACATCAAATAAACGAAATGAGAGTCTTTTCAAGGTAGGTTATTAAAAGTGTACATGTGATTACGAATGGATGTGTGTGGTTTGCAATTAGAATAAACAAGAAATAACATTTCCAATAATTTCTTATGATAAATTACATAATATTTGCACCTTCCTTACTTGTGAAGCTCACACCGTAGGCCTATTTAGTGAAATGTAATACAACGTTGCCACCTAGCGTTCAGATGTATTTAACATTAACGTGACATTTCCTGCTTATTCTTTCGTCAACTCCATGCTTTTAGGAAAACAATCTTTTTTAGTTCCCTCTTCAATGAGCGATTACCAGCTCGTTTTTGATCTCAAACAGAGATAGCTGTTTATTGTCCCTAGGTTTACAGAAACACCTATTCATATTAATACGTATGGAGTGCTGCCGACCACTGTTCATTATATGGCTCAGAATGCCTTGCATGTCTTTACAACAAAACAACACAGTAAAACCTAAATGCCCGTAAACATATGAATTTGCATACTTGTGACATTTTTAATAATACTCTCCCATCATGATATTTAACAATAATGAAAAATTTTATTTGAATACCGTTAATGTGAAAATAACTACTACGTCAGCAATAAATAGCTAATGTTCTCCTTGATATTTCAGTTCGTAAGTCCATACTATCCCATGGCTGAGCAAGGATTTCATGATTGGGCAAGGCTGCCCAGAGACATTGTGCATACTTGGAAGGCATTGTGATAGGAGTGCAACTGCAAAGGTGCAAGGTGGCAGTTACCAAATACGGGTGGGTGGTTTGCCAAATGCTGGAAACTTTTGGAATATTTCCTTTTTTTTTTTAGCTTATGCACCCTCACATTGGAGTCCCGAGTTCATATACAAAATTTGGTATCGATATGTGACAGTGTTCCTGAGATATGAACGACTTCCTTTTTTGGAGCTTCGCCGCCGATTTCGTTTGGCTGTGACGGGCAAACGCTTCTGAGAATCAAAAATCCTTTCTGTAACCTTAAACCAGTCCCTCCAGGAATTTGCGATGTTGCGATCGCAACAATTAACGCAAATTCAGCAAATCCTCGTGAATTCTGGGCGACCTCGCAATTTTGTCCAAACACTGCAACTTTTTTCGCATTTCAGTTCGTAAGTCCATACTAGCCCATGGCTGAGCAAGGATTTCATGATTGGGCAAGGCTGGCCAGAGACATTGTGCATACTTGGAAGGCATTGTGATAGGAGTGCAACTGCAAAGGTGCAAGGTGGCAGTTACCAAATACGGGTGGGTGGTTTGCCAAATGCTGGAATATTTCTTTTTTTTTTTAGCTTATGCACCCTCACATTGGAGTCCCGAGTTCATATACAAAATTTGGTATCGATATGTGACAGTGTTCCTGAGATATGGACGACTTCCTGTTTCGGAGCTTCGCCGCCGAATTCATTTGGCTGTGACGGGCAAACGCTTCTGAGAATCAAAAATCCTTTCTGTAACTTTTGTGAGGCTTGGTCCAAGGATCAAGTACATCAAGTTTCGTGAAGTTCGGACCAAATTTGTGACCTGTGAAACTTTAGTTTCGCTTTCTATTCAATCCAATATGGCGGAAGAATGACAAGGGTCAGTGACATAATTTTCAATTTCCACACTACACCGGTTCCGGCCGGACGTTCCAGAGTTGGACCCGGTGGCGATTTCTCAAAAGGTCTTGGAGCAGGAGCTGGCCAAAAATCGGGCTTACAGGAATAAGAAAACTTAAGAAGAACAATAAGTGTGCTGCTTTGCAACTTATGTCTTGCAATCATGCAAATGTCATGGAGTTCATCGACGGGAGAAAATGTCGTAATAGCGACGGTTTTACAAAGATTTGTGAAAAACTTAATGAGGCTGGCTATCGACATACGCCTGAACAAGTAAAATACAGGTGAAAGACCCTGAAGATGTTGTATCTGCTGTAGCTGTGTATGCTGTAGCTGTGCTGACGTTTGTCGTCGATTGCTATGTAAACAGGAATACTGTATGCTCAAAACGTGACATTCTATTTGCATGTAAACAGGTTAAACGGAATATTGATGTAGTGAGGCGGGGGTAGAGTTTCAAGTTTTAGTTGTCGACTACGCCACCTAGAGGAGTTATGCTCCCCCAGGAATTAAATAGTAAGGTGGTGTGCTTAAATGCAGCCTGGGCACACACTTCCTAGCTATCAGATTGGCAGGCACACAGGTTCGTTGCAATTATGAGACAGAGACGGAATTCTATAAATGATTGTCTTTATTGTATTTCAAGAACACATCAACCTGAAGAGAATGGCATTTAGAGGATACGTCATACGGTCATTTTATTTTGACAAGACAGAACAATTCACATTATGGATACTCCCATAGACAGGACAAAACAAATAATTAAATACATGAAGTGGGGCTTACCCAGGGGAGGCAGGCTACCTGGACTGGTGTCAACAGGAATACACCACAACCACCCAGGTGCACGCTACACTGGGAATGCACACAGCAAAACACACCCAGGTGCACGCTACACTGGGAATGCACACAGTGAAACACACCCAGGTGCACGCTACACTGGGAATGCACACAGCGAAACACACCCAGGTGCACGCTACACTGGGAATGCACACAGCGAAACACCACAACCACCCAGGTGCACGCTACACTGGGAATGAACAAAGCGAAACACACCCAGGTGCACGCTACACTGGGAATGCACACAGCGAAACACCACAACCACCCAGGTGCACGCTACACTGGGAATGCACACAGCGAAACACATCCAGGTGCACGCTACACTGGGAATGCACACAGCGAAACACCACAACCACCCAGGTGCACGCTACACTGGGAATGCACAAAGCGAAACACACCCAGGTGCACGCTACACTGGGAATGCACACAGCGAAACACACCCAGGTGCACGCTACACTGGGAATGCACACAGCGAAACACCACAACCACCCAGGTGCACGCTACACAGTGAAACACACACATGCAAAATAGGACTCCCACCACGAGGGGACAAGCCTCCCTGCGGTAAGGCCCCAACTTCTGTAACAAAAGGAAACAATGAAACACAGACACAATCACACCAATGGGGATCATCATGAGGAGCCAACAGACGCTCTCACCGTCTGAGGGGCAGTGCTACTAACTAGACTATAAACTAAAACATATTTATCAAAGTAGCCACGTACCACAACAGCTGATGAAATGCGATTTCCCTGCAATAATGGACGCGTATTGAACTGGGTGACCAATCTGACCATGAAACCTGGCAGATGCGAGCAATGCAGGAAAGATAAACATAATTGCCTACAATTGAAATGGGAGCTAGGTAATAGGGCAGTTACGTACCAGCAGATGACAACAAAACCCACACACTCCTTAGCTCACGAATCGCTAACGGCGGGGGGGAAGAACTAAAAGTGAAAAGAACTAGCTCCAGTTATGTATGAACAGTGAAGGTAACGATCTCTTGTGAAAAACGTGAACTTGAAGAAGTGAAAATTGAACAATATGAACTATGAATATTGAACAACTTGAAGCTACATCTATAAGTGTGAACATGCTTAACAAAATATGGGAACTAAACGTGCATTACGAATATAATCAGTGGGAGCCCTGCTTGTTTCCTTGCAACAAGAAGCTTCCATCTGGGGGTGATGGAAGACAGTGACACCCTCAGTGTGTTTGAAATGTCCAGTCGATTGTGCAATTTGTCTAGTTGCAGTCATTGCCGAAAACCCGGCCTCACATACATATGTGGTGGGAAACGTTTTCAGCGCTTTTACGGCTATCTCAGGATATTCTGCTTTGGTTTTGATCCAAAAACCCGCCAGAGAGGTTTCCTTATACACACTCTTAAGACCACTGTCATTTGCAATTTCGATCAACTGCTCTTCCTCCTGCGCTGACAAGTTAGGACTATTCGGGATATTGACAAATGGGTTGCGGACCCACTCATTGGTTTGCCGTGAATCTTTGAAGGATGGGAAGTAACGCTCAAACTCATTTGAGAGCGCAACAAGGTGATCGCGCACCAGCTGCGAGAGAAAGGGCCCTGCCTCAGTCTCTCCCAAAACCCCCACTACTTTTTGGAACATATCAAATACACCCCGGTCCACTCGTCGTCCCTACAACTGCAGCGACTTTATCTGCCAGTTTAAAGACAGTCGTCATTCTCCCCTGGAGTGACAGGTTGAGGTCATTAAGCAACCCGAATATGTCACACAGGTAAGCGAGTTTTGACACCCAGTCCTCATCACTAAAATGTGCAGCTAACGGTGACTTTTTTTCTGCTCTCGCAACTCAAACACTCTGGCCAGTGACCTGCTAAAGATGCTTGTTTTTTGTTGCTCATTCTAGCAGTTTAGCTAACTTCGTGTGACACTACCGTTCGCCAAGAACTGATCAAGTGAAGTGAGCTGACCTGAGGCTGCACAGTGCTGAAGGCAATATGTAAAAGTGTTGAAGGCGGGACAGACAGACGTAAGAAAATAGACCTTGCAAAATGCAAACATGCGTGCAATCAAACAACTGCATATAGGCCTATGCCATGTAAAAACGTGACATTATTGCGAATTAAATTTAGTTTAGTTTGCATGCATTTTTTTTTAAACTCGGTTTAACTCGGCCCGGTTAGGAATGTCCTGCGGCCCGGTGGTTGGGGACCGCTGGCCTAGAGCCTTAGCTGGTAAGCTAATGTTAGAACAGCTGGGTTTTTGGTGGTTAGCTGTGTCAACTACTTGCGGATAACATTATGCATTACCTGTGAGATTAAATGTTTGTGCAGCCAACCCCCTTGGATATCGCAAATGCCCCCATTGTCACTGTACTCCAGTAAACAAAGTCCCCAGTGCACAGGTGAATGGCTGCTGTGCAGCCTAAACAGTCGTGGAGTTTTAATCGTCAGCTGGACAAGTGAACGAAGTTACCAGCCAGAGTAGCAGCACAGGGGAATTATGAACTAGAACCAGGGACATGGCAGGTTCGGGCAAAAGGTAATGAAGAGGTTTATTTTTAACCAAAGTAGCTCTACTGATCAGACCTTTCTTGACACTGTTAGCTGGTCCTCTTGATTACGGTTTTTGCTTCTTCAGTGGTCCGTGAGAAGAGTCGGTGGCGCGTCGGCAAGCGCAAGTATAAATGCGTTTTGGTGACGTCACATATTACAAATCGCAGCCTTTGCGGTTTGAAAATCGTGTTTCATCATATCGCGATATTATCACAAATGCAATAAATCGTTCAGCCCTAGTTTTGACATTGTTGTATTCTGTAGAAATACAGAGTTGGGTTGCCCAATTTCTGAGTGGTACTGTCCAATTGAAAACGCAGCCATAAGGTCAACTCAATTACTTTATTGTATACATGTTGTGGTATAGTGAGTGAGTTGTGTGAAGTGTGTGTGACAAAAAGAAATGTATAGGTCAGTGAGTTTGGGGAAAATGGTAAACAAACAAACAAAAGGCAAATCAAAAACAGAATGTCTAAAGTCCATCCTCCTCCAGTTCAGCCGCATAAATAAGCTGGTGCATCTGGAAACGAACTCTTGCACTCCTTGCTACGGACATTCTCCACATGGAGGGCTGGAGGCTTCTAAAAAAAACTTGATCTTCATCTTCCTGTTGAGGCAGAGGTGGAGGTGTAGCTGGGCAGGCCGCACAGGCTGACATGGGGGAGATGGCGGTGTCATGTCGAGTTGTCCTACCTTGTAAAACCGTCACCGTAACGCCCTCTCAAAGGCATCTTCTCCCGATTCATCTCCTCTCCCTCTGTTCTCCCATCTTGTTTTTAGGCTGGATAGATGAAGGTTGGTGAATGACTTGAGGCTAGCTGGTGACAACCTTGTGCTGGCTGGGGGCAACTTGCCTCCTGGTTACCACCTGGGACCTGGCTACAGCCTAGCATCTGGTTCCCCCCTGCCGGTTGCTGGCTGATGCTGGCATCTGCTGGCTGTTGTAGCTGAGAATTCAGAGAGTTCAGAGTTAGGCCATCCTTAAAAATATTTTCGTTTGCCGTAACCCGACCGACCCTGTCAATTTAGAACCGACCCAAATATTTATTTTTTTCCCCTTTTAGTCCGACCGACTTGCCGGTTGTAAACTTGCGTTAATACCGACCGATTGTTTTTTTTACTCTAAACAACCAATACAAATGCAATAAAATAATATTTATTTTAGTAGGCCCAAGTATTGTGAATATAAATTGCCTACATGCAAACGTGGCTCACTTAAAAAAAAAACCTGTGGCGTCATCTCTACACCATTGGTTTTACGCATGTCACACTATGGCCTACGCTTCGTTTCATTCACACAAACTGATAACGCTGTTACGAAGTTCTGGAAGAACTGTGGCCTGATCTTTTCTCATCCCTTCTCCCCCTAGTCTAGCGGTGACCGTGTCGGAGTATTGAAATTGGTTGTGGTCTATTCAGCATTTCTCAAAATATGGGTCCGCAACATGGAGACTGCTGGTCCGCGGAGTCGTGGAGTGAAATTAGGCCCGGTGATTCATCTGATAATTTGCTGCGCAGTTGATTAAGAAACCGCGGATCGACGAAAAAAGAAAACAAACGTTTCTGCTATCGATGTCATTAAACATGGAGCCCTACAATTAAGTGGTGGTATGAGCATTCATTCAATGTGCGTCTGCGCGAGAGAAACTGAAACTAATCGATAACGTTGGTATCAAAGCTCCGCTTCAACCTGTTGGAAGGCTATTTATTTATTTAACGAAACTTAATAGAACGGCGTCGTTTTTTGGAACTTTCTTAGAGCAGAGACTGTAAAATACACTGTATAGCATTGAGTATTGTATAGTCAAATGTCAATATAACGTGGCAAAGAGCTATTGTAGCCTTCTTTCTGCGTACATGTAGATGAGCCCTATGACCCAAAAGTCTGCCATGACCGGGCCTCAGGTCAAAGAAGTTTGAGAAAGGCTGGTCTATATAACCTGCATCAGAATGAGGTTTGCAATGGTGCGCCTGAAGGCACGGGTTGAAGACCCAGTCAGTTACGTCACAATATGCACATTTGTGTAAATTCATTCCTACGTAATCACCATGACCAAAATTGAACTTTTTTTTTTACTTTGAATCTTGAAAAAAAAAATACTGACCTACCTACCGACCCATTTTTAATTGTTTTTGGCTGTTACTGCAAACAAAAATATTTTTAAGGATGGCCTTAACGTGACGGCCATCTATTTCCATGACCGGACCCCCCACAGACCCTGCCCCACTTCTCCTGACCTCCTTGTCTTTAATATGCTCACATTTGAAGCGATCTCTCAGGATTTGCCATCGCCACTTGCATGTGTCCTCTATTGAAATGCACAGCAAAACATATACTGTACACCAGTGTTTCTTAACTGGTGGGTCGTGGAACTGTTCTGGTGGGTCGCAGAGCTTAAATTGTTTTTTGTTCGTATGTCAGTCATTGCCTCGAGAACCGAAGGTCGTAGAGACTTCAAACCAATGTCCGCCAGACTCAATTCGACCACAGGCTTTCCAACAGTGCCACCCACGAGTTTTGCGGCATACGGTTCATGAGATACAATTTATTTAAAAATGCCAAAAAACGAAATCCAGTACGCACATTTCCCGACATCGTACAATTTCAAGACTGGTACCGTTGGAAAGGCCGTGTTCAATTTAGTGGGGGTAGAACTTAGTTTAAGATGTTTCCGACCTTCCTACATAAATACTTGAATGTTAAATATTTAATAGTGAATGTTAAATATGTAATACTAAATACTGTGTTACTGTTAAACACCTGTTAATGAGCTTGTTTACTATGATAAGAATGCCATATGAATCTGGAAAAAAGGAATTTATCCTACTGCGAAGATGCAGGGAGCTCAGCAACATACCTGTCAACATTTAGCTTTCCAAAAACGGGAGAAAAAAAAATTCGGGGGGGGGGGGGTGTTTATACCGGATCTGTGTTGGCATATTTAATACATTTCATACACATGTTTCAACACTGCATTTCGGTCGTTGCTTTTACCTTACCATTGCCTTACGCATGCCAGCCTATGTATCCACCAGCTGCCTGCCTGCAGCCTAGGCCTACTTCCAAAACTCCAAAGCTGCTTGCTGTCAGATTTGGTTCCGAGGGCACAAGTTCAGTGCATCAACAACACTCAATAACAGTTTATGTGATGTGTTAATCAATTAAATTCCCAACAATTTCACAACAGCTAGTTCTGGAGTAGGCCATTCAACTAGCCCGCTTGCTTACGACGAGACTCAGGCTGCTCAGTCGGCACCCGCTTCCTTATTTGGGTTTTGGGTTGCCAGGTTTTAGCCTATGACAAAACGGTTGAAATTGAAACTAAGTGATCGTGTATGTGTATGGTGTATTTCATACACAATCTGGCAACCTGAATGGATCAATGATTTTAAAATGAAGTTTGATGGCCATGCAAATTACGGGAGTTTTCCGGGAGAAATAACAAAACGGGAGGGTGCTGGGAGATGACCTTGAAATACGGGAGAAACCCGGGAAAAACAGTGATGACAGGTATGCTCAGCAAGGCTACAGTTGAAGATCAAGGTATTGGTGCAGATTTATTTTAAACATCAGCATTAGAGGAATTGACACCAAGTTCCCCCCCATATAATTTCACTCACCCGAACCCTAAACGAAATAAATCTGAGGATGTTTATCGGACATGCTTGGTTTTTACTGCAGGTACATTAATCTTGTAATATCAATAAGGACCTAGGTAATGTTACCGTTAGCGTTGGTTGAGTGATGGAGGCATTTGATTGATTGCATTTGTAGAAAACTATAAATGCGGTTATACCAAGCAAATTGATAGCAGCACTGTTTGTATCTTTCGACTGTCATTTATTGCACGTGCTACAAAATCATTCTGTGCAATGGAAGATTTACCAACGTTACACCGGTCTGATACAGTTTTGCCTATACATGAGTGAGACTGAGACGCCTGTTTATTTTGTTTTAAGTGCGTGCAGGGTGTGAGAGGGGAATCGATGTGCTTTGATTACAGCTTGGTAGTTGTAGTCTGTGAAATTAAAAAGCACGTGTGTGTGAAGTATCCAAACAATGACACCTTCATTTCATTATGGCTGCTTTAGCAACACACCTTAATCTACTGTGTAGTGGGTCCCATTTAGAAGTGGCTACTTCATTCGCGCTTTCCTTGACTCATGGAGCTGCGTGAATGTTATTACAACTTTTCGCCACGATATGACAGTTAGTCCGCTTGATACTGTAAGGCGTAAACCATTGGTTTCCAAAGGAGATTTTATTTGTGTCGCCAGCATAGCCTATTGACAATTTATGTTGTAAATAGGCCTACCTTATAATCCTACCTGTAGCTTAGGGAAGCTAACAGCTTTCTATTAGGATCTAGTTTATTAGTTACCGTTTTATCATAACTCCCTGATACATTTTTGCATTTAGAATAGCCAGAGCGTGTATATCTCAATCGGAAAATTAAACAATATCGGGTGCCTATGGACTAGGCTGGGTGAACCCAGCCTGATCTGCCCGCTATTTATTTTTTGATTTCTTAAAAGATTGAGCTTGGTCTGATGAAAGCCAGACTAGCCATGGACCTCAGTTACACAATGCAAGGGAACATGAATCAGCCTATATTTGCACGAACAATAATGGACAAAAGCTCTTCAACTTTGGCCCGTTAAAATGTGTATGAACAGTCTAGCGACGCATTTCATCAAGGCCCATTTGGACATGTCAGTTATTTGCACCACTGGTTAGATGTAAAACAGCATTTCGTTTCAGACTAGGCTACTGTTACTTAATTTGTGCATTAACAATAACGTTTCAGACTACTGTTACTTAATTTGTGCATTGACAATAAAGTATTACATGAACTAAAGATGACTAAAATCTTATGTAGAATAAGAAACATTCACAAAAAATCCATCCATAAATGACCTTTGTTTTTGATAGCAGTTGAAAACGGCATGGAACTGACAGAGATGTTTTTGTTTATAAATACATAAAAATAAATAAATAAATAACATTATGCTGATACCTTTTGCTTTTCCCAAATACAATGTAGCCTACAGGTGTAAGTGACCTTTCATCAATCCAGTTGCAATGGATGAACTGTGATGAACTGCCCTACTTGTGATTGTTTAGAGAATTTAAAGGTTTTATAACAATGCTACATCTTCTTTGGCTATTCTACAATCTATTCACCTTTTCAGCAACAGTAGGCTACTTTCTGTGCAGCCGCACACACACACTCAGGTGTCAGACACCAAACAGGACGAGGACCACAAAAGCGTCACGTTCAAAAGTTTATTTAAGGGTTGGGGGTTTCAGGGGTTCCGGGGGGGGGTACAGGAGTTCCAAGAGTCTGCGTGTGTGTTCCCCCAGTAGCCGAACAGCGATGGCAGGAGCTGGATGATCCGGGAAGTCCTGGGGGAAACACACACACAACAGCAATTGAAACGAAGCAGCAGTACAGTCAAGGACTAGGCGGTATTCGTAGAAGAGGGACGGAAGGCAGGTCAAGATTACCGGGGCTGGAGAACACAGAAGTAGTCGAGCGGGTCTAGGATCACAGGCAAAGAGTCAGAGGCGTTTTCCTAAAACAGACAGGTAACTGGTGCTGGTTGCAGACGATCTGACAAGTGTGGACTGAAAAGCAAGGCTTTATATAGAGGGCATGATGAGTGGTGAATGCAGTGCAGCTGGTAGGTAACGAGGGTGAGGCAGAGCAGAGCAGGAACAGGTGGAGGTCATCAGACTTCAATCAGCGTGTGTTACCAGGCAGATAGAGAGCTCATGACAGAACCCCCCCCCTAAGGGACGGCCCCAGAAGTCCCCAAGAGTGACACCACGTCGGGAGGGCGGAGGGGAGCCGGTGGAGGGCTAGAATTCCTCCGAGTGGTCCGAGTGAACATCCTCATCCTCGGAGGGAGCTGGAGGGTCGTGGACAGAAGACGGGACAGGTACCGAGACAGGGTCAGGCACAGGACAGGAAGCCGGGCGGGCAGGACGGTTAGGGACCCCTCTGGGGCGGCCCCTACGGATTGCAGGTTGATCAGGATGCAGACGGTGGAAGTCGGCGATGAGTGTCCGGTCCACAATCCGACTGGCTGGCACCCAGGTTCTCTCCTCAGGTCCATAGCCCTCCCAGTCGACGAGATACTGGAGGCCCCTACCTCGCCGTCTGGACCGAAGCAGGCGTCGAACGGTGTACACCAGCCCACCGTCAACGAGGCGAGGAGGAGGAGGAGGAAGCGGCACGGGGACCAGCGGGCTTTCATGCGTCGGCTTGACTTTCGAAACATGGAAAGTAGGGTGCACCCTCATGGAGGTTGGCAACTGGAGCCGGACTGCGGTTGGGCTGATGACCCTCTGGATAGGGAACGGGCCGAGGAATCGAGGTGCCAGTTTACGCGATTCCACCCGCAGTGGGAGATCCTTGGCTGACAGCCACACCTTCTGGCCAACACGGTAGGCGGGTGCCGGCGATCTTCGGCGGTTAGCCCCAGTGGCATAGCTGACAGCTGACTTGAGTAGCGTGGCACGAGCTTGTGACCAGGTACGACGGCAACGGCGGGCATAGGCGAGGGCAGACGGGCAGGACACATCTCCTTCCTGGCTGGGGAACAGGGGGGGCTGGTAGCCATACACACACTGGAAAGGTGACATACCAGTGGCAGAGCAGGTGAGGGAGTTGTGAGCATACTCTATCCACATCAGTTGTTGTGCCCAAGCCTGGGGTTTGCGAGAAACCATGCACCGCAGCGCCTTCTCCAGCTCCTGGTTTGCCCGCTCGGATTGACCATTGGACTGGGGGTGGAACCCAGAGGTGAGACTCACTGTGGCCCCTAGAAGACGGCAGAACTCCTTCCAGAATGTAGAGGTGAATTGCGGGCCTCGGTCAGAGACAACATCCCTGGGCAGCCCGTGTAGACGGAAGACATGATCAAGAACAGCCTGGGCAGTCTCTCTGGCAGATGGCAGTTTAGGGAGGGGAATGAAGTGTGCCATCTTGCTGAACCGGTCAACCACAGTGAGAATGACCGTCATCCCACCTGATGGTGGGAGGCCAGTTACAAAGTCCAAGGAGACGTGGGACCAGGGTCGTGTGGGCACAGGCAAGGGCTGGAGTAAACCAGCGGGGGGCCGAGTGGAGGACTTGTTCTGATTGCAGGTGGGGCAGGCACGGACGAATTCTCGGACATCCCTTCTCAAAGAAGACCACCAGAAGCGCTGGGCAAGGAGATGGCAGGTGCGGGCGGAGCCCGGGTGGCAGGCAAGGCGGGAGTTGTGTCCCCACTGTATGACCCGGGACCTCAAATTCTCTGGGACGAAGAGACGACCGTCTGGGCATGCACTGGGACTGGGATGGTCACGGAGGGCCTCTTGAATTTCCTCCTCGATATCCCAGGTCAGGGCAGCTACGACGCAGGGATCGGGCAGAATTGATGCAGGTTCCTGGGAAGGGGCGTCATCCTTATGAAACTGACGGGAGAGAGCGTCCGGCTTGGTGTTCCGAGAACCTGGGCGGTATGACAGGGTGAAGTTGAATCTGGTGAAAAACAAGGCCCAGCGGGACTGTCTGGGGTTAAGACGTTTGGCATTGCGGATGTATTCGAGGTTTTTGTGATCGGTCCAGACCAGGAACGGAACTGTGGACCCCTCCAGCCAGTGACGCCACTCCTCCAGGGCAAGCTTGACAGCCAACAGCTCACGGTTTCCAACATCATAATTGCGCTCTGCAGGTGAAAGCCGGCGAGAGAAAAATGCACAGGGGTGCAACTTGTTGTCCTCCTCTGCCCGTTGAGAGAGTATGGCCCCGACTCCCACGTCTGAGGCATCCACCTCGACAACGAACTGCCGGTCTGAATCCGGCATCTGGAGGATGGGGGCAGTGGTGAACCGGGCCTTGAGGGTATGAAAGGCTGTGTTGGCCTCTGGGGTCCAGAAAAAGGGGTGTTTGATGCTGGTCAGAGCTGTGAGGGGAGCGGCGACGGAGCTGTAGTTCCGGATGAATTTCCGGTAGAAATTGGCAAAACCGAGGAATTGCTGCAACTTCTTCCTATTCCCCGGAACTGGCCAGGAGGTAACTGCCGAGACCTTTGCGGGGTCCATCTGGATATTGCCTTCAGCGACGATGTATCCCAGGAATGACACAGTCTGAGCATGGAACTCGCATTTCTCCGCTTTGACATAGAGCGAGTTCTCCAGGAGCCGTCGAAGAACCAGCTGGACATGACGGGTGTGTTCGGACAGAGTTCTGGAGAAAATTAAGATATCGTCCAGGTACACGAAGACGAATTTATTCAGCATGTCCCGCAGCACATCATTCACCAGCGCCTGGAATACCGCTGGGGCGTTGGTGAGGCCAAATGGCATTACCAGGTACTCATAATGGCCGGTGTGGGTGTTGAATGCAGTCTTCCACTCGTCACCCTCCCTTACTCGCACTAGGTGGTAAGCATTTCTAAGGTCCAGTTTGGTGAAAATAGTGGATCCCTGGAGCAACTCAAAAGCAGAGGTGAGTAAAGGCAGAGGATACCGGTTCTTCACTGTGACATCATTCAGACCTCGATAATCAATGCAGGGGCGAAGAGAACCATCTTTCTTTCCCACGAAGAAGAACCCGGCACCAGCAGGAGAGGAAGACGGGCGGATGAGTCCAGCTGCCAGGGAGTCCCTGATGTAATCCTCCATAGTTTTTCTTTCAGGAGGGGATAGTGAGTAGAGGTGACCTTTGGGTGGAGCAGTCCCAGGGAGGAGATCAATGGCACAGTCGTACGGACGGTGTGGGGGCAGAGATGTGGCTTTGGTCTTGTTGAACACCTCTCGGAGGCCATGGTAACATTCAGGGACATTAGAAATGTCGGGGGCAGTGCTGGGGGGTACTGAGCCGGGGGGCAGCGCGGCAGCACGCAAACAGGTCAGGTGGCAGGCATTTCCCCACTCTTTCACAATTCCGGAGGCCCAATCGAGGTGAGGATTGTGGAGACGGAGCCAAGGGTAGCCCAGGATTAGGGGTTGGCCTGGAGAGCTGAGCAGGTGGAAGCGGATGGTCTCTCGGTGGTTTCCTGACACCATCATTGAGATGGGGGCTGTGACGCTGGTAACTGTGCCAATTACGTGACCGTCCAGGGCCCGGGCTGGAACAGGAGTGGACAAGCGATGGCTTTCCAAGCCCAGCTGACGAGCAAGTCCTGTGTCAATAATGTTTGCTTCTGCGCCAGAGTCCACCAGGGCTGCCAGGGTGTGGGTGGAATCAGACAGGTGAAGACAGACTTGGATGAGGGGTTTACGGCTGATGGAGGGCTGAATGTTCATTGAGCTCATCCGGATTCCTCCTACATCTGGTGAGCTCCGGCTTTTGCTGGACAGGTGGCGACTCGATGACCATCACCACCACAGTACAGGCACAAGTTGGAGGTGATGCGTCGCTGGCGCTCTGCAGGGGTTAGGGAGGCGCGGCCGATCTCCATCGGTTCAGACTGGTCCGGCTGGCTAGATGGTGTGGCAGGTGCGGACAGAAGGGCAGTTGGGACACTCCGTGTGCTGGTGGATGGACTCTGGCGCCCTCTCTCACGACGGCGGGCCTGGATCCTGCGGTCGATGCGGACAGCCAGAGCAATGGCTTCGTCAAGAGTGGGGGGTTGATCATGGGAAACCAGCTCGTCCTTTATGTAGTCCGCCAGGCTGTGGAGGAAGGCATCCACCAATGCTTCCATGTTCCAGGAGCTCCGACTTGCCACAGTTCGAAAGTCAATGGAGTAATCCGCAACAGTCCTTCTGCCTTGGCGAATACTAATCAGGGTCCGAGATGCCTCGGCTGTTGTGGATTCCAAATCAAATACCTTGAGCATCTCCTCTGCGAATAGGTTGAAGGTTGCACATGCTGGGGTCTGGCGCTCGAACTCCGCCGTTCCCCAGAGTAGAGCTCGGCCCGTCAGGTGAGTGATCACGTAACCGACCCTCGCCCCTTCAGTGGCAAAAGTCCTGGGTTGCAGGGTAAACTGGACACGGCAGCTCGTCAGGAACGCCCGTACCTGGGTTGGGTCGCCGCTGAACCGCTCTGGATTGCCGATCCTGGGTTCTGGGGCTCCGGCAGCCACGGCAGCAGTGGACTGGGCAAGAGACTCGGGTGCTGGGCCGGTGAGCATGCTGGCTGGGGCTGGGCCGGTGGGAGCAGGCAGAGGAGAAAGGTTCGTGAGAAGTTGAATGATCATTGCAAGTTGTTGCTGTTGCTGCTGGAACTGCTGACGCTGTTGGTAGCCGGCTTGAAGTAGGGAGGCAATGTCAGCAGTGTTGCGGTTTACCTCTCTCTCTGTCTCTTCCAGGCGTTGCATGGCGGTGGGTGGTTCTGGTTCGTCGGTTTCCATGCTGGTTCGACCGTGCGCTGGGTCCATGTTTGGTCAGATCGTACTGTCAGACACCAAACAGGACGAGGACCACAAAAGCGTCACGTTCAAAAGTTTATTTAAGGGTTGGGGGTTTCAGGGGTTCCGGGGGGGGGTACAGGAGTTCCAAGAGTCTGCGTGTGTGTTCCCCCAGTAGCCGAACAGCGATGGCAGGAGCTGGATGATCCGGGAAGTCCTGGGGGAAACACACACACAACAGCAATTGAAACGAAGCAGCAGTACAGTCAAGGACTAGGCGGTATTCGTAGAAGAGGGACGGAAGGCAGGTCAAGATTACCGGGGCTGGAGAACACAGAAGTAGTCGAGCGGGTCTAGGATCACAGGCAAAGAGTCAGAGGCGTTTTCCTAAAACAGACAGGTAACTGGTGCTGGTTGCAGACGATCTGACAAGTGTGGACTGAAAAGCAAGGCTTTATATAGAGGGCATGATGAGTGGTGAATGCAGTGCAGCTGGTAGGTAACGAGGGTGAGGCAGAGCAGAGCAGGAACAGGTGGAGGTCATCAGACTTCAATCAGCGTGTGTTACCAGGCAGATAGAGAGCTCATGACACTCAGGCATGCCAAACAAGCATACACAAAAGTTTCAAGAGTAGGGGATGGAGTAAAATATGGAGACAAATTGAAGTGTGATTTATTTTCGCGGAACGGATGTACAGGACTGAGCGGCGGTCATATTTTGTACCGCTATGCGGTACATCTAGTTGTAGTGGTAATATGCGATCTTACAACAGGACGTCCAGTTAGCAGGGCAGGAGCTCTGTGCAGTTCGTAGGCTATATGGCTGAAGTGAAACGAGTAGCCTACTGCTCGCGTGAATGAAAATATTACGTTTGTGTCAGTAGGTCTAATGTACTCGTGTAACTACTATCCTGCTGATTAAGTCATCTGATTATCGAGATTTTTACTTTATTTCCATGTAGTAATGAATGATCTTACAACGGGACGTCCAGTTAGCTGGGCAGGAGCTATGTGCAGTTTGTAGCTTATGGCTGAAGTGAAACGAGGTCAACGAAAATATTACTAGGCCTACTCTTGTTTGTGTCAATTCAAAAACACTTTTATTTATCCCCAAGGGGCAATTTACATAGTACCATGGAGTAGAGTACAATAATCAAAAATCCTATAAATATCACTGTTTAAAATACAGTAGGTACAGTCAGTAGGTCTAATGTAATCTTGTAGCTATCCTGCTGACATTTGGTTGAGATTATTACCTTCTTTCCATGTGATCTTACAACTCTGGTAACTAAAACTGGAGACATTTACTTAAGCTACTTTGTGCTTCCTGCTCATTCAAAATTATGAAATAACAGCAGGGACATTATGTTTGTTTTTACAGGTTATGAAAAGAAGGTTAATCCTGAGGAATGACCATCATGGCCTCGATCTGTTGTGCCTCTATATTTATTCTTTGCAAAATGCAATGAATATTTACAGAGCTGACCATGGCCGTTTGAGAATCAGAGGGATGGAAAGGTGAGGACAATCTGAGCGTTAGCACAGTATATAAATAAAATATTTTTAACCAATACACATTCATTATTGGTTCAGCATATTGCAAAAACACAGTTTGATCAACACCACAAAATGACAAACTTTATTTTTTTTTCAACAATCGTCCAGTGATACTCTAATGTAAAAGATTAAAAAATAAATAGTAACCCTGTTCTCGTTGCAGGCAATGAAGTGACTTGGCCTACAGGTCTTGTGAGCAGGAGCTGGGGTTTCCTTAGAAGAAGCGTCCGTGTCATGATCCCCTCGTGTGTGGTGCTACGCATATGGAGGGAGCATCCGGATACTTCAGGGCAGTACGTTGGATTCAGACCCCTTGTCGACTGAACCGTGACTCATGTTCAGCAACAGCATCCTCCATGGAAGGTCTGTCAAGCTGAGCACACAAGTCCTGGGGCACAGGAATCCGCTGGACGGCATCCCAATCAGGTAGAGGGGTCAGCCTGTTGTGTGTGAATCGATAAGTTCTTTTTAGTGCCTATACTGTTGCACATTTTGATTTGTTGTTTGTAATAAAAAAGTATATTTTATTAAACTTACAAATTGTTTGGCAAGTCTGTACATAGTTTCTCCTTGGCTGTCTTCTGTTGTGGGGACTCAGCATTCGCATTGAAGTGCATGGCTGCAAGATAAAACCTAAACCAAACAGAAATGTTGTAACACAAGTGAAAGTCACTTTTGCATGCACACACCAAGCTGTTAACTCACAGCAAAAGCATTAGCTAATATTCTAAGCCCAGCAAGATGCCACACTTGGAGCATCTGTTTGGCATGCTGCGTTTGTCATGTTGTCGTTCTTGTAATGTTCTAAAATAAGAACGTGCAAATAAACCCATTGTATTTAGACAACACGGTTTTCAACATAGACTAGATATCATTTGAATTGATTGAATGAAGTTGTTTCCACTTCTGACATCAAAACGTATGTGGGTTATATTACAGCTTAGCAACCAAACTATCGTGTTACTCAGCTTCAGTTAGCTATCTTGCTGAGAACATAACCTGTCAGAGATCGACAAACATGCATAGTAAAATGTAGGTTAACATGACAACACAGGTTTTATCCGAATGAGACACAGGAAAATTAAATAGCCTTGCCAATGAACTAAAATCACACATTCTACTTGCTAGATACACGTTAGCATGGCTAATAACTGCTTAGCGACAAAATAATACTTACAGCATGCGGTTGTGATGACCTTACGGTCGGAACAGCCCCTCGTTTCAGTAACAGCAGCGTAGCAAATCCTGCTTTAAACTGTCCAAGGTTTTGAAAACTGCCTTCGGTGAAATGTTTTGGCAAATTAATAACGGAGTGTCGAACTTTGCAGGGATCTTCTGGTATAAAAACATTATCCATGCCCCTCGAACTTTTGAATCCTTGGGAAGACTATGGAAAGTCTCCGCTTTCTTTGTAGCCTAAGTTTCAGCCTGGAACACTGCATTTACGACCGTGGCTCATTTTCGATATCCTTGAAGAACTGTCTACTTTATCATTTCTGTGGAAGTAAACGAGCAGGCAGCTAAACTAATGTTTGTCTCATCTTCGCTCTCCATTCACGTTCCTGGGCTCAGAGCACCAGTGGGCTGGTCTGTATGTAAATTGAGGCGTGACAAATGTACAGGCCAGAGCCAAATAAGGTACCACCTGCGAGTTTGCGTAAACTCGGAGCTTCGTTGGGATTCGCCCATTTTATGGCGGGAGTTTCGAATTGTGAGATTTGCATAGAAAGGAGGTGTCGATGGGGTTTTGAAGTTCTCTGTATGTCCATTTCACCCACTGAACTATCGCTATTCATCTATGACAAGGTAAACTCGGTTTTGCATTCTATGACCCCTTTAAAAATGATCACAGACAGGTTCCATAGGGGAGGCACGATGGAGCAGGATGAGCAAGGCAGGGGCTTACCTGGGGGAGCAGGATGAGCAAGGCAGGGGCTTACCTGGGGGAGGCAGACTACTTATAATGTGCCCTAGAGCCCACACACATGCACACGCACAGCAAAAAAGATAAAATAGTAACACCGCAGACCACAGCAAACATTCTGATAATTCACATCAAAATGTGCATCTTTACTGCACCACCACTAGGTGACTGACTAGCCTCCCGCCAGCGAGAACCCTGCCTGCCAAATTAACAAACAGTTAAAAGTTGTTGCCCCCAGACTCTATGGAATAGACAGACACTGGATAACTAAGATAATAAAGTAAAGCAAAACAAAAGGGTACAAGTACAATGCAGGCAGTTGCCAAGTGCAAGCAAAGCTAAACAGAAACAAGACAAAACTAAGACAAGACAGCAGCACAGCCTACACTGAGGGCAACACGGATGGAAAGGCCGTGCTACCCATACTCTTCTCTATACCAATTTTCCCAATGGCAACAGATGAGGACAGCATATCCATCCATCTACAGGGCTACAGATAGAAATGGAGTTTAGCTACACATGGTTAGTCTACAACATAAGGGCATCAACATACCTGACGGTCGGTAGACCCCAGTGCTCAAACAAGGGACAACCAATGGAACCTACCAAGCTACTTGCTGTAGAGCTCCTTAAGTAGTGCATGGTTGGTCTAATTTAATGATTGGCCCCACCCACTCATTAGCAGAGGGCCAGGGAGAGGCCAGGAGGAAAGAGGTCTGCCTGCCTGCTGCACATATTAACCAATCATCAAGATAGTTAAGGACAGAAATTCCTCGACAACAGTGTGGAACAAATTCTGCATCCATGCACTTGGTGAAGGTCCAAGGGACCAGGGACAGACCAAAGGGGAGAACTTTGTACTCGTACCCTCTTCTTTGAAAGAAAAAAACTGTTACCTGTTACTTTTGTGGACTGGAATATAGAAATAGGCACCAATGGGTAGTGAACCAGGGTACCCCTTCACTAATCTATACCCCGAATGTGGCATCATCTGTTTTATTTCTGATAAGTTCATCAAGCTCTACATCTGTACAATCCTCTACAGACGTTGTCGTCAGCCATTCTTCTGTACAGTGTAGCACAAGAAACACCAAATAAATGTGTAATTGTAACCAATGGAGGTCCAAGTTCCAGTAGGTGTTTAAGATGTTCTTTGCATATTAACATCTTCCACCATCGTCCACCTCCATGCTGTATTTCAAAATTAAATGGTCTTGTAAGAAAGTTCCTGATGTTCTCTCAGTGCACAAGTTAACTCCATTAACCTATCTACAACATCCTGGGTCACTGGAACATGCTGTGACACAACATCAAGAAAAAACATTCCCTGTGTGTATATCAAATTCCATAGTCTGGATCAAGGGGTTCTTGCTGAAGAGCATGTGACAGCCTGTTGTTATTTCCATAACATGTGGTCTCAATGATTCCTACAAAGCAAAAACAATAGGATATGTCTGGTGAGAGAAAGTAAAGCTTTTCAAGAAATGTCAGGCTTTTCAATAAAAAGATAACATTGATTTGATTTATTTAAGAGCAACGTCATACAAAAATGAAAACATACTTAATGTTTCATACTTAAATAATAAGTTTAATTAATAAGTGCCATTTGAGTTTGCTGTTCGCTGTTCTGTATTGAGCAGACATACCAACCTGCAAAAAGTCATTTCAGGGAGGTATCCCGAACATATCCCTGATGCCCGCAAATTAGATAAAATCCCCCTGAATAATATGCACATGAAATGGCACTGTCTTTTGCAATCATTTAACCCTCCATGGGCAATGCTAAAGTCACTGTTGCAAACAGTGCAGCGTGCAAGACTATCATTATTTTTTACTCTTATGAGACAAGGGTACACTCACTTTCGTGTAGTCTGATGTGAAATAGATCTTAAATGTTCCTTTTTTGGTGGCACTGCTTCTGCCATGACTCTCCTGTTCCTAGATACACTTAACTGATTCATTTAGTTTGAAAGAAAAGAGATAAAAGCCTGTCTACACTAAAAACTGATTGGTTGATTTAGTGAAACAGGCCAATCAGGATTCAAAGTCTCAGTTTCGTGCACGCTCGCTCTAGATTCCAGGGAGATTTTATGTAATTTGCGGGCATCAGGGAGCCGCTATCAATATGCGGGAGACTCCCGGATCTTCCGGGAGACTTGGGATGTCTGGAGTTGAGTATTCCCAAATTTCTATTAATATAAGAATAACACTGGTGAGGTATACTAGTCACTGAATAACTTAATGTCAGCAATCAATGTTGCTGCCGCTAGTCTGTACTGGCAAAAGTGACCATGCCTAGCTAACTGTTAGCTACAGGGATATGTTTGCACATTAACATATGTAAGGTATCACTCTTGCTGACGATATACAGGTGCTGGTCATATAATTAGAATATAAAGAAAAAGTTGATTTATTTTAGTAATTCCATTCAAAAAGTGAAAAAAAGTATAATGTATACATTCATTCCACACAGACTGATATATTTCAAGTGTTTATTTCTTTTATTTCTGATGATTATAACTGACAACTAATGAAAACCCCAAATTCAATCTCGAGATTTAACTCAAAACACCTGCAAAGGCCTTTAAATGGTCTCTCAGTCTAGTTCTTTAGGCTACACAATAATGGGGAAGACTGCTGACAGTTGGACAGTTGTCCAAAAGATGACCATTGACACCTTGCATAAGGAGGGCAAGACACAAAAGGTCATTGCTAAAGAGGCTGGCTGTTCCCAGAGCTCTGTGTCCAAGCACATTAATAGAGAGGCGAAGGGAAGGAAAATATGTGGTAGGCAAAAGTGTACAAGCAATAGGATAACTGCACCCTGGAGAGGATTGTGAAACAAAACCCATTGAAAAATGAGGGGGAGATTCACAAAGAGTTGACTTCAGCTGGAGTCAGTGCTTCAAGAACCACCATGCACAGACGTATGCATTTGGGTTTCAGCTGTCGCATTTCTTGTGTCAAGCCACTGTTGAACAAGAGACAGCGTCAGAAGCGTCTCGCCTTGGCTAAAGACAAAATTAGGACTGGACTGCTGCTGAGTGGTCCAACGTTATGTTCTCTGATGAAAGTGAATTTTGCATTTCCTTTGGAAATCAAGGTCCCAGAGTCTGGAGGAAGAGAGGAGAGGCACAGAATCCACGTTGCTTGAAGTCCAGTGTAAAGTTTCCAGTCAGTGATGGTTTGGGGTGCCATGTCATCTGCTGGTGTTGGTCCACTGTATTTTCTGAGGTCCAGGGTCAACGCTAGCCTGGAAAATCCAGACCCTGGTAATCTAGAAAGATTAAGGGTCTGGCCACGAACAATGTAATAGCCCAACTCGAGGGGCGGCAACAAGCATGCATTTAAAAATCTCACTGCAAGCAATTGGATAACACTAGACATGTTTACTCTGAATGATTTCGGACTTTGACGCAATCGGATAACACTACGAACAATGTTTACTGTCCTCCAACGTTGCAGCACTGTCTTCATCAGTTTAGCTGGTTCCCCGGTATTCAAGGGGGAAAAGTAACGTGCATCATTGCTCATTGCCAGAGTGTCTCGCAGAGACAATTCCATTGTGCTCTCACGAGAACTCTGGATTTCTCTGGAACTCTGGAACGCAGCCATCTACCAGGAAGTTTTAGAGCACTTCATGCTTCCTGCTGCTGACCAACTTTATGGAGATGCAGACTTGGCACCTGCACACAGTGCCAAAGCTACCAGTACCTGGTTTAAGGACCATGGTATCCCTGTTCTTAATTGGCCAGCAAACTTGCCTGACACTACTACTAGAATACACTACTGGAATACATGCTGAAAGCGGAGCGTCTGCAACAAACTCCCCAGGGCCTCAGCAGGCAGATGGAGACTCTGGATCAATTTTCAACCCCAACCTCCTTGATTTCCCATCACCACCCACACCCAATCACGTCCCCACCCAATCAAACTCCCCAGGCCACACAAACCCCCCTAATCTCCCATCCCCATCCCCACCCCTTCATCCCACCACCCACTCAAACTCCACAGGATCCCCTGAATACCCATCACCATCCCCACCCAAGCACATGATGTTCCCTGCAAGAATGGAGAGACTGCTACCAGTAGCCATGCAGAGTTTTACTAGCCCTCATTAGCACCAAAGAAGATCATTAGCACCAAAGAAGCGAAGGGCACCTCCACCCCCTCGCCCTCCCCCTCCCCGTTTAGAAGGATCTCTTATGCAGCAGCAACCTCTTAGTTCATTTTCTCAGCCGGCATATAGCATGGAATGTGCAGTGGAAAATACAGATGGCAGCAGCAGGGGACAATTATATGATGACTGTATTGCATGATATTCTCAGGGTCCCTGCAATATAAATGGTACTGACAGTAGTTTTGAGAACATGCCGGGACCCAGTAAGCCCAGGACATTCTCTATTCCTGTATTGACAAGAAATAGAACACAAATGCATCGAGCTTATAGGGTAAACCAGTCCAATCTCCTACCCGTACCACATCAACCTCAGATTTCCCCCATGGATCATATTTCCCCAACACTTAAACTAACAAAACTAGCATTCCTAAATATCAGATCTCTTTCAAACAAATCATTCTTAATTCATGATCTAATTTGCACACACAACCTTGATTTTTTACTTTTAACTGAGACATGGTTAGATCAAGCAAACAGTGCTGCTACTCTCATCGAATCAGCTCCCCCAAACTTCAGTTTCTTGAGTGCTACCAGAGCAAATAAAAGAGGTGGGGGGATAGCCACAATTTTCAAGACGTCTTTTCAGTGCAATCAGTCGTCATTCGGTGACTTTACTTCATTTGAATATCTGTGTGCATGCATTAAGTCTTCTCCTCAGATTTTATTACTGACAATTTACAGGCCTCCAAAACATTCAGCTAAAGTTTTTCTTGAAGAGCTTGGTGAACTGCTATCAGTTGTTTGCATAGAGTATGACTGTCTTATTATATCAGGGGATCTAAACTTGCATGTGGATAATCCTGAAAACAATTATGCCAAGGAATTCATTGCACTAATCGATACTTTCTCCCTAACACAGCATGTACAGGGGCCAACACACTCTCTCGGCCATACCCTCGACCTTGTTATCACAAAGGGTCTCGATGTCTCTACAGCTGTTAAAGACCTGGCCTTATCTGATCATTTTTGCGTGTTCTTTGATGTGTCTATGTCCCCACACACTCAAAACACAGCTATGATGGTAAAAAGGAGAATCATAAATGATCAGACAAGTGCTCTCTTTGAGCAAGCACTTTCACTAAAGTCAAGTCAACTGTCAGACTCTGAAGACTTATTTGATCACTTTAATGCAAAAATGGCAAACATTATGGATGACATTGCTCCATTACAATTCAAGAAAGTTAAGGACAAACAGAAAGCACCATGGAGGCAAAATCCAGCAGTTAAACTTCTAAAAAGAGAGTGTAGGAAGACTGAAAGAAAATGGCGTAAATACAAACTTCAGATCCACTATGAAATCCATAAAGAGATGCTCCGCACATATAACTCTGAAATATGCAAAGCAAGACAGTCTTTCTTTTCTAACATTATCAATAGAAGTTCAAATAACACTCGTATTCTATTTTCAACTGTTGATAAGTTAACAAATCCCCCCTCACAATTAGCGCCTGAACTTCTCTCAACTAATAAATGCAATGAGTTTTCATCTTTTTTTAAAGGTAAAATTGACAAAATCAGACTCAACATATCTGCTCAATTACAAATTCAACAACCTGAACTTCCAGCAACAAACAGAGGGAAACTAAACTTGATGTCAGAGTTCAGCTTGATAGACTACGAAACGGTACAGAATCTCAGCCCTTCCACATGTGTCTTAGACACTCTGCCTACCAATTTCTTCAAAACTGTTTTTCACCTCATAGCGGCGGATGTCCTTCAAATTGTAAATGTATCATTGCTGTCTGGCACTTTTCCTAAGTCACTGAAAACAGCTGTTGTAAAGCCACTTCTCAAGAAGAATAACCTGGATGCCTCCATGCTAAACAATTACAGGCCCATATCCAATCTACCTTTTATTGGCAAAATTATTGAAAAAGTAGTCTTTAATCAATTAACCACCTTCCTAACATCAAATGGGTATTTTGATTACTTTCAGTCTGGTTTTCGGGCAAATCACAGCACTGAAACAGCTCTCATTAAAGTTTCCAATGACATACGCCTCAACACAGATTCAGGTAAAACATCAGTCCTAGTGCTACTGGACCTTAGTGCAGCATTTGACACTGTTGATCACAATATTTTACTACACAGACTAGAACACTGGGTTGGATTTACAGGCATAGTTATCAGCTGGCTAAAATCATATCTACAAGAAAGGAGCTTCTTTGTTGCCATCGGAAACTGTACCTCAACACCAACGTCCTTGACCTGTGGTGTTCCCCAGGGGTCGATCTTGGGGCCACTATTATTCAACCTCTATATGCTCCCACTTGGACAAATCATTCAAAATAATTTGATTTCATATCATAGCTATGCAGATGACACACAAATTTACTTAGCTGTATCACCAAACAACTATGGTCCTCTTGAATCTATGTGTCAGTGTATAGAACAAATCAACACCTGGATGTCTCAAAATTTTCTTCAGCTGAACAAAGAAAAAACTGAAGTAATTATATTTGGTAAAAATGAGGAAAGACTTAGGGTTGCCACTCTCCTTGACACAAAAGGGTTGAAGGCAAAGGATACTGTTAAAAATCTTGGTGTATTAATTGACAGTGATCTAAATTTCAACAGCCACATGAAAGCGATAACTAAATCAGCTTTTTACCACCTCAAAAATATTGTCAAACTCAGAGGGCTGATGTCAAAACATGACTTAGAAAAACTCATTCATGCATTTATCTCCAGCAGGGTTGATTACTGCAATGGACTGTTCACAGGCCTTCCTAAAAAGACTATTAAACAGCTTCAGGTGATACAAAATGCAGCAGCTAGGACTCTAACAAAAACTAAAAGAACTGACCACATTACTCCAATTCTTAAGTCCTTGCACTGGCTTCCAGTAAGTCACAGAATTGACTTTAAAGCACTATTGCTTGTTTATAAATCAGTAAATGGAGCAGGACCTAAATACTTGTCAGACATGCTTCAGCAGTACACACCTTCTCGTCCTCTCAGGTCCCAGGTGAAAAACCTGCTAGTAAAACCTACAGTTAGAACTAAACATGGTGAAGCAGCTTTTAGCTGCTATGCGGCTCAGCTGTGGAACCAACTTTCGGATGACATTAAAAAGGCCCCAAGTGTAGCCAGTTTTAAATCTAGACTTAAGACCAAACTGTTCTCAGACGCTTTCTGCTAACTGTGCCGAGTTACAAATTCTGAATCTGCCTCGATAATTATTCTACTTTGTCTTTTATTACTTTTTTTACTACTTTTGCCTTTGTTTTTGCTTACTAATTATTCTTTATTACTCGAAAGTGATCCCAAAACGAGCAAGAGCGAGAGAGCTCTGAATGACGTCAGCCACTTTTAAAGGGACGGGCTATCCTGACGTCCAATGGGTTCACACCACCACTCAGCTGCGCCAATCTGCCTGCAAGACACACAACAGAAGCAACAAACACAAAGAATATGCAACAAGACCCACAGGGTCGTAAGAGGCCTAAAAAAGTAAAAGAGCCAAAAGGCAGATGGAGCAGGGAATAGTGGAGGAAATTAATGTTTAGTGTCATAACATTTGTGCATCTCCCGTCGCACTTCCAGGCCGTCGACGTGATTTTTAGCAGGAGCTGGATTGCTACCGTCTACCAACTCTACCAACATCTCATCACCCGGCAACAGGATGTTGTCTTGAAGGGCAATGTTGTGTAGAAGTGCGGTCACGATTACTACAGGCACAACTTTGCATGATGGAGCTTAAGGCCACCAGCAGAGTTGCTGACACCTGAAGCGCTGCTCCCACATGCCCAGGGCCCTCTCCACAACAACACAGGTCTGGCTGTGGGCGTTGTTGAATCCCTCCTCTGCCTCGCTGCTGGGCTCCCGGGGGACAGGTGGAAGGGGCGCAAAGGGTAACCACTGTCCCCGAGGAGCCAGCATACCCCAAACCCACCACCTTCTGCCACCTGGCAGAGTTGGCCCAGACGAAGTAGTGGTGTGTGCTCTCTGGCCACTTCACCACGATGTCCGGGAAGACTCGGGGCTCATTCTCTGTTGGGCTCCTGATGCGGATGAGGGTCCTATTAATTGCTCCGATCACTCTCTTTATGCCAGCGATAGCATAAAAGCTTCTGCTGATGTGGGCGATGTCATCAGGAGAAGATGGAAAAGTCCCCCAGTGAGCTGAAACAGAATCTGTGTGACTGCTGTCACGGCTCTGCTGACAGATGCCCGGTCTGGCATTGCTCCATTGTGGGGCAAGTATGCTCCAATGGACCAATCAAATCAGGCTTTACGATGATGAACAGGTGAGCAACAGCGCCTGGTCTATCACATCATCTGAGCACGCTTAGATTAGACTTATGTTTGAAACAAAAACTGTGGCTAGAAGGATACATGGCTTTTAAGACCCCATATGGAAAATTCATATTATTTAATGAGTTTATATTACTGAAAACAATTATTTCTGAAAACTTTGGCCAAAGTTGAGATGTGGGAAAACTGGTTTCACTTTCATCAAGGGAAAACAGCGCTGTTGCATTGCGACATGTTCCCTCGTTCGTTTGAAATCTCTGATTGACCACCTGTTCGAGGGATTTGCGACAGCCTTTCCCAGCTGTTTAACATGTTTGTAGCATATCACTGTTCAACAGAATTATTTTTAAAAACGGAGGGGATATAGGAGCAGAAGGATGGTTTATGTGTTTTCTTCCTACACCTCACGGTAAGCTATTTTGTTGCTCTGATTGGTTAGGTCTATCCAATTGAGTGCAGAGGCATTCCCCCCCTGTATCGGTTGAAACACGCCCCATAACTACGTCCCAATGGAGCAGTATCAGACTCATATTCTGACTAGAATTTGAGTATGACAACGTCAGGCTACCAAAATGTTATCCCAAGCAATGAAATACATTTCTGAATAACTTCTTTTCCTCTGAGGGAATATCCAGTCTTCATCAACGACATATCGTTGTACCTTACGTTGTCTCCGTCTGTAACGTGGGACCTAATAGGCTAATTCTAGCTGGTGCCGGAAACCAGCACCCATGAAACGGCATTTTCCTAAAGATGGCTGCGGTCCATTTCAAACTATTTTGGCTGAAGTAGCTAGCCTAGCATGGGCCATTGAAATGAATGGGGGTGGGAATTAGTCACTCTCATCAGTTATGTATAATACCTCCATGGTTGAAAGTAGTGCTAATGTGGACATTCATATACACCACCTCACTTCTTCACCTCCGACGACGATGATTCAATTAGAGAACTAGAGCTGCCATCTTGTGTAAAGGCCTCACATGTAGCCACACCTTTTATGAGGAACAGGAAATGGCCCATGGACTGCTTGGAATTAATTGATTGGCAGTTGTCATTGGTGGACACATGTGTCTACATCTGTGAGCTGAAATTAAAAGATAAAATGTTCACATTGTGTGGCAATTATCCTTAATTGATTTTATTTTATATGAAAGGGGAAAGGGTCAATAGAGATGTTTTATAATTACAATTACATCATCCATCTTATTTTGTGCTAGATGGTGTTATTCTACTTATGCAACAATATGCAATAGCCTCATAGTTACCTGTGTAGGTCTAAGAATTCAAGCTTATTTTGGTAACCATGCTTGTGTCTGCAAACAGAAAAAGTGTGTTATCATAGAGGGTTGATGGAATTTTGATGGGTTGATGGCACTCAGGGAATATAGACTTTTAAAAACAACAGTATAGACTTTGCTACTATCTCAGCAGCAACAACACCTACAGTAATACTGTTTGTGTGTGTGTGTGTTGCCGTGAACTAGTGCAGATCCTTAAACCCTTTCAGCATGCCAACATTTGTGCTATGTGAACTTTTCATAGCTTATATTTTCATCACTTCTCATTTTGTGGTTGTGATTCAACACAGAACTGCAGAAGTACAATGGATGAGTCATTTCATGAACTGTTCATTTCAAATTAGGCCTACATCTAATATGTGTATGTTGTAGCAATACAATGTCACAATGAACACAAACATAACAAGTGCCACAAATGCACTGCCTTTAATGGGCATGAATTTAATGGGCAACAAAAGTATCAATTCGCACAATTTGACAGTTATTCCCGATACATCAGCATCCCTCTCCACTGGACCACAGAACTAGGCTACTGTAGACCAAAGGTAGGTGGCCTAAGCATAGTTTAGGCCTACCATTGTGAATTTCTAAAAGAAGTCAGTCGCGAACCTACAACCACAAGTGCACTCAGAACTTACAGGGCATGCGTCTATTCTTTAAAAACACTCTGTTGCTGTACAATATCATGACAAATTTGTCAGTATTTCAGAGGAATATAGGCCTAGGTTTTTAGTGTGTTTCAGTAAATATTTCAATTTATAAAGCTGATCATATAATTTGTTAAGGCTATTTCAATAGGTTATGCTATGCTGTGACATTAGGCTATTATTATAACTGATCACAGTCAGTGTAAAATTTCCTATAGGGGGCCTACCATTTAGACTTCATGCATTCAACTATAACCGACACAGTCGGACATGCTTCAAAAACATCTTGAAACAGTGTGAATGATTTTGGTAAAAACCAACATGGTTCCAACTTAGAAAGTACTATGTTAGTATGACCATTTTGAGAAACAGTTGTAATTTTTGTGTTGGTTAGTTGAACGATGCACTTCCGTAGTTGTACGGGAAACACACCCCGGATCAGTGTGAAAAGAATATCTCAAAATTGACGACATTTCACATGTTGAATGCGTGAAATCGGCGATCCACAAATGCGCAAGCAACACTTCACACGCAGAACTGCAGATTTACAAATGACATTTTATGCAAACACATCCAAAGTATATTTTTTTAAATTACAAACGGCATTTACAAATTTGTATGGGACAAATATACCCCCATAAATATATATCACTCACTGACAGTGACTAGGCTATGTAGTGAATGAGTGGAATTTTTAATTCACCTACCGGTACTTTCTTACCACAGAGCCACTGCACGTGAACAGAGGATGTAATTAGAAAATATTGGGACACAACATAACTATAAGTTAGTTGTTCATTCATAGTAATTATTGTAAATAATAAATCACCATAGATGCTCAACATGACATCATCAACAATTTTGTTGCCACTACAGTGGTTTGAACTTGCAATGCAATTTTTTACCAAACTAGGACACTTTCTAGAAATAGTTGTTAGGTTGTTTGAGTGAAGATTGTGTTATACCAAGGTGGTTCAGCAATGACTTTTGTGTTTTTTTTTATGGAAACTAACCCCTGGCTGACAGCAGGTCAAACAGGTGGAGACTAGGAATAAGTTCCCCACTCAGCATAGAACTAAGCATTGAATTTATATGGTACGATGTATTGGTAAACTATATTGCAGCTAAAGTACAACTGTTTCCCAAAGCTCTCCAACCACAATAGTACTATAAGTTTACACCACACCTTGTAGTTTGAACTACAGTACAGTGGGTAATGACATATAGTAGCACATGAACAAGCACACCTGCAAACCCACAGAGACTTTTGGGCTACATTTCATTTGTCAATAATCATTTTTAAATTTCTGGTAATCTAGGGTACTAACCCTGCGGCTTGACCACAATGCCAAAGAGCCAGGCCCACTTGGTGGCCATATTGCAGCGCATTTTGGACACTTATCGGGAATCTATAGTATTTCGGGGAGAACTACGTGGACGCAAGGCTTCACAACACCAACCTTGCTCTAATGGCGAGATCACAACACATGATTGGTACAATGTATTCACATCACATGATTGGCACGATGTATTCACTATTTACATGTCGACTTTTGGCTGTGGAAGGGGCAGGATAGACAACTGCCATATTGACATTACGAACTAACCCCATGCTTTCTATGGAGGATTTTTTGAGTGCTCTGTCTCCTCATTAGAAAATCTCGGGCTTACTTATTTGTTCATATAGGCTGACCTTGGAAAATGTATGTTATATATTTGTAATTTGAACATTTACATGAAATAGTTATAGACCCTTTCAACAATAAAAACAAAAACAATGCTTGAACGTTCTATTTGGGCCCCAATCTACTTCCTCTCCATTAAGATAACATATGGAATGTTAAAAAGGAAGTCTTGTGGGGCCAACTATGATGCTGATAATGGAACTCTCTTGAAAGGGTCCATAGTATTGATATTTATATTAACTGTCATTGTCAGCTCCATGGCTAAGTGGGCTAAGGTGCACAACCTCCCCTTAGAGGAGGCACAGGTTCAAAACTAAGATAAATATTAATCTTTAATCTGTAGAATTTCCACCACGGTAGCCTTTAAGTCAGTTTAAATGTATATTCTTCACCCAAAACGCAATATTATAGGCTATGCTATGTATTATCAATGGATTGGGTGGAGGCGCATTATCTCTGCCACTACAGTATATGCAGGAATCAGGATAGCAGTTATCTATTCAAGATTACATTTAAATAAGAGATATAACAGATAATGGTTCTGAAGTACATGTAAATTGTATACCCTGCCTTTAAATTTTCAATGTGTCTCATCAACTATGGGATAGTTACTGCTTCGGTGGACTTCTGATTTCAACTGTGTGTTGCACTCACAGGTCCTTTTCAGGGCATGACAAGGCATGCATTATCCAGCTTCTCCACCAGATGGCCCTGTTATCATCAACTGTCTGGTGGGCATAGCTGTTTGCTTGTCAGTTTTAAACCTCAGGTTTATTTAGTTATTTTGGTGGAGCTGTTCCTAATGTAAGCCTTTTTGAGGACATAATTGTACATAGACCAAGCTATTATTCTCCCTTTCAATATAGATTACATGTGAAACATACTGTTGCTAATTTTGCTCACTGAAGACATAACATGACATATTTCATGATAAATGTGTGTGTGTGTATTTATATTACTTTAATATGCACTTAATGAACATATTATGTAAAACATTTTGTTGTCAGGCGGTCTCAAAAACAGACTGCAGCATGAAATAATTATGATTTAGTATTATTAAGGGCTAGGGCATGTATTTATATATATTATATACTCTTTTGATCCTGTGAGGGAATCAATGTAGCATGTTCTGACCATCAATAACTCTCAAGCTGACTATAATAGGAAACCAGTGTAGCAATACCATCAAATCATCTGTTTTGACTGCATGTTTCATTTACTCAGAAGAAAATCAGCACCTAGAACAATTATGCATTGACTCATGACTCATGATTTAACCTCTCAGTTTCATTCTGAGAACATGGGGAAGTTGAACATTTAAATTCTACGGGAGTTTTTGAAGCTGTCTCAACAGCTGTTGTATAGCCTCGAGGGGAATTTGAATAGTTTGGGAGAAATTAAGGGTCACATTTTTCTTTGTATTTTTTATGTAAACTGGGTTACAAAGCAATAGATTTATGAATAAAAGAGAATGACACAACTAGAATGTGATTAGCCTACCCAACCATTAGAGACCAGCTGAAGCTATTCTTCCACCATGAAGGGTTTGGTCAGAGATTGTTGTTTACAGGATACTTTTTTCCTTTGCCATGATGTTTCATAACTTAATAAACGCATGTCTGCTCATAGATATACACACTTGGCCATGAGTGTGTGTTATGGCTGCATAACAACAGACAGAGTTCCAAGTGTGTGTTAATAGGCCACCGATAGTCCACACTGCTGAAAGTGACATTGCTCCTTCCCTATGAAATTGTCTTCAGTGCCAGTGGTACTGATTCAGTCCATACTATCAACACTAGTTAAATATTTAAAACATATGACGTGGTTCTATGACTTCATCTGCAGGCTGAGAGTATGATCCTGCTGCCCTACTTTGCTGGGTCTTCCGACTAAAGTAACGCGTCTCTACGGCTTCTCTAGCGGCCTCTCTGTCTTTTTTGTTTTCCATCTACTCAGTAAATTATGTGTAAGATCACACTCTGTCATGACAAAGTAACATAATCTAATTTAAAAAAAAACTGTGACCTATAAGGTCAGTTCAGCTAAAACATGCACAGTATGTACAGACTACAGTACACAAATATATCAGCAACTAACATGACAGACTGTATACTGGGAAAGCAGAGAAAGTATGGTTTCTTGGTCTAGACATCTCTGTGGAGATTCATCCTGACCAAGGGAGTGTGCTAGAAATACTTCCAATCTCAAACCCTCTGAGACACTTCAGGGTAGTGTAGATTAGAATGCAGACGAAACTCACTAAGGCAGACAACAGCCCCACAGAGCAGAGCAGATCAGCAGAGATAATGAGCTCAACCCAGCCATGCATTATTAATCAATACTGGAGGCCCTCCAAACCACATGTCTCTCTTATAGTGTACTCAAAAGACACTTGTCTTCACCACATGCCCAGTTTGGAGAGATGGACTAATACTCAGTCCCAGAACAGGTGGTGATTTAGGTGTGACTTGTGTTTATTCTTTATTTGCCTAATTGATAAGTCGATTGGTTGTATCTTTCCTCAGAAGCGCAACGGACTGGGAGTGCAACCTATCATCAGCAGTTGTTCTCATCAGTAGCGCTTTGTTATATTATATTTTAAAAATTGTGATATATATATATATATATATATATATATATATATATATATATATATATATATATATATAGTGTGTCAGCAAATTAGGTCAGAACATATCCTACCACTAGACAATCTCTAATTTATCTCTAATTTATTGTCTCCATATCACATTGTGACACTTTAGAACCTTTGGTGTCAAGTGTTTGTATGCAGTTTTTTTGATCAATCAGTGTGGTAACATATTGACAACATTCATATTGACTTGCATGCCTCTTAAAAACATGGGCCAATGTTTCGCCATGACTGTGTTGCCATGACTCCTGGTGTTTGCTTGTTTGTGATGAAATAGTTCTTCTTTCACATTAGGCCACAAGGAACATCCACGTAAGAGTGATTAAGGAAGCTGTGTTTCTGATTCCTTGTTATCTTGTGTGTAAAGGAATTTCCCATTCACATGATTGATAAAGAATTTATTTCTTTTCACCAGCAGGTGGTGATAGAAACCATAAAACAACAAAGCAGTTCACATTTATCTCCATAGTACTGAATGTTAATCAGCATCCATAATACAAAAGTCTTTTGATTACTTAACTGGTCTGCCTCACATGATATGTTAGTATCATTTTCATATTCAAAGTTTCTTTAAAACGTGGGGATTGTCCCCTATCCGCACCCCACACTTTTCAGTTGGTCAGACTATTGCCAATCCTTGGGGTGGACAGGCTGCTTTAAATGTGAAAGGGAGGGTTTTGCCTTAGCTTTCTGGCCACGCTTGAAAGTCAGTGCAACAGGTCCCAGAGTTGAGTTCCCATTGGGTTGTGGTCACTTAACTGCCTTGTGCCCAACTCAAATAAACAGACAGTTACCCAACTATTTGTAACTGTTTGTGAAAACAGATCCTGATATCCCAAGCCAGTGTGCAAGAGATACCAATGAAAGACAAAGCAGAACTCAGTTGGCTCTGTGAGTCCCAAGACAGGCATGCTGCAAATTGGCTCTGAAAGACAGCACTATGATGAGATCGTAGGCTCTATCTCTGTGTCTCTCCAAGCAGCACTTATTTCATAAAAGGTTTAAAAGCTCTCCTTCCTGCAACCCACTCTGGAGAGATTATACATGGAGGACATTGTCAGATGTGGTTCCTAATGTTCCCCTTCAAATATACATCAAACTCACAGCGCTGCACATCTATCTAGTTACTTAAGCTGGGTTGTCGGGTGAATCTAATGTCATAGAGAACAGTTGGGAGAGGGTAGGAATCACTGAATCTGCTTTGCCTTGACCTTGAAACATGGTTGATTTTCCAGAGGCAATGGACTAATTACTCCCTGACAGTTTGTAATTTCATTTCACTTGTCTGGCATGTTTTTTTTGTTTTCTTTGAGTTTGTATGGGAATACGTCTCTGTGTTTATGTGCCTTGCCTTTGCATGCACATGTCTGTACGTGCATGCAGTTTGTGTGTGTGTATGTGTGTGTGTGTGTGTGTGTGTGTGTGTGTGTGTTTGTGTCAGCCACATAAACCATGGAACCCAAACTTCCCCTAAGTTTCCCAGGTTGGCTAATTAGCTCTTTGATCTGTGCTATGTGTGTTAAGCTTGGGCTGGAGGGCATCCTGTGGGGCGGCTCACTGCAGCAGAGGAACAGGAAGTGCTGACGGCCTCCAAACACGCCACCGCCACCAAGCGCTCACCCACACCCACCCACACATGCAGACACACACACACAACCTCCCACATGTGAGGAGGATGTTAAGGAAAGCTTTTCATGCCATCTGGGCATGCGCATGTGTTGGCTTGACATTTCAGTTCAGGCTCTCAGAAGCAAAGGCTATGTGCAAATCAAGTCAAGTCAAGTCAATACTGTACGGCCTATTACATTACAACTGGCCATGCAAAAAACGATTAACTCGATTATTTCATGGAAAGACCATACTGCTGAGAATCTATGTACAGATTGGTGGAACAAGATTGAAATATTCAGCATCATGTCTTCTATATGACAAACATAAGAAAGATTATTGATTCAACACCTCCCCGGCTCTTGTTTAGAGAAATTACTCTCTCTCCCTTGCAATGCAAGATAACTGCTTTGTAGACAAACCTGTTGGTTTCTTCCTGATTGAAATAGAGGTCCAAATGTAGGTTTGTAGGATGAGGAACTGCATCTCAGCAATTTTCTGAGCACACGCTGTTCTTTTGTGGGATTTTCATTTACTTTTTGCTGATTTGTCATCACATACCAAACAACTTAATTTGTAAACAACTTCAGTCTTCCAACATCACTGAGGAGAGGAGCTTTTATTTGTTGTGGCGACCAAAGATTTTTTTTTTTCTGTCTTCAAGCACAGTCAGGTCTTGTCAGTTCACCCTATTGGCACACAACAACATATCCCGTGTAAATAGTACTTTTCAAGATAGGATCTTGGCAAAGACATGCTTGTCTTTTGTTGATATTGACACACAAACACATCCGTGGTTGGAGGTGCTATTCATGGTGTCAACCTGTGGGTTATGTAGGCTAAAAGCCTCAGTATTCGTGACATGAAAGTGGAAGAGGATTGCTGTCTTTGCAGCCAGAAGTGTGCTTACTTGGGTGAAATTCACAGCACCGTAGAACTTTTTAATAACAATTCGTGAAGCAGTGAAAATTACATAGGTTCCAGTTCAAGGGACAAATTAATTGCTCTCAGGTTGTAATCCAGATTTTTCTCCCTCTTTCAAACAACCACAGACACATGTACACGCACATGCACACATACACACATGAGAAAACACCTCTGGTATAAGGCACATACACACACAAACTAACACAGATACACACACACACAGGTGCACATTGCTCCTCCGGCTGCTTGCTGACCCAAGCCCTGCTGGCAAGGGGGGAAGTTCATACACGTGGGCCTGATTGTGATGGTTGCACACACACACACACACACACACACACACACAGGTTTCTGTGCAGTGAAGAGTGAGGAAAGCTTGGGCCACATTCCAGCCTGTCTTCCTGGGCGGGCCTTGAGCCTGAAGCATTCTTCTGCCTGCCTGTCAGGCCAGGTGCATACCACACTGAACACAAACACAGACGGTCATACACACTCTGAAAGGAAACACATTGACACATACGGTGTACCCAAACAGACACACACACACACACACTAACTAGCTAAGCACACACACACAAAAACTTGTACAAACATGAACAAACACACTTCAGATACACAGTCTGCAAACTGGACAAAGATACAAGCGCACACACACGTATATAAACAAGCACATGATCACTTCAATTCAGATAATTCTAGGACACACCCAATAGACCTACATGAATAAATGTAAACACACACACACACATGGTTTGTAGGTACAAACTGCCATTGTTCAGTTTCAGCGTTCCTCAGACAAAGATTTGCATAAGAATCTGCTCTCTATGGCTTGTATGCACTCATGTATGATTCAATCCTTTCTAATATATGGATTTTCATCCTTTTTGTGTGTGGAAAAGGTGCGGCTATTTAAAGCCTGCTGCTGGCTGCTGGATGTGCAGTGGAAGCCAGAGAGAGGCTTCATTTTTGAAGTTCTTTCGATGCCGCAGCTCTGCGTGTGTGACTCACACACGGACAGAGCGGATGGGTGGGTGGATCGGCGGATTGGTCGTGGGCACCATCCAGGTCTTTCTGTTCTGTCCTTAGCAGCTTTGCTCAGCATCTGCTCCGACAGCTAGATGCAGAGGATACGGAGTGAGCACAGTCCACACACACACACACACATGCACACAAGAGTGCCACAAGTGACTGAAGTTAGAGGAGGAGGGGATGAAGGAGAGAAGAGGATGGGGGTGGAGGGGGAGAGGGAGAAGCGTGTGTGTGTGTTAGAGAGAGCGAGAGAGCTCATTTCAATGCTCCTCTCATGCCGAGGCAGTTGTATCTGCAGGGTTTGCCCAATGTGAAAAAGCCACAGCGGCCTGAAAACAAAAGCGCCATTCAGCATGTCCAGCCTCTTCCCCTCCACACTACTCGTCTCACACACACATACACACACACACACATGCATACGTACGCACTCACATATACATACATACATACATACCGTACACACACACACACAAGAGGCATGCAGACGTACACAAGTGCACATACACACAAACACACTCAGAAGAAGGTCCACTGGTACATGCTATTTCACAGGCACGAGACTCTGTGATTGAAAAGCCTGAATCAGGCCCATTATTCTGCAGCCTGCTGGACTAAACCTTCCCTTCACGCTTCCAACTCCTCCCTCCACCCCCTCCCTTTTACTCACACGTCTGCAAAGGGGACCAGGCCAACAACCACCCCCACCACCACCCACACATACACCCACGTACCCCCCACCCACTCCCCCGTTTCCATATGGCCACTTTTCATCAGTGGAGTGCCGAGCGATCCCCCCCCCCCCCGCGCTTTTAATCGAAGTAGCAGGGGGAAAGCCGAGGCAGTCACGAGCAACCCCCTTTGAGCGGCGCAGCAGTGGTACGTTCCAGCACTGCAGAAGTTGAGAGAGGACATTGTTTGTAATCTCTCATCGCAGGGGTCACTTCCTGAGTTGTATGTCCGTTCCCCAAGCCCTTACAGACCCCCAGACTCCCCCCCCCCACACACACACACACACCCCAGACTTCCCCCCGCCCCACTCCAATCCCACGCCCCCCCCCCCAACCCCCGTTCCCCTTCCCATCCCAGTCCGGCGTCTGTGCAGAGGGGTTTTTTGGGAAACTTTTTTGGAAAGGACCCTGTCCTTCCCTTTTGTGTAGAACGCTCCGACATCTGAAAACAATCAAATAATCTGGGCACAATGCAGCTCTTCATGAGAGGGGCTGCCGGTGGCTTCCAGATGAGGCGAGGAAGATTAGAAGCGGATCACACAGACATGGAGGAGAAAGGGGGGATGCATTGTTACTGCCTCCCAAGAAAGACTGGAGCTGGGGTGTGTCAATGGGGCAGCACATAGACTAAAGAGAAACTTCTTTTTCCGCACTTAATACTATTCTCTCAGAGAGGAGTATTTCTAGAGTTTAATGGTTACCATGGGGGCAAAACAATCAGACAATTCCATTTAGTCAGAGGGGGGAAAAGAACAACCCAGATATTGAGAAATCACGTTAAATAGTTTAAAGATGCTTCGCTTTAATATGGCAGTCGTATTGTTTCAGCGAACTTTTAGAGGAAAATAAACTTCCTAAGCATTTTATTATTCTGTCGTCTCTCTCAGTCTCTGTCTCCTTTTTGTGTACAATTTTCTTTTTTCAGAATATGAATACAAATAAATGTTGAATTGATCCAAGAGCTACACACATCTGTAAGCAATAGCATGTACTTCAGAGTTCCAAACTCCAAACAGTTCTCTCTCTCTCTCTTTCTCCCACACACACACACACACACTCAGGGAGATGACCATTACTGGCAGTCTCAGGAATGGTGGAAAACAGTAATCAGCGACTTCCTCTGCCACCTGTGCATTAATCCCTTTCATCCCATGGCTTCCATTAATTAGAGGGAACACAAGTCACGCCTCCCAGATGGACACTCCCTCACAAGGGATTAGCTATTTCCTCCGGTCTCCCCAGCCCTCGCCACCAAAGAGCTCCATTGTGTTCCACCTTGATGGGGGATGAATCGCTCTTGTGTTAAGAATATCCATGTCTTCTCAGTAGCTCTTGCATGGCCACACATAACCTGCTCATTCTCTTCATCTTAGTTTTCTGAAAAACTTTAAGAGTCTGCACCAATTTTAATACAATACCTGCTTTAATGAATAACACATAGCATAAAGCTATTAAAATTGAAATGATAAAACATGGTGGTGTGGTTACTCTTGGAGGACACACAAAGGGTCTACCAGGAGGTCTGAAAACAGCACCATACCCCCAGTTTGAACCCATAACCTTGCCATCATGAGACCACTGCTGGCATTCCAATACATTTTGCCCATTGTTGTTCTATCATCAGCGCTGGGTCATTCAAGGCAATGTACTTTTCCTGGAGGCACAAGTCTACTTCAGATTCATAAACATTTAGTCACATGCTAGCAGATAGAGAGTCAAATGAATTACAGCGCAGTGCAACTACATTGACGGACCTGTTCCTTGTGCACAGTGCGTTGCGAGACTGTGTGAATCGTACCCAAAGGCCATGTGTTCCCCCAAGCTACTACACCCTTGCATTGCTTCTTGTCAACCTGCAATTAGCATGCCTGACAGCCACCCGCTTCCGTGACTGGACCGGGTCTAATCATAGGCATTTGTTGTTGCAATCAGGTGACGATGCTATAAACAGCACCTTGCACCAACTCCACCCTTCAAAATGAGTAGCCGGAGTCTTTGTTATACACGTTGTATAAAGGCACATCACTAAAAGGAATAGGACTGTCTTGCAAGGCAGGAAGGATCTCAGTTAGACATGGGAATGATTTGCCTGGTCTTGTCCAACAAAGGTGTTTTCATAGCTCTTGAGAAATTACCTTTGACAATTACCACCCAAACTGTGTCTCATGAGAGAAAATGTGTAAGGTTATGAATATGAAGACGAGTCTTTGAATGATGTCTACATAGAGAAGGAGGGTGGTGTGATGGTGCTACGCTGTTCCAATTGTTTTCACCCTACTCTTTGACAAAAGCTGCTTTGTGTACTCATTTAACTGTACTTACAGAGGAAGGTCAAGCCATTGATTGCTGTTTAAACATTTCATATGGTTATGACTGATTTTGTTTTCGTGTGTTCACATTAGCCAGTGTACAGCTGTCTTTGGATCAACTCACATGACAACGATGTAACGTGAAGGCAGACTACACCCACAGATTGTATGGTGTTCATAAAGGACCCTGATTTCTACAGTAATCTCCCTTTCCTCACTCGCTAATACTATCAGCCAGTGTAGAAGGATTCAACAAGGTTTTGCCTACCTCAATTCATTAGCAAGTCTCAGGGTGTGGCTATCAGTCTGAAAGAGGAAACACACAATCTCTTTTCATAAGGTGAGAAAGTAAAGACATACCCTGATGGTGTTGTTAAGTGTGTAGATTAAACATAATCAGCATTACAGCATGAGAGAATATAGTTTGGCCAAAAGTGCTCTAATCCATCCAACTACTGAATACCCTGGTAAAAAATGCTATTCACATACTGTATCATACTTGGGTGTTGCAGTAAAGGGACAACAGTCACTGTCAATAGTACACGACTATCTCTGAAGTCATGTACATTTGATGGATCACCCTGAGTGTACGTAGTTTGGGAGCTTGAGACTCCTCTGAGTTAAACATCCTGTTGCCCTTGTGTTCGGTACACATTTCTGAGTGATCAACACAGGAAATGCACTGAGACATCCATATTTGTGAGATGAGAAAGCTGACTGACTTCCTGAACTTTGAATACTCCAAAGGATAGAGGCATGTTGTTTTGAAATCTCAAAGATGGTCATTGTTGTTCTGTTACACAAAAATGAGACAAGGGACACTCTATGGGCTTGTGGGCTTGATCAGGAAATTATTTTCTAAAATAGAAAACCAGAGCCATACTGAGTCGGATCCATTGGAATCAGTCATCTCACAGTAAATTTGAAGAACTAATAAAAACGACTTAAAGAGAGAGTGTATAATGTCATTACATAGCTTTCCAATATAGTTAAAGATAAATTTAACTATAGATACATTTTTTCCATTATTTAGGCCTACTCACTAACCTTACTTTCTTTTCCATAATATGCATTAATAGCAAAATGACAGTAGTGGGCCTACTTGATCAACCTTGTTGGCAATTAGGCCTATACTTTTCTAGCATCTGATGCCTATCTGACATTGAATACAGCTGCTGTATCCTTAAGACATTAGCCTACAAAAGTACAAATCCGAATCGAAACACATTAGCAAAACATACGTAATTGAACCATTTAGGCCGATGTATACATGCTGATTGAAGATAGCCGGCAATGCTTGATGCAACTAAGGCTGAGGCACAAACTGTATTTGAGCCAGTGGAACACAAAGAAACTTCTCACACAACATACTGTCACTATGACAACCAAGCAGAATCATTCAGCCTGATCTCTCTCCATTCCACATAGCAAAGAAATCCAATCACATTACTCTTACATAACCTCCCTACTGGCTGCTGTGCATACAACATACAGAGTATGGAACACTAACATATGCTGGACTCATCCACTGACATATCCTTTCTACAACTTCTGTTAATATAGCCTACACAAATCTTTCATGTGTTTCAAAGAAAAATTGCTCTCATAGCCTGCCTTTGTGGGTATTGGAAATCACAGGCTATAGGTCAACTGTAGGCCTAGACACCAAAAAGTGTACCTCCTGCTAAACACAAGTTGAAGAAACAACAGTTAGAACTTTACACGCTGTCTCTAACATGGTAGCTATTGTTAAACAATCATTCATAATGTCCTTTATTATCATATTCTTAATTTATCGAAGATAATCTAAAAATAAGAGGCTATGGATTTTCTGTAAAACTTTGTGGACTGTTATGGAATAATTTCCTGAGTATTAGGTGCATCATGTATAAAACGGACAGTGTATTATGCTAAACAAAAAAAAGTGTATTGACCGCAGTTTTTTAAACACTACTTTGCTGTAGTAAAAATACATTTCATGTGATAACCGCGGCCATGTAAAATGGCACTATCACTTTCATAATAATCACATGAAAGATATAAATGAGTAAAATCTACAGAAACTAACTGTTTCACATTAAACTAAAGTGGCTGTGGTGCATAGGACATACATATCGGTACACATGTTGCCCAATAATCAATGAATCAGGTTGTACTTTAATCCAAAAGAAAAATGAAATGCATTACCATGTATAGCCCGCCCCCATGTAGGCCTGTTAACCTCATAGTTGAAGAAATGTTGCTAAATCAATTGATAGACCTCAGTTAAAGGTACAGGCAGTGATTATGCAAATTCACAATTAGCAATCATCTCCTTACATCCGCTAGCTGCCCATTCCGTGAGTTCACTGTAAAAAAAAACCTGGTCTCTTTAGGTAGCCCAGGCCCCGAAAACAAAGTGGGGGCAGCCTATCCCCCAAACAAAAACGAAACCCTGTGTTAAGTTTCTCTGGGAATGCTAAAGGTAGGGGTGAGCTACCTCTCTGGAATGTTTAATTTGGTCCTTGGTTAAAATATAATGTACATAATATAATATAAACAATATAATGTTGTTTTGGACAAAAGCATTTTAAATATACATAAACATAAACAAATGTGACTTCCTGCGCAACCGCTGATTTCACCGGGGATTATGGTATAAACTGAAAACATCTCAGGATCTTTCAGTTTTGCAATGGTTGAATAGTACAGAACTTTTGAATAGTTGAATAGTACCGTAGTAGGACAGACTGAGGAAGTCATTTGTCCCCAGGGCCATTGAACTGTTCAATGCATCACTTAAGGGAAGAGGAGAAATAGACTTCTCCGCATAGTCTGTCTGCCTCTTCACCACCTCCATGTCTTGAACTGTCTGTCCACTACCCACTTTACCATTGTCTTCTGCCTCACTGTTTGCGTGCTTTATTAGCACATATGCACAACCCCTCCCTCCATGCCACAGCCGAACTGTGACCACACTTATACCTTTCTTAATATAGTTATTTATACATAGATATATAGACTTTATTCTTGCACTGTTGCACTGTTTGACTTACTCATGTGCACCATCACCATGACACTCATTCACAAAGAGCACCTTACCTTATGCACAGAGGACCACAGGCTCAGTCCCTGCTTCAGTCATTGCAAGCGCACCTAATTGATTAATGACCCACTATGTGGATACTGTTTTTTAGAATTGATTTAGATTAAGTTTTATTTAGTATAATTTGTATTTTAGTATATTTAGTATATTCTTTATCTTCTACAGTCCTTATTGCTTAGTTGTGTTTTTTTTTTTTAGGCTATATTATATACTTTGAATTACTTTTTCTGCTGTTAGTGAATGTGTGTGTGTGTCTGTATGCTACTGTGACCTTGAATTTCCCCTAGGGATCAATAAAGTATCTATCTATCTATCTATCTATCTAGTAGCCCTGCCCAAGTTTTCATATAGCTTAAGGGCACATTCACACTGGGTCCGTTTAACTGGACCGAACCCGAGTGTGATTTCTCCCCCCTAGCCCTGACCCAGCTGGTCTCCGTTCACATTACATTTTTGTTTGCGGACCTGGGTCCGTTTATGTCATAAACACTAGCTTCTTTTTACTAATATCGCGTACCCCAGACCCCTAATTTCTAGTGGACCCTGGTCCGAACCCGGGTTCGGTAATCTCACATTAGCAAAAATCATCGAACCATCGGTCCAAACGAATTCGGGTCCGGACCAAACGGTCTAGTGTTAATCTAAGATTAAACAGTTTTTACCACCACTACATATTGTAGCCCTGTCTGACTTTAATGTTTTTTATAGGCCTACATGTGCTGGAAATATGCTGAAAGCGTTGCAGCTGCATTAACAGGCCTGTAGCAACCTACACTAGGCCTATATGAGACCTTTTCATGGCACTTATTCATTGAATATAGCTAGTATGCATCATACATGTTTATTTTACATCCATATTTGATCCACAGTGATGATTCTTCCAGCATTTAAAGTCCATCTTCCCAACACTCATACCCCATGCCTCTCTCTCTCTCTACACACACACACACCAGAATCCTCACTGTGTACCTAGCGACAAGCAATATGATGTAATTCCACGTGCTATAGCCACCAGTGTGAGCTCAGTCTTCCTCGAATTTATTTCCTATCATCTTTTAAACTTGGTTGACAAATATCTTAAATATTCCTCATATGGTCTTAATTCGGAATGTTTGAGGTAGGACAGACCAGTGTTTGGGGAAGTTTTTTTCTATGTCCTGTCTTGCAGATTTTTCCCCCCTCAACGGTGCGTGCTATCACACTGGCTCTTCCCTCTTCTATGTATCAATCCACTTAGCCTTATTGAGGGGAAACTTCTTTTGGGAAGTGCCGGGACTATTTTGAAACAACTGAGCGGAAAAAACGTTTTTGCTGGTATTGCATGGTTAATTTTTATATGATAATAAATAAACGTGCTTTACTGTTGATCGAGGTATCTCACGTTAGAGCACGTGTGATATCTGAAAGATTGGAGCTGTTCTGCTTTTCGAGCTATTCGCGGAAGGATCTTATTCTAGAGCTGAGGTCAACGCTTCCGCCCAGTTTTTAGATAGGCTATATGCATTGCCCGAGTTGAAAATGGAGTTCGTGTGAGATAGATGCTCAGAACTTCCAATTAGGAAATCTCCTATCTCTGTTCTCGTGATAACGTTTGGTGTATCAAAATAGGATAGTTGTCCAAACACCTTACGATCCCTGGAAGCCTCGTCTGGACAGTTCTGACAAATTGCTCGGAGAAACGCTGCTGCCTTTTTCAAGTGTTGTCCCCAAGAAGTTGCAGAGGGAATAGCTCGATGGCTAGCTGGAACAAGAATTACGAGCCTGATGTCGAATTTCATCTGCAATTGTAACTGATTGACCGTATTGGAATTTGTTTATCGTCGTGGCAGAGGACAATGGTGAAAATGGTTATTTCATTGCAGTCGGATTTTACTTCTGTGGAACATACAATGAATCAGCGGTTGCCTTTCCCGTTCTAATTTCAGTTCTTCGCTTTCCTCTGAGAGCTACACGGCATGCATCATTGTAGACCCTATATTTATTTCGAATAACTGGCTTTTTCTTCGAAAAAAAAAAAAATGGTTATTTTTGCGGATAATTTCTCCGCTGTGACTGCGTCGTCGATGCTATTTCCAGTATTTGGATCCCCGTGAGAAAAAAATGAGCGAAGAGTCGACAAATCCAAACGAGTAAGTAGTGTGACATTTTCTATAGCCTAACGTTGTGCGTAACGTTAGAATATTGGGGTCCGGCTAACATGTATCTTGTCATGATTTCAATGTAACAAAGTTAGCCAAGAAAGTCGTTTGAGGTAGGCTATGCTGCAGGAAAATGTCAATATGTCTCATTCTAATATGTGCCTCCTTTTAGGGTAGAGCTATATTATTTTCTTGTAGCCTAAAGATATGATGATCTGGTCAAACATCATTCTTATGTCTGTGTAACGCTAACAACAATTTTGCTGCAGTTCTCTTTCTGTCACATCCATCAAGCTTTGGCTACTATCATTATGACTATGGAGAACTGACAATCAGGTCATAATTCTGGGCCTTTGATTTTGTAATTCCATTTAGGGTCTTAGCCTGAGCTGCTATTCCTCTAAGTTACTTTGAGACAACCACGGATTTTATTTTATTTTTCCCAATTTCAAACCTAGGTTACTGAAACGGAAGGGTCATAAACTAACTTTATCCAGTTTGTCACGTAATTAGATGATGATTATTTTTGCGTGATGCAGTGTCTTATGTTAAACTCCATATTTTATTAGGCCATAAAGTGTTATTTGTTCTATGTTTTAATACTGGAACTAAACGAGCAATAAGTAAATCGCCATAGTTTAGCCCACATAGGCTAGTCCCTTCAACCTTTAATATGGGGAAATAGATGCATTGTCTCTGAAGACCCTTTCATAGGACGTTAAAAAGCAACGTTTACTGAAAAGCTTATATATTAAGAAAAAACATTCTGAAAACTTGGAGATAATATAAAATGTTGTAATCACTAGCAAGAGTTTACCCTTGTCTATTGGTGCTGGAAGATTGTATGGTATGTAACGCCGTCTTAATGTATTCTTAATCTAACGTCACCATAACGTTTGTTCTCCTTCAAATTGACAGATGCTTCTAGCAATGTTTCTCAATCAATCAGTTCATTGCTAAAATATGGTTACTGCAATGTTTGACTCAAAAAAGCTGAAGACGCCATTTTTTCTCAATCACACTAATTTGCATATCACAATCTTCATTCATAAAAATGATAAAAAATCACTCTTGCTCGCAATATGAATCGAAAGATTTGCTAGTTTAGTGATCATTTACGAAAGGGGAAGTAGAAAGGCGACATATTATTTCGCAATCGGTTTATTTATCGCTGTAAATCCATGTTGTTTTAATGGGGTGATCGCTTGCGTGCGCTTGTTGACAGTCACTGAGAAATATCTGCTCGGGAGGTGCTGTTGTCACGTGACCGCCTCCATTCATAAAGTACCTGGCTGCCCATTCACAGCTAGCTGTACAGTGGCGTGTGTCTATGCACCGCCCGCAGGATTGCACAAAGAATCTTCAGCTTAATCTTGTAGATCGACTACCACTCCTTGAGTATTTGTATACTGTTGGCAGGTTTTTTGTCGCTGTAATTCATGAAGCTCAATGTTTTACAGGCCACGATAGACTTGAATGAGCTGGTTCATTCTTCGCCCTATGACAAAGTAAACGACCATTCCTTCACGTAGCCATTCTTTCTCTGCATATCAGTCTCATTTACTTCATTGAACAGTTTCTTTGTCCTTGAATATGTCCTATATGTTCCTGGTGGCATTATTTCCTGTATGACTCATGAGCATCTGGTATAGTAGCTGCTTTGTTCTTTTGTAACTAAACCAGTAGATCTGAAAGTAGTGTTGGAGCTTTTTTCATTTATATTTGAAAACGGTAGAGATGAGACATTTGCATATTGATGCTCAATTGATGCCCCCCACCAGCATGGGGAGCCCTTTTATGTAACACCCAAGAACAGCACATGCTCCTGATGACAAAGCCATGCACAAAGAAGCGAGTTGTTTTTAATGGGCTTTGAAGATGCCATTTTGATTATTTTTCCTTCCTTCTCATGGGAAGGTGGACATTGTCTGCTCGTTTTCTTCTGTTTTTGCAGTGATGTCCTATGAAACCCCATTTGCAAGGATTGTTATCGCTTTGCTGACAGGCTATCGTCGCTCTGTTTTATTTTCCATGTCTTGATGTTTGTTGATGTATCTCCAGTATTAGACACATAGATTCTTTATCAGGAATAAGTATTGCTATTGTCTGAAAAGGAGATTGATGCGATGATAAAAGGAGGGTGTTTCCTCTTGGAAAAGATTGCTGAAATGGATAAACAAAATAAACACATTTACAGTGGCTAATATGAATAATCCTGTGTATGGTTTACAAAATATATATATATATATATATATATATAATATAATATCAGTTATATATATCAGTTACAGTTTACATCATAATTGTTGTGGTGTACAAACAAATTGAGGCTAATTTAAATGCCCATTGTGCCAAGTGATCTTGAATGATGGGAGTGACACATGCTATGTTTTATGCTCACCTTATTGTGAAATTGTTGTGTGGTAAGGTGAGGGTTGTTCTACCTTAGGTCACTGATCAATTAGGGCCTAGACTAGTTGCTCTGCATGCTGTTTATTCTGGATTTTCTTTTGCATTTGTCATGAGGATTTATGATCAATGACAAAACATTAGTGTAATCTGACCGTGAGGATACATTAAGGAATCATTTAAAATAGTAGTGTTTAAATTTTTCATTCAGAATTTCAAATCGTGTATTTTGATATCCATTTTTTTAAAATCTCAAATACAGAATGTATGACCTAGACTAGGCCAGAATTGTGTGAACCTGATCTAGGAAATATGTAATCTGTCCTATTGATGGGGCTTTGAGAAGGTCCAGCAGTTTTTATTTAGAGTAAATTGTTAGCTAGATGTAACGGATGTCTTAAACTAACCCAGAGCTGTTTATTTTCATATTTGAGTGGTGTGTTTGAGCTGTGTACTGTAACCAAACCATATCTCCCCGCAACACTAATTTAATATGGCCTTGGTGTTCACACATCTATATTTAAGCATCTGTATTTCCTGTGATGGTGGTTTTGGCAATTACTTTAAATTTAGCTGACTGAGCTGTGCTGAATTTATGTTTTCTAAAAAGATAGAGATGTTTACAAGGTTACAAATTGTTGTGAGATTTTGCTTTTTATCTGATACAGAGCACATGTTTCATATGGCAGTTAGCCTAGTATTTGTGTTGGAAGAGTGTGTTGTGGTGGTAGGGGTGTATGTGTCTCTTAACTTTAACTGTTATGCAAAAATCCAATGTGGAAGTACAGGGGGAACTTTTAGCTGGGGAAGATGTAGCTTGCAGTACACCCAGCATAGCAAATTCTGGGATTCTGGGAACCAGAGTAAGCCACACTGCCCTAATTAGTTGTTTCGTGAGGATGTGGATTGCCTTTGGCACATTTGCTTATGTTGAAAGGTTCACCACAACTTGCATGTTTTGCCATATTCTGTGACCTTCACATCTTACCCTGCAATTTGTTTGGGAAATGTTGGCTTCATTAGCCAGCCAGTTAGCAGAATGGCACTGCTGCAGTTACATCAGTTGAATTTAAAGGGACACCTGGGACATATTTTATAGCCTCTAAATGCACATGTCACAAGTATGTCTGTAAGGGAGCAGACGTCTTTCCTTGTTTTCATACTGAATGCCTTGATGTGATCTTGAGTATCGTGATTGGTGTGATGCATATTTTGTTATGTTGTATTAATTCTATAAAAACTAAGTTTTTACTCTGATGCTATGCATATGGTCCTGTGTTCCCACTGCACAATGGAGATTATGGTTAAAAAAAAAAAAACTCTGCTCTTTGTGCCCACCACTGATTCAAGGGGCAATATCAATCCAACATATAGAATGTTTATAACCCTTATGGATTGATTTCAGGGAGTAAAATGGATAACATTGTAGAATTGTGGCATGCATTCAGATGGAATACATTGATCACATCACATCCATGATGAACAGCATTTTTGCCCACATAAGTGATAGTGGTGCACAGATCAAGCCAGCAAGCAAGAAACCACATATCAGCCTTATTCATACAGTGCCGGTAAACTGATGGATCATTGTGTGTTATTGAGATTGGGAACACCTAGGGCCTTTCCGAAAATAGTTACTTCGCCCACTCCCTAGCCTCTTGCACTCCGTTGGCACTTTCATGTGGATGGTCCGCCATATTAAGGACAATCCGAAACCAATTACTGTTAAAGAGGCCCTATGCAACAATTCTAGCAAAAATGACCTTAATTATGCAGGTTGAGAGTTGGTCTGATGGTTCTACAACACTTTTTGGGTCGTTTGGTGGGTGCTTCTGAGCCCTATGTGTTTAGCTTGGTTTAGCGTAGCAGTCACTTGCTACCGAAGCTGCAGGGGGAGCTATGTCGTGAAAAATGCGAGCCCAAATCAGGCGAAAACCCAGAAACAGCGAAGGAATAACCAGACCTGCATAGGGCTTCTTTAAGTGGTAGTGTGTTATAAGACCTCCAACGCCAAGTGAACATCGATGCCCCCTTGACTAGGGTGTGCGTCAATTAATGTGGCACATCATGGAGAACGCTTAATACAAATGTGTGTTCAGTTTAAATGTGAGTACACCTGTGTAAACAAATCCATGGTTATGTCAGAACATGTTGTTGCCAGGCAGAATGAAGTTCGTCCCAAAGTGGAGTGCGAAATTATACCCTACGTGCTGATCAAGGGAACTTTATTTAGCTGTGAGGGTGATTCCCACCCAAATGCACGCCATAACCAAGGGGGAGTAGGTAGGGACTATTAGAAAGGCCCCTAGTGTGTCCCATTTCTTTTGGGGATTTGAGGGATAGTGGTCATCTAGGCCTCCAAACCCCTCCAAATGGAGCCTTTCAGATATGGACTCCAAACAGTGGTAGGAATAAAGACCCAAAATGCTACCATAAATCTACCATAAATGGAAGTATGTCTTTGCAAGATTAATCAGGCAATATTAATGCTTTTGAAAAACAAAAACAAGTAGGTATACTTGAAAGCAAGGGCAAGGGTTTACATCCGAAATATCTAGCCCATCCATTCCAATATACAGATTTCAGTACCGGGAGATTAACCCTGCTTAGCCAAACATGGAACTGTCCGTGTGATGGTTCATTAGGATCATTAAGAAACTTACTAGGTGCAGGTGAAGTATAATATTAATTTCACTCTGCTTTTAATATGCCTGTAGCCTCTGTCCTCTGACTTATTTTGTGATGTGTTACAGTGCATGATTATTACAAAATTAGACCTAGGCCTTGAAATGTCCATCCCTAGGTGGAGCTAATTGAGGATCAGAGGCCTATATGATGACATTAGGGACTATTTGTATGTTTCCAACACAGGAACTGCAGACGGTATTGTTTTCAGGAACCTATTTCAAGGGACATTTTAGTACTTAATCTGCAGTAGGTACTTTTGTTTCTTCCAGTAACTGCTATGTGGACACAGTGCACTGAATGTTAAATTGGCTGAATGAAAGCCTCACAGAATGACCCAAATGTAAATATCTTTAATGTTATAAAACAAGCTGGGACAAATTAGCTAAGGTAGAAAACCAGAACAAACCAAAAGTTGTTGGCAGTTAGTTGGAATCAAAGTTTGAGTTTGTTACTAGCAGAAATGCAGTAACATCAGAATTAGTGTTGCACGGTGCACCGATACTACAAAAGTATCGCAATACCCTGAAATTAAAAATGTCACGATGCCTAATTTTATTAGTATCGATACTTTTGAGAATGACCGTGTTCTTTTGAAGTAACATGCGTGTGCACAAGGCATGCTTCTAGCGCCTCCTCCCCTAACCTGTGGCTGTGCGTCTTTTCTCCTCACACACGTAAGTGCAGCTGTCGTGCTATAAACAGCGAGAGATGGCTGCTAGTTCAAGTGATGCTATGGTAACACATAATAATAGGCTAATATCAAGTTGATTTGCTCACTTGCATCTCAAGTTTGTGTTGCTAACCTACCTAAGCTGTGGGATTTTGGTCATTTAGGCCTACTATTTGGGTTCAATGTAATTTAGAAATAGGCTAAGCAACCATGGTGCTCGCTAAAATCATTAATAAACATTGCAAGACACTTATCTCTTAAAGTGACAGGCACTCAATTACACCTACACATCATCAATGTGCACTCAATTAGACCTACACACCACATTAAAGATATGCCTAAGTGTAATAGTTTAAAAATAGTTATAGTTTTAGAATAGTTTTCAAATTGCTAAATATATTTACTAGTAATTATGTAGAATATATGAAATATGACATAAGCCATCATTTTCCATGTGTGTTTGTGTGGAGAGAGTCAAGCAGAATCTGGGATGGCCACTGTTGTGAATGATCACAATACAGTATATTCAGTATTACTGATGATGATGATGTCAAGGTGGTGGGGCCCCCAAATCAAATAAATTTTTTAAAAAGTATCGAAGAAGTATCGAAATCGCAATTCTTGACTTGGTATCGGTATCGAAACATTAATTTTGGTATCGTGACAACACTAATCAGAATACATGTTGATTGTAATCTTTGGTGTAGATTATTATCTCTGCCCTACAGGTGGTAACAATGTGTATGTACAATTTACAAAAATTAACATCCGTGACAAAATGACAGAGATTGTCACATTAATATTCAACCCTGTGGTGGCGTCACCAGCTCCTTGTTTTTCAAGTCCTGTTTGTAAACCTCTGAAAAAACTAAAAGTGGTTTTAGATTAGTTTATAATTGGAGATTCTGAGGTTCTGTTGAAGAAATTGCCTGTTTTAGATGGAAATGCCTGTTCAGGCATGCAACTGTTCCCTGTGAGATGCATTGTTCCGTTGACCATGTGAAATCGGTACTGCTTCCCGTGGTCAGTGCTAAATTATACACACCTTCAGCTAGCCTAGTTCCTATGTTGTTGCTCTCACTTCCCTTTGGTATTTCTGTAGTGAGACGTTTTTTTTAAAGCCCCAATCCTCTGCAGTATTAGCTCATGATATTGAATCAGGTACAGCTTGGTAGCAAAATCGAAAGGCTTTGACTCATTCATTTCCTGTTCTTGATGCAACATGATGATCTGGGTAAAAAGAATACAGCCCTAGGGGGAGATTGTTGACCACCCAAGCTTTCATGTGTTACCCATAATAAGGCATTGTTTATTTTTCTCCCCTTTAACCCTCCTTCAAATTCATACTTAGGTTAGATATATTTGTCATTCTTTCATAGCTGTCAAAAATGGACACAGTAGAGATGCAGATTACTTCAGAAATGTTGCAAACTGTTTGATGAAGGCATGGTTTTGTTTGGGGCATATGGGGTAGAGTATACGACTGCTGCTGTGAGAATGGCTGCACCCCACAGCCACCCCCATGAGGCCACAAACATAACAGGGTACAGATGTAAACCCCAAGCCCTGTGTCTTTGAGTTTCCCCAACTCTTTGAAACCATGAGGATTTAAGGGGTGTGTGCATGTGTTTGTATGCATGTGTGTATGTGTGTAAAGCCCTGTGTTTTCAGAACAAGATGGCCTGAAGCTTTTGTGGTCCTTGCTTTAGTTTGAGGAACCAAGTTGTGCTGTGTCATCTCCATCATAATGTTAGGCCAGGAAGTATGTCTTATCTCAGGGGTTTCAGCCAGATGATTCTGTAAGGGGAGCTGTGATTGTATGTGTGTCTGTGCCCCAGCCCCCTAAAGCACTGACTTGTAATGGTGGCTCACCCAGCAAGCCCTCATCTCTCTCCTCTTTCCTCCTGCTTTGAGTTCTCTCCTTCTTTCCTTTTTTCCTTCCTTCCAACAAGAGCAGGGTCCCTGGAGACTCTTCACATCAAAGCCTCCCAGCGTTGCTGTTGCAGTCCAAATCTGCGGTTCCTCTTCTCATTTTTTTTCGCTCTCTTTCCTGTAATTGCAGCGCAAGGTTTTAATTTTCCAAATGCTTGCGGTGGAAATTAAGATCATCTCAATATGTGGCATGATTGATGTCTTCAGAATGGTTCATTTCTGCATTTGATATGCAGATGGGAGACCTAGATTTACAGTGGTGCCACAGTCATGGCGTACCAGAACCATTTTAAATCGAACACTCGCAGGATTAGCATTGGTGTAGAGGAGAAACTCTTTTATTTTGTCTTCTTAAATTTAGGCATTACAATCCAAGGTCCCTGTGGATTATCTCATCCCATTCCTATTGCTCTGTGTGGCAGTGTATTCAAGCAGCCTACATCCTGTGCTAATTTTCTCCCACATTTATGTATACACACACGCATGTATTTTCCATGTTCTGAATTCTGCCTGCAATCAGACAGCAGCTGTAAATAATCAACTTGGTTGGAAATCTTTTGGCAACGTTGGTCAATTTTAGCATAAGGCGATTGTTTACTATATATAGATATATAGAGATATATATATATATATATATATATATATATATATATATATATATATATATAGATAGATAGATAGATAGATAGATATCATTTACTGGAGATGCTTCTTTAGCTGGTTGCTCCATGTCTCTTGTCTGAAGCTGACTCTCACACAGCCTTGCTTGGTGTCGCCTGCACTGCTCAAGATGGAAACTTGTGAGCTGGAAATGAGTCATCGGCCATCGGTGTAGGTACATCTCTACACAAGGCATCACAGAAATCCTCACTGCTTTTAGAACAAATCAAGCTCTCCTCTCCCAAAGCCCATTTAACAGTTGCAGAATGATGGTGATGCCTAATTACCTAACTGGCAACCTGGTCCTGGTGCAAGTATTTCTGTAGGATGGGACAGGGATTGGGGGTACAAGTCAACCATGGACCTATACTCTGCAGCTTGGAAAGGCCTTCAGTGCTGCAGCTGGTTGATTGTGACTTGGAGGGACTGCAAACCAGGGGTTTAATTTCCAAAACCATGACTGCGGAGGCTATTATTTAAAGTAACTGGTAAGGTCATCCTTGAGCACTGAAAGTATAAACGGTGGGAAAGCCTACTCGGTTAGTGGATTTTGGATATTGTTTTTCGTTCATTCCTAAGGTGGCTTAGGCAGAGATGAACTTGAAGATGGATGGAATTATTGTTTGTTCAAGTGTAATGTAGCCTTGGTTGTGTAGGTTGGCTTTAGTTGTTTAGAATATATATGTTTTCTAGGCCCATATAGCAGCCATTTGTTTAAATAATTTGTTGATGTCATATAGTCACAAATGTAGTTATCTTGGACTTTTGTCAAATTGTTAGTGTTAGGATAATCTCCCTGTAAATTTGTTTAGCATGTTTCATACTGACAGTTTGCCTATCATTTACATAAACAAGCCTTATGTTGCTTGTTTGTTTGGGGGATAGAGTATGATCTGGTGGACAGATCCCCTAGATTATTGGTAATCTGATTAGCCTAGCAAAATTGTGATTAGCTCACACATTTCATTCCTTCACCGTGTCTTGTCTTAATGTAGGCTATTCTTTGTGTCTTGAATATTGGTGCTGCGTCCATACTGTGAATATGGTGCAGAATGGCTAGTTTTATGCCTGAAGTACTTGCCTTCTCCCCTTTTGTGCCATCAAAAATATGTCCTTTTTCCTCATCCTCCAAAAAAGAAATGTTTGTTTCTAAAGTTAAGGACCCCACTGGAGCCTGACGGGCCTCCCCTGGATGGGTGAAGGAGAGAATGGTGGAAAGGAGCAGCATATCCCGCTCTCCCACTCCACACCCCCTTGCCCATTTCTTTTGAGATGGTAATGACCAGGGGAGGTTTCTCTAGCCTTAGCTTGCAGAGCGTGTCTCTCCGGCTACATGCTCCACTGCCTGGACATTGTGAGAGCACAAAACTCCGGGCTCGGGGATCCAGTAACGTGAAATTTCAGCAGAGAAGCAGCCATTGTGTGTTGAAGGTAGGGACGGGAGGGTGGTATAGCGAGAGGGTCCAGGAGGAGGGGTTGACTTGGCGAGAAATCAGCGCTCAAGCCACATCCTACTGCCACTCATCCCACCATTACAAACACAGTGCAAGGTCCAGCAGCCATGTCTCCTCAGGTTTCCTGCACCCCAGTGTAGCAGCTAAGGAGACTAAGCTAATGTAGCCATGCTCAAGCCCCTGAAGCACATAATCCAGTCGTGGCCTACTGGTTAGGGCTTCTGGCTTGTAACCGGAGGGTTGCCGGTTCGACCCCCGACCAGTAGGAACGGCTGAAGTGCCCTTGAGCAAGGCACCTAACCCCTCAGTGCTCCCTGAGTGCCGCTGTAGCAAGGCAGCTTACTGCTCCGGGTTAGTGTGTGCTTCACTAATTCACGGATGGGATAAATGCAGAGACCAAATTCCTTGTATACTTGGCAGAGTAGCCTGATTTACATTTACATCCTGAAAAGGCACCTGGATAGTGCTTTTATCCTGTATACAACTAGACAGAAGGCAGTTGGTGGCTGTTGGATGGTCATCTCGGTAAACTCTTGGACTCTGAGTAAAGGTGTAAATGCTTTTTTTTCTGTGTCCAACAGGACGGTAAGGGTTAAGCATCATTGACTGTATCGGTCCAATGAAATATTGGTGTGTTTTTTTTTTCCCCTATCCTTTTTGTGATATATTTTGGCAAGACTGGCAACTTCCACTGAACTGTTTTTGGCATTGAACATGAATGACAACAGCCACACTCTCCACCCCCCAAGCACACTCTCTTTCACTCCCACACACACACACACACACACACACACACACATCTCCCACTCCTTTGTTTTCATCTGTCCCTCCCCTTCGGAAATGAAGTCAGTCTTCCAGCAGACTAACTTAGGATAATTTGACATGGGGGAAGGGAGGGGATGCCGGGGGGCTTTGGTCCCTCCTCCCCTCCGGGCCCTGACCCTCAGCTTTCCCAACCAGCTGATCCTGCTTCCGGCCTGTGGCTGTGTGACCACTGGACTGTGCTCTCTCAGTGAGGACCGGGGGCCACGGCTCCCAAACCTTTTGTCTCCTACGAATTCATTCTTTCCTGGGATGAATTTAAAGCAGGAAAGCCTCCACCATTCCCAGGATGCAAAGGAGCTCTCAAGAAGATATTAGTCTAAAGTCATATAGGTCCTTACATTTAATCAATAGGTTTTCCAGAGCAGATTGCAGAGCAAAAAACAATAAATGTGTGGGTATATGACATGAGTGTCCTTAGGGACCATGACCTTGGTACCAGTAGATTGAGTAGATGGAGCTCACTCTCGCAGCCAGGCTGCAGGGCACCACAGATGGTGGCAGATCAGTTAAAGAGGGGATCTCGGTTTGCCAAAATGGAAAACAAGGGCCATAATGGAGGGTAGGTGTGACACGCTGGTTATTTTTGTGCCTCAGCTTCTTTAATATGGAAGAAACAGGGTTTAGACATTGTCATGGTGACTTGGATGCAAAGAGAACGAAACCCCCGTGTGTGTGACGTCAGCGCACGAGCATCCCACCGCTCCCTAATCTGTCAGCTCGCGGTCTTGTCCGTGTCGAGCCACCAGCGAGGCCACAGATGCTCACGTGTGTGCTTGGAAATCGGGCTATTTTAAGGCACAAGAAGCGACTGTCCCACCATGATGATTTGATAAACCTCCAGTCTGACGTCAAAGATGGTGGATGCCAAAACCAGGAAGCGCACAATATGGAGACTCAGTTGGAGTCACAGGATTGTGTTTTTTTTCCCCCTCCTCTAATGTGTTTGCGTCAGCTACACAAGGGCATATAGAGAATGGTAAAGTAGGGGAACCCTTTCATGTATTTGGGTTGGTAATTTTTTTTGTGATTGAATGCTTAGCAACGTGTGTGTGTGTATGCACATATCTACATGCGCATGTTTAAAGCAGCCAGGTCATGGTCATTGTTCCTTGGTCATGGCTGAGCAGCACCTCTGCCGCTCCCCTGCTGTGTGAGTGACAGCTTCTCTTGTTAGACTGGCCGTATGTGGTATGTTTGTTTTTTTTTTGTTTTTTTTTTTTGGTGGGGAGGGGAGTGTTTGTGTTCGCTGGTGTGTGGAGACCCAGCCAAGCCTTACCTTCGAGGCTCCCGGCGCCGACTCTCCCGCCCTGTTCTCATGTCTCTGTGACTTCAGGCACGTCGGTCAGAAACTGCAGGCGTGAGAGGTCTCGAGGAGGAAGTGACCCCTCCCTCCTCCCTCAGCCCTTCTTCCCTGAGGTGAACTTCTCTCTGTAAGGGGGATATGAGAGTGGATCTTTTGCTTACTAAACAAGAAAAGAGTCCCAAAGCAAAAAAAAGAAAAAGGCCTGACTTTTTTTATCTGTCCATCTTTTTCCTTCGTTCATACAGTGGAGCATAACAATGAGTCACAAGAGAGTGTGGACGATTGGTCATGCAGACGTCCACAATCTATTTTTCAGGCAAGATTGTGACATTTTACGGCTTCCTAATGTATTCAAGCGTCACATAAACATTTAGAGGACACATGGTGTGTTGACAAACCAACAGAATGATGGCCAGCATAGCCATCTAATGGGCAAATTATGTCACGTGTCATTCATAGGCTGAGGAGCCGGTGCCAGAAAATAGTAAGTAGTGGGGCAATAGTTCGGCCACAGTCACATATTTCTCTAAGCAAATTTATCTGTGAACTTTTTTGGGAAAAAGTTGACACTTCCGGAGGTAAAATGACAAATCTCTTCGACCACCTGAAAAGGAAGAATGTGAAGGAACATGCTGTCAGCTCCAGGAGAGGCTTAGCACATTTCAGAATGAATTTAAAGAATGATGCTTTCATCGATAGTATTTTAATTTACTACTTTTTTTCCATTTTTTTTTTTATTTAGCTGCTCTGATCCACACTCAGTCTAGCTAAGATTTGGGAAACATTGGAAATGGTGTCCTGTTCAAAACTGTGGACAACGTGGCATTGTCACTGATACACACCTATGTTGTAGCAAAATAGATTAAGACTGAAACAGTTTGAATGGATATTTATTTTTCTCTGTATTTTCAATTCTGAAGTGTCAGAACAAGAGTCTTAGTCCAAGCTAACTATCTCCACACCCGTCATTTTTTTGTTGTCGTTGGGGTGTTTTAAGGCTGTGTGACCCTGTTTGACTTTGGTGGCCAGAACAACTGCCCTGTTTTTATTAACCAGGCCATTGATCTTGAGCGGAAGGTTGGTAAACAGTCACCAGACAAGTAGCAGTTTTTATAGGACAGGAATAAGAGAAAGGCGGATAAGCAAGGTTAATTTCTAACCGATCGGAACCTCGTCCCTGTGCCACTGTGCTGATGTTACATAAAAGCTAGTTTGTTTCATTCGCATTAGTTTCTCACATGGTTGAGCACACTATTGGAAACTAGCCTCTGAGTTATTGACCTCCCTAATTAGCGCTTCTCTGACCGGTTTGGCCACGGAAGGGGGGGGGGGGGGGGGTGCATCCTGCTGTCACCATCAATTTTCTACAAGATAAAAAAGAAGCTGATGTAACATTAGTGGCACGTTGCATAGGATGTCTTCAGAGGTCAAATTCCCCCTCCTTTCCCTGCCCACCTTCCTTAATGTGTCACTAGGGGATCTGTAAAAGGCTGCTTGCTGTGAACTTTGACCGTTTTCCAGTGGCACATGAGTGAAATTCTCCAGTCAGTCATACAGCAGTTTAGTACAATGCTGGAAATCAGGCTTAACGTAGCACTAAAAAGTGTTTGGTATAAAACTAGCCAGGCAACTATCTAAAAGGTATGCAAAACCATGCAAACACCAACAACCACACCGATAAAAGCTTGTTAGCATGCTAATGAGTCTATTTTGGCAATTCTGTTGGTCACGTCCTCAGCAGCTGGTGAGAACGACTGGTGTGTCTTTCACATGGCCATATATCAAGATACATTTGTTTATGATGCCAAAACTAGTTGCTTAAGACCCCTGCGTACCATTCCTTAATAATAAAAAAATAAAAATGTCTCAATGTTTTTACGTCTTGTTGAGCACAATAGATGTAGGCCTAAATTGTGTGAGGTTTATGTTTCCCTCTGGAAACTATATTGTGTTCATATGGCATTTAGAGTTGTCATCGATCCTTCTTACTGTCATGTGAACCTAGACGTGCACATTTGCATGTAGTTGTTGTATGCGCTATATATAATTTATATATATATTTTCCGTCTTTCTCCCCACAGTGACAGTTACGCACGTGTGAGAGCAGTGGTGATGACACGGGACGACTCCAGCGGAGGGTGGCTCCCCCTGGGGGGTGGAGGCTTGAGCTGCGTCACTGTCCACAGAGTCAGTCGGCCTGACGACAACAGCGGCAATGGGAGTACTGGTGGAAATGGCAGTGGCGGTGGGGCTGACTTCCTTATCCAGGGGGAGCGGCTCAAAGACAAGTCGGTAAGCTGCGCCGAGTCGTGCCTACAACTTTCACACATACCTCAGCACGCTGTCCCACATGACCTACCTCACACATGCAGGCACCACTCCAGATCTACACCCAGTCGAAAGTGTGCTTGTTAAGTGGGGAGTGTTGCACAGCCATAAGGGTGACGCTCTGGCGTCATATCCTCAACCCCCGGAGGAAGTGAGCCTTTGGCTCTCTTCCACAGCACAGGTACCTGAGAATTGCTGCCAGTTCCTGGGTAAACTAGCCTGATCTCATCAAGCAAACGAGACTCCCTGTGTGAATGTAAGTGTGTGAGAATGTGTATGTATTTGTGTGTGCGCTTGCTTGCATTTATGTGCGTACATGGGGTTGAGGACTGCTCATGGGCTGGCTGGACGCATGAGGTGAATCCAGGCCTGGATTAGATTTACCCGGTAGTAGCTGTTTCTTTACGCTCACAAGCCCCCGATAGAGCTCACTGCGTTTCTGTTCTGCACGGCTCACGGGGGAGTTCAAAAAGGATGATTCACTGCCTCGTCCCTGCTTCTGCCGCAGTATTTAAGTGTTGTGGAGCTGCAGAAGAGGACACAGGAAATGTATTGTAACCCTTTACAAACATAGCCCAGTGTACGGGGTTAGCCTCTCCATTAGCCTTCCCAGTTAGGACGGCATCTAGCTAAACTCAAAACTCGCAAAAGTCACGCAAAAAGGGCCAGGGAGGAAGAAAGGGCGGGTGTGAACACTAGTGGTAACATGCTGGATGCACTTTATTTACCGAGCCTGAGGTTACTCATGAGGTGTCTTGCTGCAAACCAGCTCTAAGAGAATGTGCTCAGATGACTACGATCATTTTCTCCTTTAGAAATGCTTCCATTTTTTGCTGATAGGGAAAACAACTATACACACACACAGGCATAGATTAGAGGATGGTGTGAAAGAGACAGGAGAGAATGAGCAAAATAATGGAAGGGACAAAGGCAAAGACATACAAAAAAAAGAGACCAGCAAGAAGACAAGAACAGACTTGAATATGCAAAGACAGACCCTGACTCAAGGACTAAGACGGTGCAAGAGAGGGACAGAGAGAGCGAGAGCCGATGACAACAGTGTCGGAGGGGCGATCTGCCTACACGTGTGTAACGATGCGGTACAGGGTGTACTGATGAGTCAGCTGGTGCCAAATATAGCCTCCCAGTGTGCCTGCACTCACTTAATGTTCCCATGTTAAGGACTCGAGCTTAATTGGCTACACAATTACTACATGTCAAATAGCTTTTAATGGGAAATGGGGGGGGGGGTCCATCACAGATTGGAGCACTAAACGATGCAACCATAACGGGTATTGAAATAAGGAAGTTAAAGAAGAAAAAAAGAGAGAATGATCATTTGAGCTGTGGATGCTTGTGATTTCTGAGTGATGGTGTAGCAGCATGGGAGAGTCCTTGCTGGTCCTGTGCTTCCATGATTCGACTGTGGGTCCACTGGCCATCACTCATCTCGGTGAGCCCCCCCCCCCCCCCTCCATCCCAGTGCTGAACACAGCGGCTATGGACACTCAGCTGGAATCCCATTCAGCTACAGTCTCTCTGTCTTTTCCATTGCTTCTCTCGCTCCCTCTTTTACACACACACACACACACACACACACACACACACACACACACACACACACACACACACACACACACACACACACGTACATGCATACATTATTTACACACACCCTCCAAAGCACACCATGTCTAGTTCACCCCAGTCAAGGTTTCTGCTGTTGTGTTTCCACCCCTCTCTCTTTCTCTTCCTCATTTTGCGCCGTGGCTCTCCCCGCCTGGTGGAATGCGGTGTAGAGTGTCGTCCTCGTATGCTGTAACGGGGATACTTCCTCCTCTGCTGTGCCTGTGCTCACCTGACTCTCCCTGGCTCCACTCAGTCTCGCCCTCACAATCAGGCTGCCTGGTAGATCCCCCCCCCCCCCCCCCCCCCCACCCCACCCCACCCGTAAACTACCCAGCCTCGCCCCACACACCCCGGCCCTGTGCGCGACTGAGTAAACATAGGGCTCAACTCACCCAGCCACACAGGCTACATATGCACACACTCAAACACACACACACACATACACATACACACACACTCCAAAAACACCAGAGCAAAACTGTTAGCGTGCACGTGCACCTGCCCCTGTTGGCAGCACCCAGCTCACCTGCACAGTTAGCTTTAGCCGGCGACGCAGATTAGCATGGCGTGTGTGTGTGTGTGTGTGTGTGCGCGCCCAGAGGACTAACCAGCTCACATTACAAGCAGATTGGCCTAGCCCTTGCATTAGGGCATTTACTGGCCCTAATCCACTTACAGTCAGTTTATTTGAGGGGTTAGCCAACCTCCTGACACCTCCGGCTTTTGAAGTTAGAAATGCTCTGGAGGCCCTGTTTGAAAGCCACCCCCTCTGGGGCTTTGGGCTTAGTTGCTCCTTGTTTGGGTTTGAATTATGACAAATGCAAAAGTATGTTGTGCGTCAACGTCAAAAAGGGAGGGAACTTTGCTTTGAATGACATGCTTTACTCTGAGGAGAAAGCTACACAGGGGTTGTTTTGCTCTATTTGAGAATGCTATACATACACACACATGCATATACACATTGAACTGCATACCGACACCACAGGCACGCACACTCGCACACTAAGCCCCAAAGACTAATAGGCATCTCTGGTTTCATTTCATCTGCTCATAGGAAGGCCTGGAGCCAATTGAAAGGTCTTTATTAATAATGGGCTTTTGAACGCAGACTTTGACTGCTTTCATAGGCCCCATACCATTGCCTGAGACTTAACAATTAATATTCCTCAGTAGTGTGGCATATGGAGGACTTCCAAATGCTGAATTCCAAATTTAGAATTCAGGCGTCACAATGAAAGTATCAGTAACATTGCACAGACTGCTGTCTTTTTTTTACTGTGTAACATATTAATGAAATTATACCTTTACTGTAATCTACAATGTGTCCGCCACATGTTTTTTGTATTCCATCTCCAATAACTGAGTGGTGACTGATCATGAAAAGGCCCAAGTGTAAGCCTCATGTCCCTTTTTATGTTCAGATTGTGCTGGAGTGTAACATCAAGAGGGACTTGGTCTACAACAAAGTCAATCCCATCTTCCACCACTGGCGGATTGACAACAAGAAGTTTGGCCTAACCTTTCAGAGTCCAGCTGACGCGCGAGCCTTCGACAGGGGTATACGCCGAGCCCTGGAGGACATTAAGCAAGGTGGGTCTTTACCATGCTGAACTTCTAAGTAACGTTTCCTATGGTCTCTGGTACCAGGGACGCACAGTCATTCTGTCAATCTACACTAAGCAACAAAGTCCCAAGTTAGGCAAGAGGATATGAAGGGTAATTGTTTGATTGGGGCCGCAATCTTCATGAGGCTACATCTTCTGCATATGCTAGATGGAAATGAGTCTGTGATCTATGAAAATGGCCTCTTTAGACTGGGCTGGCAAGAATGAAGAAAGTTGTCCCCCAGAAGTCATACAAAGCCTCAGTTTTGGGATTCAAAGTGTGTTCAAAGTATTGGGAATCTCTTTTTGGGTAGTTACAAATACCAAACAGGTTGAATGTTTAGGATGGCAAAACATTTAACTTTGTCAGTTGTTTACTGGCACCAATGCAGGCTATTGGATGTTTCAATAATTTAATTTTGATCTAGGTTTGTTGTACTTGTCTTTCTTAGTATAGGTTTGACATTAGCCTATGTCTCTTTTATTAAGTGAATGAATGTTAGCAACTCTTGCTTTAGTGCACACCTGTCCATCAATTTGTATGTTCTGCCATTGTTGTCATGGTTATTGGAGACTGATGTTTACTTTCTAAATAACATGCCTTTTCTGGGCAGAATATCCACAACCTGCAACAGTAACTTTCAGTCTTTCAGAAAGTGTTCCTAATTAAATTAATTTGGCTATGGCTTTGCTTTCCATATTATAGCTTCACAACTGTATCACATTCTTTTCTGGCTCTTGGGAATAATTCTACTGAGAGACGTGTCTGAAGTCATGATGTTGTTTTCTATTTTCTCATAAGCTGCTCTTTTAGGTTTGGTGGTGTAATGGTGCTTTAGAATATTTTTTCGTCAGTTCAGTAGCTTAGCGGAACACAAAATTGATGTGCGGGCTGAATCTCTTTAGAAATCCAAATTGACCAAGGGGCTGTCTTGTGGGCCAGGAGTTTGAGACCACTGGACTATATCAATGTCTGATGTTGCCCATCAGTTGAACGATCAGCAGAAGAACATGGAAAGGGAAAGAGTATGTCATGGGACTGTCAGGTGCTCACAGCATTGAGAGTAGGAAAGTGAAACAGTGAGGCTAGTGGTTAGCATGGAAACAGCCTGCTCAGCAGACCCCCTGCACCACACCGATGTTGCACAACATCTGGCCAGGCCATGGACTCCTCTACACTCACACTTTGGACCTGATGATGCTGCCCTTTTGTTTGAAATGGATATCACATCAGCTGGACAGACTTGGGACATATGAGGTCATCTTCAATCTTGTTGTGGTGGGATGGCCAATTACTCTTAGTGTCGAAAACAAATGTTTCTACATCCTTGTAAATAAATAGATAGATATTTAGCACACATTTATGTCTACTTACAACATTTGTTTGGGGTTCAGACTCGTATACCACAAACAGCCTATTTTTAGTTCTTTTCCTAGTTAGCTCCAAAATCTTAGTTTGTATAATCTGCACTAGGAGGGATGTTTGAGTTTGAACAGCTTTTAGTTGTAAAAAACGTGTGCTGAGGGGGTTGTTTTGGAGTGAACATTTTATCCTCTGGACTTTGTCAATGTGGCGTTTCTGTTGTGATATTTTTTTTTCCCGAGGGCCAAGTCCGCTGAAGTGGCCACATTGGAGCACCTCAGCATAGAGCTGCGGGCCTGCCAGGCAACCAGTGTCCGTCTCTTGAGTAGTTAAGGCACGGGCGTGTTGTGTAATGCTGCCCGAGCGCGCAAGCTAGAGAAAAAGGGAGAGAGGGAGGGAGAACGCGAGAGAGTGAGCAGGTTCCTCTGTATTCCTGTTGCATCGCACCGCTGCCCGGACCCGCAGTGTGTGTCAGCTATGCACGGCTCTGTTACCACGGCAACGGCGCACATGGCTCATCCAGAACAGTTGGCTTGGCATTGGAGGAGTCGTGCTGCAGGGAGCCTGAAGCTGAAGCCTCTCTCTCTCTCTTTTTCTCTCTCTCTCTCTCTCTCTCTCTCGCTCCTCTCTCTCTCTCGTCATCTCTCTCTCTCTCTCTCTCTCTCTCGTCTCTCTCTCGTCTCTCTCCTCTCTCTCTCTCTCTCTCTCTCTCTCTCTCTCTCTCTCTCTCTCTCTCTCTCTCTCTCTCTCTACCCCTCCCTTTCCTTCCCTCACTCATTTTCTCTCTTCCTACTGCTTTTTGTCTTGCTCTGTCTCTTGGCCCTCTCTCTCATTCTCGATCTTTCAGCCTTTCGTTCTTTCTCTTCTTTGTCTGTCTGTCTCTCTCTTTTCTCTCCCCCCTCATTCACTACTTTCTCTGCCAATGCACAAGATCAAGTATATGGTCTAAAATTCAAGGCATATCTGTGCAGACAAACCACTAACTGTTTTTTTCCCTGATATTGTCCTTTTTCTACTTTTCTTTTTCTAGCAAAATTCCCACTGACCCTCTCCCTGCCTCTTTTTTTGTTGTTGTTGCTAACCATCCACTCAGTCAACATGGCCTAAACTCTGAACATGAAATGCTACAATACAGGCAACTTCTTCTCTGTGCAGCCTGCTTGCAATGTTACTAAGAATGTTGGGATAGTTTTCCCCTCACTCACCCTCAGAGAGGAATGTGATGTACTGCAGATTGAAATGGTCACAGAGACTCCAGAGTCAGTCACTTGAGCCGTCTCTCATTTAGTCCTGATGCTCTTCCATGCTATGTTTAAATGTGAATAGCTAAAGTCATGTCTAACTCTGTGCATGTTTTCCTCCACAGGTTGTCCAGTGTACAGCGACTCAGACACTCCTGAAGATGGACTACAGGTAAGGCTTTAGACTCATGGCTTTGTGTGTCTAGTCCTCCTGGAACTCACTGCAGATGGAGACGATGAGAGAACTGTTTTTATTTTTTTATTTTGGGTTTTGTGTCACTGGAGCCCCAAATACTTAAAATCACCAATAAATGTTAAAGTGTAATTCCAGCGAAAATTGACCCAAGGGTGTTTTTCTGAATTAAAACACATCAAATAGGCCACGGAGTATTTTCCGTTGATCAACCACTACAGAACTGGCTCCGGTATCCGCTATAGCCCCAAATCCCATACATTGGATTAGCTAAAGGGCCATGACTAAAACGCTTCCCAAATAGCATTTTTTTAACCAGTAATATTGTTCAAAACAGCATCAAACCTAGTCAGTACCTTGCTCAAGGTCCCTACACATAAAATGAAGCACCAACAACGTAGTTAACGAACCCGGACCCGAACCCGTTTCGCTCATGGCCCTTAACTAATCCACTGTTTGCTATTTGGGGCTATAGCGTATACCGGAGCAAGCTCTGTAATGGTTGATCAACAAAAAATACGGTCTCCACGGCTTATTTGATGTATTTTAATGCAGAAAAACACCCTTGTGTCAATTTTCGCTGGAATTACACTTTAATATGCCACATTAGGTTTAGAGAGGTCTATACAAAGTGCTATGTGGAGATTTACTTTAATCTTGGAGATATTAAAGTTGAATTTAAACAGTTCTCATAATTTACTCTCTTTTACCTTGCTCTTGCCCAAATGGTTAGCAACAGGATGGTCAATACATGGACTTGTTAAATAAGTCTGAACTGACAGAATACTTCATTGCAATCCTCCACGTCCCTTAAGTAAAACTCAACCATTGGTCCTTTAGTAAGGGAAGTCTACTCATCCCCTTGGCTTCTGTCCCATAGTGCGTGGTTTTATTTCAATATGAAAATGATCAAAGATTTGTGGGTGATATCTGATACAGTGTGAGATTGTGCTTGACGCGGCACTTTAACCTGGTATCTTGAGTAAATTGGCTGCATTTTAGTTTCCCAGTGCTCTCAGACTGCAGTTTGACCAGTGCATTGGCGCCATAGGCACATTGCCTCTCCTTGGCCTTCAGAACACAAACACGCTGTTGTGATCTGTTGTGTCACAAACTAGTTTCTCTGGCATCTGGTGTGTCCTGTTGAGTTCTCGAAATCCAAAACTTTTCGGGTACCGTAATCTAGTGTTTAAATAGCAATCTATGTTACAAATGCAACTGTAATGTGTATATAGGATAGGCAGCTAAATTTGTGAATATGTGAATAGATAGATGTCTGAATTTTTCTTTCAAACAAATCGGGAGAGCTGCTGATATTTCCAATAGATTAGACCACCTTGTAGAAATAGAACCATTTGATTAGCTGGATTCTGATGTTTCTGACAATCCAAATGAGATTTTCAGTTTGTTGCCACTTCTGATGTGGTGCTGAAGGCTCTGTAGGGTGGAGCTCAACCTGAAGCTTCAAAGAAAATGAAACATGATTGGATACATTCTGTTTTGTTTAGTTTGGTATAAGTATTATTACTGGATATTTAAAGCTAGCAATTACTGGCTATCATAAACCCTGGTCATATTGTTATTTGTAAACTCATGAGGTTTAGTGTGATTGAGCTTTGACACACATTGTCTACTGTATTTAAAAGACAGATGTCAAATCAATGCAGGAGAGAGGGACTAAGGCACCATCAAAAAACGTTCATCACTTGCCATCTTAGTACGAAATAACAACCTTCTATCTGTTTTTGTTTTTCACCACAATTCTGTGCTAATGAAATTGCCATAATAGTTCAAGTTGTTAGCATATCAATTGAATGTGAGGAGTACATTCAGTTGCAATGTGTTGACCCTTGGCATTTGGACAAGACCTGTTTTGAAATAAACACTGTATGATCCTTATCGGTGTACAGTAATTCTGGCTGGAATTTGATTTACTTCTCAATGAGCAGTGTTTATGAAACAAAGATGTAAGTAGTGTACTAAATGGATGAATGTATTACAGAAAATGTGAATGCGAGGGGGTGTTGGTTAGTTAGCAACAGCAGCGGTAGCCATCCCCCTCCTCCTGCTCTCTTCATTCACAGAGCTCGCAGAGACATCGCTGGGAAAAGCTGCTCCTGCGGAGATCACCTGAGATCAATGATACAGGAAGCCCAGTGGCTCGACTGTTGCTAGGCGGCAGAAGAGCAGGCAGGGGGAGGCAGCGGCAGCGAAGCTGCCGAGAGTGTCGCCATGGTGACATGGCATCAGACTGCACGCAGGGTTGCAGGCCTGGGAACGGACGAAACACTTAGTCACCGAAGCGCTGCAGTGTTTCAGAGTGAAAGCCGCACACAGGCAGACCACGAAACGACACAAGCACCAGCTGGCACAAAGCCAAAGCCCTTTTCTCGAAATTCGACCGTAAACTAATTAAAATGGCTTTCTTTTTTTATCTTGCCCTCTAGAAGTGTGAAGGTGTTTGTGGTTTCCTAGTTCCTCTTTTTCTCATTTCTAATAATCAGATCATATTCATGGTATATGAAACATGGATCATGAAACATTTTTTCCTGAAGATTGTGATTTAAAAAAAAAAAAAAAAAAAATCACTTGGCATACTAAAAGGGTAGGCAGCTTCATGCTCATATTGTCTTAGTCACTGGGAGAGACTTGTGTAATCTGATTTGACCCAGGCCTTGGTATGGTACGCGTTTTCACAGCTCCGAGACGTTAGTGCCCTGGCATCTGGAACCGTAGCCTTACCACCCCCTCCAACATGCACACTCGTACACACTTATACTCACACACACATTGTCTCACAGTCCAGCTGCAGCTCTGGAGCAGCAAAGGCTCAAATAACTTCCCCCCCCCCCCCCCCCCCCCCCCCCCCCCCCCCACGGAACACACACACACATGCACACACACACCAAGACCCACATCCTGCTGTCTCCTTGTGACTGCAGACCACAGTCTTCCTCCTGCTCAACACCCACAGCCCAGCAGTGACCTAAGCCCCCCCCCCCTTTCACACTACACCATCAAGGGCACACACACACACACACACACACACATGCACACACAGTGATTTAACATGTCACTGTGCAACACAGTGCCTGTTTCTGACACCGTTTTGGCATTGTTGCTCTCTGATAAAGCCATTTCTTCTGCTGCCAAGTTGCACAGAGAGAGGAGAGTGAGCCCACAATCTAGTCTAATGTGAGGGAGAGAGAGCGCGAGTAAGGGGGAAGGAACGCTTCTCCCATGGAACTCCATGAGCTGCTGGATAAATTCACAAGCAGCGGATTCTTGGCCTGAAAGAGCCACACATGGGCTATTTAGCAGGAATGCCACAGAGTTGTGTGAATGCCTGCGATAGCCCCACACATGTGAACCAACGGAGCAGCCAGAAGGTTGGCCCACTGGGAACAGGAGCGTTAAGTCTCGCTCTTCCCTTCTCTTCCCTGTGTGATTGCAGCCATCTTAACTGCAGCCAAGGGGCCCTGTTGGCTTCAGCGCTTTCTCTCTCTCCTGTTTCTGTCTCTCACAAACTCCTTTGCTACTCTTTCTGTCGTTCTGGATGTTGTAAAGACTTCATCAATTTGTTTTGGGAGGTAGTGATCATTTTAATTGGCGCAGTCAAGACCTGTGTTTTTTTTAACCTTTGAGGGATTTTTAAGCTGGATGTTCTGACCCTGTTTAGGAAGTGGTGAGCCAAAGTTAAGCTTGTGTTTATGCCGGTCTTATCAGTCTCCAAACATTTTCATCAAAAAGGCAAATCCTGTAAACCACACGCATACAATACCCCTCTAACTTGCCTCTTTGTCTTTCACAGAAAAGAGAGAATTTTAGCCTGAATCACTTCTCTATTTTCGTGTCTCTTCCTGTGTGACCACAGATTCACATCTGCTCAACTACTTCACAACCTGTTGTCATAGGATTGAGGCTTAAGTGTGGCTAGTTATGTGAGTGTCCAGGCTCTGTGGGCTTTGGACTGCCTCTCTACTTTTCTCCATAATGTCCAGGATGCTAGCTGTGAGTTGTTAGCTGTTAGCCACAAGCTGGCTATTTTTGAGTGTCCACATTCACTGCTGTCTGCCTGATATAGGGGTAGGACCATGCAAGAATCTGGACTGCTAGAAGAGCTCCAAGTCTGTTTCCCATTTTAATACCCCCCCCTCTCTTTTTTCTCCCTAAACTCCTACACATTTGTGCGCGCACACACACACACACACACACACACAGCTGTCATCTGGCTTTTTAAGTTCTGGGCAACGTTTCTCCAGCTGGATCTGGTTTATGACATTGTCCCGGCAGACTCATTGGCCACGCTCTCCCTCACTCACTCATGTGCTCATTCACACATGCTCTCGCTTTAACTCAGTGGCCATACGTTTTCCTTTCTCTCTCTCTCTCTCTCTCTCTCTCTCTCTCTCTCTCTCTCTCTCTCTCTCTCTCTCTCTCTCTCTCTCTCTCTCTCTCTCTCTCCCTCTCCCTCTCTCTCCCTCCATGCTCTCTGCTCTGTCTGTGACGCACACTCACACGGCATGCTGCATTCCAGAATAGGTGGGAATAGAGATACGTATACGGAGTAATGGCAGAGAACGACGGAGTGGGGGGAAAAGAGAACGAAGAAAAAAAAGGGGGAGGGAGAGATAGGAGAGTGAAAAAAAAAGAAGTCGAAGGAAGCATCTCTTAGCAACCACAGGACAGTAATTACTGTAGCAGCAGCTGGGAGCAAACCAGATTTCCGCTGTGCGTTAAAAACACTGGCGTGGGCTACTACACACACACACACACACACACACACACACACACACACACACAAAGCACGGCAGCGACGAACCAGTGCCAGCAGCCTCCTCCACACGGAGCGCAGAGAAGCCAGGACGTGGGTGGCGTGGGCGTCTGTGTGTGTGTGTGTGTGTGATGGGGCGAAAGAAAGATAGAAAGGGTGAAAGTGTGCACGTACACGTGCGCAAGTAGGTTTGCATGTGTTTGCGTGCAAGAGATACGGCGCGAGGGGGCCAAGACAAAGCCGTTTGGCACATGTTTACACACAGGGCCTCCCTCTGATGCTAGCTAGCGCTGGTGCAGCACGAGAGAAGTCGGCACAGAAACTGTGAAAAAAAGTGGACAATCTATAGATGGGTGTCCTTCATGATGCCGGATGCCTCACCTGTAGGGCAGTCATCACTGACCCATGTTGTCATTGACAGAGTGAACATTTGGTCAGGAAGGATGGTGGGTGGGTGGGTGTGTGTTGACCGGTATCCACCATCACTGGTCAAGTGCAGTCAACTCTTCACATCTTCTCTATGCATCAAGGTTACATATTCAAAATCATATTGAGTGTGCACATGTGCATGCACAAAATTAATTTCTTGCATTTGATCTCCTTTTTAGTTCCTCACTATCCCTCCCTTCATCTGTGCGATGAAATATCAGAATATTAGGAGGCGTGCGTAATTTGACCTTTCTCGTCCTTTCAGCCATATTTAGATAAAGTCTGTATTATAGAATAATGATGTCTGGGAGCGGGTGAAGAAGGGATTTGTCACTGGGAGGAATGCGCTGGTGTCGGGAGTGATGGATTCTTGCATTTGGCACGTTCAAAGGTTCTCGGTGTACATCAGTCACAGCTCCCTAGTTCTGCCACCCACCCACAGAAAGGCGGAGAAGGGAAAAAAAGGAAAAAGAAATGCTAGGAACGTGTGCAAGGACGACATGAACTCGAAAGTTCTTCACACAGAAGGTGTGGAGTCATCCAGCAGCACATGTGTTTCCTAGGCACAGAGCTCCACCTTGTGGACAGTTGGGGAGCTCCCGTGGGCAGCAGAAGGCTTCATCTCAAATACGCTCATCATTAGCCTTTTTTCCAGCTTCGTGTAAGCAATTCAGTGCTCATTGAAGTTAGACATGAGTAGAACTTTCCTATAAAGAAGAATTTGACCCTGATGGTGTTGGTACCTAGCTTTCCCTGACCTGTTTAATTACTGCTGTAGATTAGTTTGCCCTTTCCTCATTATTCCGTTTGAGTGTGTTTATTTGTTTGTGCTGCTTTTGTTTGGTTTAGTAAAGTGGGGTGTGGAATCTTTCATAGTAAAATGTTAACAAAACATAAAAATATATCCGGGTAATTTGTAGTAATAGGTTTAGCTACAATCATGTGTGTTCTGTCTGAAGTGTAGTGATTTCACACTTCTCACTGGGTGTTTGTTTGTTTGTTTGTTTGTTTGTTTGTTTGTGCGTGCGTGTTGCAGGTGCCCACAGAGCCACCCTCCATCTGCAGCCCCATGAAGGAGCCCTTCTCACCCCACGGGGGCATGATGCCCAGCGAGCTCCGCGGCTGTTACGTGCGCGCCCAGCCCTTCGATGAGTTCCCCACCTCCCACCGCCGCTACCTGCCACCCCAGGTCTGATATCCCTCCTCACAAAGCTCTCCGTCCTGCTCATGCTGAAGAGCGTTTTCCTGTTGGTGTTCTGTCAGTTTGGAGTAGACTGTATTAAAACGTATCGATCCAACTCTTTATCAGGAAGTGTTTGTGTAGGCTAGTCTTAAAAAGTAGGCTATGTAAATAATAATTGGGCACAGTTTCAAAAGCACTTAAGCTTGTTTATCTATTCTCAGATTACTTGTTGAATGTCTTAAATGTAAATCCCTACCTCTAGCTACATTTAAGATCTTCTGTGTTGCTAGAAGAAAAGGCCCCTGCGGGGAAAAAGCTTTGTTATTGTTCTGCGATGAGTTATGGCCATATGTTCATAGCATCATTGTGTGGGTGTCTTCTGCAAATCGGTCTGCACTGCACCATCAGCTCAGAGTCTCTCTCTCTCTCTCTCTCTCTCTCTCTCTCTCTCTCTCTCTCTCTCTCTCTCTCTCACACACTCCAGGTCTCCTTCAGCTCCCAGCGCCACGTCACCTTCCACCCAGATGAGGAGGAGATTGTGCGCATCAACCCCCGCAAGGACGTGCTGATCCGGGGCTACGAGGACTACCGCCACCCGGTGGTGTGGAGGCAGGAAACTGAGCGTGACGAGCACGAGTCCAAGCCCTGCTCCTACCTGTACCCAGAGGGCTCCCTGGGCGGCGTGGGGGGAGGCCTTGGCGGGGTGGGCGGCATCGGGGGCGGCCACGGGCACAAGGAGCCAGTGAAGACGCAACAGCCGTCGCCGCTGCTCAAGGGCAAGGCGTCACGGCGGCGCCGGGAGGAGGGCGAGCGCTCGCGCTGCCTCTACTGCCGCGAGATGTTCAACCGACAGGACAACCGGCGGGGCCAGTGCCCGGACGCACCGGACCCCATCCGGCAGTGCATCCACCGCGTCAGCTGCATGCTGTGCGCCGAGAGCCTGCTCTACCACTGCATGTCCGACTCTGAGGGCGACTTCTCGGACCCTTGCTCGTGCGACACGTCCGACGAGCAGTTCTGCCTGCGCTGGGCGGCGCTGTTGGCGCTCTCGCTGGTGGCGCCGTGTATGTGCTGCTACCTGCCGCTGCGCCTGTGCCACCACTGCGGCGAGGCGTGCCACTGCTGCGGCGGCAAGCACAAGGCGGCCGGCTGAGCGGCAACAACATTTGCCACCCCCCGCGGAAAGTCACCACGTGCCCACCTATGGGAATTATAAAAAAAAAAAAAACAACGATGCAACCACGGAGGATTTTGTTTCTCGGAATTTAGGAAAAAACAAACGACAAAAAGGACTGAGTGGTGCGGAAGAGCAAAAAAACGTCAGCATCTTTGTAGTTGTGTTCCTCTTTGCTCCCCGTTGGCCTTGGAAAAACGGGTTGAGGGAGAGGGGTCTCCTCTCTCCCGCTCCAGGCCGTCGGGAAGGCTTTTAGAGATTTGTTTGGGGGGCGCAGCGGAAGCCCCAACAGGAAAGGCTTCAGTGGATCTGGAAGGCTCTTTGTGTCAACGGAGGCTTTCAACGCGCAATGGAGAAGCTCCAGGATTACCAGATGTGGAGATATTTCTGAACACACACACACACACACATAGGCTTACACACACTCATTCAACATCCACACTTGCATAAACTTGAACATGGAAACAAACAGGCCACCATTTCAGACTCATGAAAGTAATGTGTATCTTCGTGAAGGAATACTGTCTTTTTTTCCTTTTTGTACAGAGATCAAAAAACATAACATATGAAGATAATTACAAAAAATGGAACTCCGTACCCAGTTGTGCTTACAGAAAAATATACTGTATGAGTTAAAATGCTAAAAGGGATTTGTTCTTGCTTTTTCTTGTGACTTTGCAGTTGGATAACCGTGGCCTTTCTTTTCTGACTTAAGCATTCGCTGACAGTGTAATCATTTAGACAGAAGAAAAAGTGCACTAGGTATGTTTTTTTCTCCCTTCCATATAAGGTAACCCAAATGGCTTCTAGTGATACATTAACAGGAAGTCCCTTCTTGTGTTTTAGCTGTGCAGAGATGTTTTATCCTTTCTTATGTCTATGGTGGATGTACATACGTTTCCTTGTTTCGCCTTTTTCAATGACCGTTCAAGTACAGTAACACCATTGTTTTTGAAGGGTGTCGTCTGAAATAGCTTTTTGACGGTTCTTAGATGTCGAATGGACTTCCATCCCCGTATTGACAACATAGTTTTGGACCATTTACTTGCATTCCAGTGGAGTATGATTGGATTATTTAATACTGAAGGGAAACTGGTAACACATTGGTCACCTCCCTCAGAAGACTAAGGGGGATATAAAAAAAAGAAAAACAGTTATGTCCTACTGTCAGGAATGAAGATAGTGCCCCGTTGCCCAATATTCACAAGACCAACCTCCCAGCTGCAGCTCTCCTGGTGTTGTTTGCCCCGTGCTGTCAGTGTTGTTTGCCCCGTTGCGCGTGCGTTTCAGAATGAAACATTTTGTTTTCTCCCTCAGCTTTTGTGCTCAGAGACCATTTCCAAACAAAAAGTTGGCTCAACCAGCAAGTTTTTAATTTTAGATTTTCATTTGAACAAATTGTTTGTAGGAGTAATTATTATTATTTTTTATTTGTCATTGTTATTGTTTGGGTGAAGATGAGGAGACCCTCACACACCCTTTGTTGTAAAAGAGGCACTTACAATTAGGCTTATCTGAGAGAATCTGACTATTGTTGCTCCCTCAGCATTAGCCATGCTGATGGTAGATCTTCTAAGTAGTCTAATCTCCCCTCATCAAAGCACCTAGATTGAAATGGAGAATCTAAGTACTCCATGCCGTTGTGGACACCTTTATGGTTTGTCTGTGCCTGGTTGTGCACCTAACAATAATATACCATGCACATTACAAAGAATAAACAACTGTAATTTTAAACAAACATTTCTTAGTTTGAAATGTGTATAGCCTTATATAATGCATCTCCTGAACCCCACTGTTGAGTCACCCAGTACTTCGGAACGTTAATTTTTCCATGTCTAGTTTATGTGTGTTGCACTTCTTTTGTGATATGTGAGTTGTGTTTGACTGTGTGTCATACAGAACCCCCCACCACCCACACACACACACACACACACACACAAAGCATAATGATGACTCAGGTGTGGGAACCCTTGTGTGTAGGGACAACAGTTTCACCCCTGAGAACCTCTCTAAAAGTACCCCTCTCAACTGTCATGTACAGTTACACAAAATGGGGGAAAAAATCCAATGAGATTGGTCTGTGTTATGTATAGATTACCAGAGGTCTAACGCATAAGTGAAAACATTTTCAGTAATGGATGTTCTCCCAGTAATAGAATCGTAATGTAAAGGAATAGTTCAGTGACAAATAAAATCCCATTATCTCTCATTTAAATTAAGTTTATCCCAAAAGTGTTTGGAATACAAACATTTACCACCTAGTTTTGCACTGGAGCTGTAAGATATATTACAAGTGATGGAAGCATATTGGAGTTCATGCAAGCATCATGCAACAGATGGCAAAAAGCTATTTGGCTTTTGTTTATTAAAAAATCTTTGAAGCGGCAAAATCTTTAAAAAGAAGAATCATTTAGTGATTAAATTTTGTACATTTAAATAGAACTATATTATTCTAGTAATCTTAAAGTAATCCTTGGTTCAGAAATGTCGCTACCATTTTCTGATCATAATGGTATTCTTTCATTAGTGCAGTAGACAGGTCTATGATTTTGGCATGCCGTTTTCATGATCGCCTAAAAGCTTTAAATGTGAACTCTGTGAACCTCGTTGCAGCCTCCAGTACAAAACTCCAGGAGCAAAACCCACTGATGCATTAGCACCGTTGATGCATTTACCAGCAGAGCTTATCTTCACTCTAGAATGTTTCTGTTCTTGACTGCACAACAGTAGAAGCCACCATGACTCTTTAAAAACTTGCGCATGGGGAAATCCAAATTGCTATTTTCAGACCCCTTCAGTCCTAAGCAACAACATTCTTTACTTTCTATGCAACTATGATCACTTAAAGAAACGAAACCTCTTTCGCAGTCAGTAACATGACACTTTAAAAGTTACCCCAGGTACCAAACTCTCTCTTTTTTTTTTTTTTTTTTTTTTTTTTTTTTTTTGTAATGTAAATAAGTAACACTATATTTAAACCGTAATAATAATCCCAGTCTAAATTTTTAAGATAGAGTTGTATTTATCACTGCTGTCAGTATATTACTGTAGCTGACATTGACAGCACTATGTACATAGGTCACCTTTTAGTATTATTTCACATTGAAAAGTAGAGGGAGCTGAAGAAGAGGAGTAAGCTTTTAAATAGAGTTTCTTTCTAGTTTTGTATTGAACGCGGTGGGAAGGGGACACTGAGGGGTACAGCAGTGGCAGTTCCACTTTTAAAAAGTTTGATATATGAAGCTGCTAGAAACAATCACTAATTTTATTATGTTGAGGGTAAAAATATATATATATATTAAATAAAATACAGAATTCAGACTGTTAAAACATTACCTAGTTCTCTGATACCATATAACCTGAGATCACAAATCTGTCTCTTTGTTTTTGTTTTGTCTGTCTGTCTAGATATGTTTGTTTTGTATGTGCACTCATCTCTGAGCATACATTTTCCCCATGCCTTTTGTCTTGCACCAGATTGAATTGGACTGCTTTTCATATTTCATCCACCCTAAACCAAGGTTTAAGCAACCATAACAAAACTTGCTGGCTGAGAAGCTAAACGTAGGACACCCATAGGACTACCAATATTTATACAGAATCTGTATTTAATGCCACAAAGTTTCATTCTGCATTATCTAGCACAGTGCAACTCCATGTCGTGTACTGTATTTTATATGCAAGATGTCTACTTTTGTTTGGATTTTTCATGTCTTCTTTTATTTTGTCTTTATTATAAACCTATCCGTTAACTTTGCATAAACATGACTTCAGTTTTTAACCACTTTGCTGCTATACAGTAGTCTATCTTCCTTCAATCTTGGAAACTGTGCATAACTATGGAATGCAGAAAGACATACATTCTTGACTTGTCTGGGTTTAAAAAAAAAAAAAACAGAAAAGAAATGCATATATAAACATGTTTCTTGAGTGTATTGTTTATGAAAAAGAATTTTACTTTTCATAGCAGTTGAGTTGTTTCTTTATCCAGTTTCTCTGATGCTTGGGTGCACTGATGTATGTAGCTAGGCTTCTTTCTTCTCCTTCCAGCGCTTGATGATGTAACTATCCCGTGGTTAGTTCTTGGTAGTGGAAAAAAACATTTGTGTTTTTGGAAAAAAAAAATGCAGTATAAATGGTACTCTTCTGATAATTCTTCTATAAACACTGCCTGATTTTTTTGTTTCTTTTTCTGCATCTTTTTTTTTTTTTTTGCAGTGCTGTCTGCTCATTCTCACACCCTGACAACCTCAACAAGTGCCTCACATCCATTGTAATGTTCATCTAAACTTTTAACAGTGCTGATTTCCGGTTATAACGGTTTATATGCATTCTAGGTACTTCTATCACCCTTTTTTTGAAAATACCAACTATACGATGTAAAATTTATAGTCAATAACTCATATCATAGTTGTATTTTCTTTTTATTACAGATGTAGCGTGTTACTTTTCATAAATGTCATGTAAATATGCATACATATGTTTGTAACTGTTTTTATGTTCCATCACACACTTGTAATTTTGACATATCAAAATAACATTATCATAATAAAATGGTGAGTTTTAATAGGTCTCATATGTATACATTTGTGTCTTTGTGCCTTTGCTAGGACATTGCAGGGTATCACTATTTAATAAGTGACATGTTGATTTATTGTACTTCCATGTGCCCATCTATAAGGAAGTGTATAATGGAGGTGGTGTGGCAGTATTGATTGGCACCAAAATTTATGGATGGGTACATAAATGAGGCTATAGAGACAAAAACTGAGAGCTGTTAATGACACAACGTTAATGACTTAGTGACCCTTCTAATAGGCAGATGGTTATCAGCACCCTGACTGACTGATATACTCCGACTCCTCTTCCTTATTGACAAATCTGACTATTTCATGGAAAATATATGTGAATATTGAATTTGATACAAGCAACATGTTTCAGAAAAAGTTGTGACGGGAGTAACAAAATGCTGTGTAAAAGTTGTGTCATGATAAAGACAACAGAAAGAGGGAAAATTAGTTTCACAACTAATTATGGTAGTTGGCAACACGATTGGGCATGAAAAAGCATCCCAGAGAGGCAGGGTCTCTTACTGTAGGAGTGAATATGGGTATTCCATCACTCTGTGTAAACCTGTGTGCACAAATTATGAAACAATGTAATTCTATTGCTTCTTAACATGACATTGTGAAGTATTTGTGAAGTTCATCTAGAGGACATAAAACATTTAGAGAATCCAGAGAAATCTTTGCAAACAAGGGGGATAGAGCTGAAAAACAATATTGGATGGCCGTGGTCTTTTGGACCTCAGATAGCACTGCATCAAAACCAAACCTGTTTTTGTAAAGAAACTCATTGTATTGGATCAGGAAAACCTCTGATAACCATTGTCTATGTGCACAGCTTGATCAATTCAAAAACTTTAAAACAGGGGTGCCCAACCTTTGTTGAACCAAGATCTACTTTTAAAGTTGGCAGTATCCTGAAGTCTACCAAGCCAAATATAAAACCATAAGCAGTACCAGTACTTAGATAATATTTAATATGCACACAATAAACACAAAAATAATCCAGATAATATAGTAATGTAAACTCATGTCCTGGGTTTGTTTACTTGTGGATCCCTCCCTTGACGTCCTTGTTTCATTTCATAGTAAACAAGAACATGAACATATAAATCTCAACTGAAAGTGTAAACATAAATACATGTCATGGCAGCCCACAGTGGGCTGCATTGTAAAACAGGAGATTTTTTTTTTTGAGTCCAGTGTGTAGGTGTGATACTTCAGTAATCAGTACATAGTCCAACAAGTAGCTGGATGGCTATAGTATAAGCTTACAGTAACAAATAATAAAATAACTTTGTAAAAACAGAGTCCAGTGTGTAGGGTGAACTCCGGTAAATTGGGCCACTTTTTAGCAAAATTTAGAAAGAGCCATACAAATATTAATAAACATAAATGTAAAACCCCAAAACAGTTTTGTTTCACTAAATGTACTTGTTGGCTATAATTCTATGGTAACAGTGGTTCATTTTGTCAATAGATATATTTTTTAGAAGTGTTTAAATGTCAGATGCCTCCTTCTGGGCAAAACAGATCACAATCAGGTAAAATGAGCCGCATGTTAGATGGGCCAGTTGATAACAGTCCACTTCTCCTGGCCATTTTCTCTGCAATGTAATTAAATACATTTTGAATACATCTTATACACACTCAACTTACTTTGAGGAGTGTGTGTGACTAGCCTATGATATGCTATGCTAAGCTAGCCTATGCTAGCCCATGATATGCCTATAGCATGTCTATTTGTACGTGCATATTATAGGCCTACTACATCTTTTAACTCACAAAATAGCTTTCAATCAAGTGTATCTTCTTAAAAATGGCCAAATTGTTGTAGAAAATCTTAAAATATTGAAATAAAATTACTAAAAATGCGTGGCCCATTTTAGCTGAACGTGGTAGCCTGTTTTACCAATGCGATTTCAGCTAGAATGGGCCGCCAAGTTAAATGGAATTTTAATGTATTTGCACCTATGTCATAATGTCATGTGACCGTTTGTTTACAACTAGAGTGGTAGGCAAGAATGGTAGGCAAGGCACTGCAGAGAGTGGTAGGCAAGCCTACAACAGTCGGGTTGTATAGGCTACACATAGTTACAAATAGCTTCAAAATTGAAATTTTTATATAAAATATTGACCGGGATGCCGACCGCTTGTGTAGGCCCTAACAGTTGGTTTTACAATAAGAAGCAAAAAGGCGACGAACAACCGTTTAGCCTACCTATCCTCATGGTTGTGGAGGATGATCGTTAGCAGCTGTGAAGTCTTTTATTCTCAAGATGGCCTAATGGTGTAGCCTACTGCCTACAAAGACGTAGGCTAAAATACAACTATCTACAGTCATCCAAAAATGAATTGCCAGAGATGCTATGAAGGGAAAAAGTGCAGCATTTCAACATGGCAAGATTATTTTTACCTGAACAGTTTGTTCTAATTTGTCTCGTGAAATTCGTGCTTGTGGACATCAATCACCTATCTTCTGTCCTTCTATTTCAAGTTGTCATGAGTGTCATTTGATTATAATCACAAAATAAATGAAAACAGAATAGGCTTATGTGCTATAGCCTACAGCTCAGTTAGGCTAACTCCCGTATGTCAAAATAAACTGATTTTTGAGCTGAACTTAACACAGCAACCTCAAACACTGTTGAACCTAGGCTACATGCTTCAGTCATGTAAGAAATAAGCAGTTTATGAATTATCTTTACCCGTTTAATCAAGTCCACATGACTAAAATAACAGCATATGGGCTGAGCTAGCATAACAGCCTAATATAGCCGATGCTGCAATGAACTAGTAAAAAAAGTTTCATACAATTAATGAACTTTATCACTCACATTCTGAGTTTTTCTGGGTGGTTATATATCCATGCAGATCGTCTTCAAATGAGTCATCGCTGTTTAGTGCGCAGATTAGTGAAATAATCGTTCACTTTGTGATACAAGCATCAAACTTGGCACAAATATTCTTTGGGACCCACTTTATTCAAAAAGCACATTAGCCATGCAAAAAATCCAATATGGCTGCCATTTTCCAAGATGGCCACCATTGAAAGCCATTATACTTGGTTTTTGACTTGGATTAGGATTGGATAATCACATTTTGATGATCTTGATATCTAAATATAGGTAAAAGGGTCTGGACTTTCTAATTCTACGATACATTGTCAAAGAATGTGTTAAATTGTGAAGATAGACGCAATTAATGGGAATCATAGCACAATTTAGTACTAATTTTAGCATAATTAAATTGTTTTTTGTTAACATATGTTGGTTAGGTTACTTCAGCAGGGGCAGGGGGCTAAGTAAATGCATGTTCAGCAGGGGCAGGAGGACTAAGTAAGTGCATGTTCTTTTTTCAGTTTAATATATATGTACTTTATATTACAGGAAATTAGCAGGGCTGGGTTGGAAAATGATCACTAGTTTAAACTGACCTTCAGCCGGGGCAGGAGGGCTAAGTTAGTGCATGTGTTTGTTTAAATATATGTAACAGAGGTCGTAATTCGTCCACCGCTCACGGCCCTCGAACCCGCAACCTCAACACACACCGGCATGGGAGTCGAACGCTCTAACCACTGAGCTAAAATCCCAGGCTTCCAACTCAGCGGTTAGAAACGTTCTTAAGGTTAGGGGTGTGAGGATTTACACACGCAACTAGCATGCTAGCTCAGTTCGCCTCCGTTACACTCACCTCCCTAAATCCTCACTCCCATGATCCGGGTCTACGGCACCACTGTAACAGAGGTCGTAATTCGTTCGCCGCTCACGGCCCTCGAACCCACCACCTCAACACACACCGGCAGGCATGGGAGTCGAACGCTCTAACCACTGAGCTAAAAGCCCAGGCTTCCAACTCAGCGGTTAGAAGCGTTCTTAAGGTTAGGGGTGTGAGGATTTAAACGTGCAACTAGCATGCTAGCTCAGTTCGCCTCTGTTAAATATATATATATATATATATATTACCTCAATATAACAACAAAGACTAACAGGAAATGTGTGGGAAACAGAGACAGGGCTCCAGTAATGTCTAGTGATGCCTCTGCTCTGTAGCTAGCCATATCAGAATGTCTGCATTACAAATTAATTTAATCATTGCATTTGCAGGCACACAACGGATTACACTCAAGAATAATGCGGTAGCATTTACATCTTCCCAGACATTCAATCTTGACACATTTAGTCAATTGTTGACAGCTCTCAGCAATTGGTGGGAGTGTCATCCACACTACTTGCCAAATGTCACCTTCTTTCCTCCAACCCCAGTTGGCAGGACTCTCCATATTCATTTGATATATACTTGCCTGAACCCAGATACAGACAGCTTGATAGGTTGCACACTTCACATGCTTAGCAAGAGATGTCCTTGTTGGTGGAATAGCATCATAGGACCTCTGCTTCCGTGCAAACAGGTCAAGTCTTGTTTCATCAACTCCATCAGCAGTGCTGTTCTTGTTGTACATTGCTATGACAAACTTCAAGTGTGCTGAGATCCATATCATCTGTTACTGGTGGGTATTGACTGAGCTTCTCAAAGACATTAGACACTTCAGGGCACACTCTCATTGCCAGGCAGTCCATTTGCCTCTACTACGAAAGGCTAACACAACATCACAACCAGTGAGGGAATGGACAAAAAGCATGCCATCTGACAGACTTACCATGACCAAATTCAATCCACAGCTCCTCAAAGCCTGCATCCCGTAAAGTCCCAAAAACACTGAGTGCAATAGCAAGAATATCCGTGTCACAGGCCTTAATCAACACAGATTTCTTCTGTTGCGCATGTAACGGACGCCAGCTACCTTAGCTGTGTGTGTGGAACGTTGGGAAACCTCACTCCCCGACGCCTCAAGAGTGCTGCTGGCATGCGAGTTAGTAGCCTGGGCTCAATTGTCAGCACGCTCGACTTCCAATCCGAGGTGCTGCTGTTCGCAGGTTCGAGTCCAGGCGTGTGCAGGGCTGAATCGCGCAGGTTCAACACAACGCAGGTTATACACAACTGCATGAAGGGCATGCAGAAAGATTCTAATGTCAGCCTCTTCATGGTTACAAGGACTTACGCCTTCCAGGCTGTCAGGTTTATGCAAAGAACATTTTCTTCTTTGGTCACAATCACCACATTGTCTGGACAGCAGGTCACTATTAGGTAAGCTAGAAACCCAAAAAGTTCAGTCTTTTTGTCATTGTCTCGCAGGAAGCTTTTCCAGTTAGGTGGTACTTTGGTTTTGTCAGACACTCTACGCCTGCCGCCCAGCCTCATTTTGATCGTGTTTCAGCGTTCAGACTGGAATTGCAGTAGACATCAAATACGATGTCTGTACTAGCATACTTTGATAGACATGTACCTTTGGAATAACCTCTTAAACAGCATATTCTTCAAATGTCACTGATGCCTTTGGAGACAATGAATAAACAAGAGAAGACTCATCCTTTGTCTGGACGAGAAATAAGAGTTTCCAGAATGTTGACAAGCTTCGACTTCTGACCAATGTGGAGTTTCCCGGATCCGCTCAATGATGCAGGGAAAGACCGGTTTTCATGCTTAAAGAATTTGCTTCTTACAGTCACCTGTACCTGAGTCTGACTCTTGGCAAAAGAAGTCAGTGTTGTTCTTTTTAATTGGTTTGTAGAAGGAAGCCTAATCACCCAAACCATTGAAAAAGTCTGAAAGAAACCTTACCTTTCTCAAGATGAGGGCCAACAAGCTCAGCGGCACTAAGGTGTGCAATGGCTTTTGACTCTAGCGTGAGAAGATCTCTGGACTCCTAAAAAGGGTTGCCCAAGTCCTTCATCACACCAAACAACTTCTGGCACCACCATCACCTTTGACAATTGAATTGGCCTGTTCATGGGCTTGATCAAAAGCCAATCCAGAAAACTCTTTGTGGGTCTTGTGGACGACAAAGTTCCCTTGCTGAAATTCATTGGCCAACTGAGGATGTCTTGTAAAGAGACCATGTCTCTAAGGTGTATGGAAAGCCATCTAGCATAGTTGACATTATTGTTTGCAAAGAGGAAGGGGATGAGTGCAGACAATGATTGACAATACAAAGTGAAGTTTGCTTTTCTGAAAGACCTGATCAAAGAGATCACCAATTGCATTGACATCACAAGCTCCCAGAATTGAAACTGTGGACTCTTCATCTGCCTCTTCTCACACCAGTCTTCCCAAATTAAAGAAGTATGGCCTTGATCGATATTTGAGAGAGAGAATAAATGATTTTCAAGTGAGAAAGAGGATCAACGATATTCGAGAGTGAGCTTCGATAAACAATTTTCGAGTGCAGTCCAACTATTTCTGGCCGCCATCTTGGGAACTAGCCTTGAAATAGATTTCTTTCTTTGCACCATTTATTTTGCCATGTTAAAATACATACAAATTTATGCCTAGATCATGTAAATACGTCCAGCCATTAAAGTTCTACAGCATAAACGTTTTTCTTACATTTGATGTGGCGGCCATCTTGAAAAATGGCCGCCATGTTGGATTTTCAGGTGGCTAATGTGCTTTCCTCAAAAAGTAGGTTCTAGTGATTATTCATGCCGATTTTGGTGCTTGTATCACAAAGTGAACGATTGTCCTGGAATATGGACTTAACCTGCCACACTATTATGTTATAATATGTTACAGGATTCATGACTGACGCTTGCTATGTAGGCTACCGTTTTAACGTCTGCTGAGTCTACTGCCTACCAAAACCTGTCGCTGTTCAGTTCAAGTTAAATGATCAAATATTGTTTGATTTTGTGTCAACTTTCAGAGGGAAGACATGTTCCTTTCTGGCCAAATTTCACAGCTTCTAAGAAAGTCTATTGTCTTCGTGTAAACCGAGTTTTGAACAGAGAAAAAAAGTTAGGCTACCATAGGCTGCAGGTTCTCCCATAACGTTATCGATAGGCTACAGATCAATGCACCAAATCAGGGCGATTTTAGCAGAATAACGTTCCTGTGACAGGCTATCAAATATTGAACAATGGGATAACGTTTCATCATCACCTTTATTGATGCCTGAAATGTTGACATTGCTGAAATACAGAGATGTACTGAGAGGCAGCTGCAAACAACGATGTTCAATGGGTTCAACTTGCCCCTTGCCTACCAGGTGGATGTAAACAAAGCTATAGAACCTAAAATACGTCACATGAAAAACGTATAAAGTGCTGTCAAACTCAGTGCACATCTTTTTAGGTTGTGATACTTCCCTTCTAGCAGTAGATTCCAGAACTCTCCATTCTTGCCATGTGTTGCCCTGGATTTGATTTCAATGTAATTTAGCAAAGTGAGAATCTCATCCTCAACAGCAGAGCTCTCCAGGTGGAACAGTAATACTAATTTTGAGGCAATACTATCCACATCGATATTTGAACTGAATGGAAAACACATATAGCTGGCAACAGCAGGCTCGATGGATGCAAAGTCATTAAAGCGCCTCTCAAATTCTGACAAGATTGTCTGAACTTGCTCCTCATAATGTGCACTGTCACTCTGCACAAAATCTTTGCCCTGACGCTGAAGTTCTGCCTGCATGTGAGGAAAGTTCAGCAGGTCAGTGTTGCAGCCTACTTGACATCAGTTGTAGCTTGCTTTTAAATGTGTTCACTGAACTGATCATTATACGTTTGTTTAAAATGGACTGAGGTCTCCTATTGCTCAACTAACATACCTTCATCATAGATGAATTAGTAGAACAGTTACAATGGATGTTAAGATGTGGGCTGGAATGACTTGTCTGACTGATCATGAAAGCAACATTTTGAGACACAATTTTTGACAATGGCTACAAGTGATGACTGAGATGAAATGCAATGCAAAATTACCAAATGTTTTGGACATTTATTAAAGGCAGATAATACAAATATATATTGATGAGCAACAGCGCTGAGTATGTGGGTTGTATACATGAAAAATTTGCCAAATCTTCTCTACCAATGCCAAACAGCTTATTCTGCCATTGACTCGTTTGGTGGATTGGATGATTGAAGAAACAAGACATTGGCAATCTAACAATTTATTCATTTCACAAACAGGAGCCTCAGTAGCGTGTGGAAGAACCATCTACGTGCTGACAGGGTGAGGAAATGGTCTTCTTGGGGTGTCGTCTTCTTGGGATGCCCACTCCGCGGCCTGTCTTTGACATCCCCTGTTATATATGGAACTTGGTCTTCAGTTTGGAGATGGTACTAGGGCTAACTCCAAATAATGCTGCAACTTGGTTTTGCAGAACACAAGCTTGAAGTTGCCCTATCGTAAGGGCCCTATCCAGATCATTCAAACGCAACATGCCGATTCTTGGAGCAGACACCTGGGGGTACCAGAAGCTCAAAACAAGTGTCAATAGCAACAGCAAAATAACCTGTTGGGCAATGGCAGAGAAGATTTGGCAAATTTTTCATTGGCGCAACCCACATACAGTACTCAGCACTGCTGCTCATCCCACAAATGCATGTTCCTTACAAATGGGGCACCATTTGAAAGGGAAACAGGCTTTACAATGGTATACGATTTATTGCCAAAAAGCATTGTTACCACAGAGAAATAATCTACCAAACACAAATGTCCTTACTTTTTGTGCTAAGTTTATAATAACATGATCAGTGATTAGCTTCTAATAGTTAAAGAGCCCAATATATAAAACCTTACACTGTGTGCAAAATTATTAGGCAAGTTGTATATCTGAGGATTAATTGTATTTTTGAACAAATACAATGATCTCAGTCAATCAAAAATGTTAATAAACCTCAAACCTGAATATTTAAGAAAGGGAAAGTGAGTTTTGGCTTTCTCAGGAGAAAATCTATGTGTGCAGAATTATTAGGCAACTATTGGTGTGCAGAATTATTATGCAACTAAATAAAAAACTAAAATTTTCCCACTCCACTTGTTTATTTTCATTTCCTAGAGTAAGAATAAAAAATAAACAACTCAAAATGTACAACTAAACACTTCATGAAATATTCAGTGACCAATATAGCCACCCTTCTTTTCAATAACTGTCATGAGCCTTCCATCCATGGAGTCTGTTAATTTCTTGATCTGTTGATGATGAACATTTTGTCCAGCAACAACCACAGCCTCCCAAATGATGTTCAAAGGGGTGTATTGTCTTCCCTCACTGTAAATCTCACATTTAAGAAGGGTCCACAAGTTCTCAATGGGTTTAGGTCAGGTGAAGAAGGGGGCCATGTCATTATTCTGTCATCTTTAAAGCCTTTGCTGGCTAGCCATGCAGTGGAGTACTTGGATGCATGTGATGGAGCATTGTCCTGCATAAAAATCATGGCCTTCTTGAAGGATGTAGATTTTTCTGTACCACTGCTTGAAGAAAGTATCTTCTAAAAACTGGCAGTAGCTTTGGGAGTTGATTTTAAGTCCATCTTTAACCCGAAAAGGTCCAACTAGCTCATCCTTAACAATAGCAGCCCATACCAGTACCCCACCTCCACGTTGCTGGCGTCTGACTAAGTGGAGCTCTGTACCCATTAGTGATCCAGCCACGGGTCCATCCGTCTTGTCCGTCAAGAATCACTCTTATCTCATCTGTCTATAAAACCGTTGAAAAATCTGTCTTCAGATATTTCTTGGCCCAGTCTTGACGTTAAACTTATGAGTCTTAAGTGGTGGTCGTGTTTCAGCCTTCCTTACCTGGGCCATGTCTCTGAGCACTGAACACCTTGTACTTCTGGACACCCCAGGTAGGTTGCATTTCTGGAATAAGGCCGCACTGGATGTCAATGGGTTCCTGGTAACTTCATGTTTAATTATTCTCACGTCTCTAGCAGTTATTCTGCGCCTTTTTTTCTCCACATGTTTCTTGCAACCCTTTTGACTATTTGCAACAAAACGTTTGATTATTCGGTGATCACGCCTCAATATCTTTGTTTCTTCAAGAGTGCTGCATCCCTGTGAAAGGCATTTTAAATTTTTTTGCTTTTCAGAGTCTGTTAAATCTCTTTTTAGGCCCATTTTGTCTGAGGTAAAGAAGCTGCCAAATAATTATGCACACCTTGATTGTAGGGTGTTGATCACTTTAGGCCACACCCTCCCTCATTACACAAATACACATCAACTGATGATGCATACATCCAATCAGCAGTCAGGTTTATATAGGTTGGAGTTGGAAATATGCATAAAAATTATGATAAGGTAAAAATACTCACTTGCCTAATAATTGTGCACACGGTGTATTTGTCCCAATGTACCTGACTTCACCCTAGTGCAATGTACACAATAGTATACAGTAGACCATCACATCAATCAAAACAGAATATGACACAATATGCTACATATGCATAACATGATGCTACATTTATTATGTGTATACAACTAAAGTGCAAACTAACCAAGGGTGCAACCTTGGTATAACCCCCTCCATTTTTTTTTATTCTGATAGAAATGTGTCTACAATCACTGCAAGCAAATTGCTCATTTTCAGCACTGACCTTTTTTGAGACACCAGCATCCAAGAGATGACTGTGTGTATGATTCAGTGCCTATTCACATCTCAATCTTGCACAAAGAGATGGCTGTGTCTGAGGGGTAGAGTGTGAATGCTGCGTACAGTGGCTGGTTAAAGGTGGTGTACTTTGTGTCCAGGAGCAGTAGGCCGTCATCAGACGAGACCCTATAGAATGACACCGAACCAGTGGGCCAGTCCAGAAACACCCCAACCCTATTGCACCCAAAGGGGGGGAAACCAATCTCGGTCTTCTTCTTACCATAGTACACAGAGTAGCTGTCCTTGTCACAGTACAGTGCCACTGATTTTAGATTGTGTCCTAGCACAACGTCGTCCCCACCTCCTTTCCTTCTGATGTCTTTGTAAGTCAATCCAATGGCAGCTGTCCCAGTCCACTCGACCTCCCAGTAGCAGCGTCCGGTCAGAGGCTCCCTGCATAGCACCTGGGGCCAGCAGTCAAAGCGCTCTGGGTGGTCTAGGGAGGGCTGAGCAGACGTCCTAGTCACTCGCTGGTTCCGTTCAGACAGTGTTAAGTTTTTATGAGCCGTGTTGGGGTCTAGATGCAGCTTGTAGAAATCTGTAGAGAAAGTAGTAGAAAGTTTACTGCTAAGCCTTTTGGAAAACACACACACAACTGTATTATAGCCTACAGCAGATGGGCTATGCATACAGACACCTGTGATTAGCTGCATACCCAGATCTATAATCCTGATCCAAATGAAATACTATGATATCAGAATGTCAGAAATAAATTAATGCATTGCCTGCCTTTTAGGTAGTTGGCTTGTTAGCTACCATTTTTGATGATACAAACATGTGAAAGAGGGACAAGCAGACAAACTAACTACCTTCAATGACAATGTTGCTGAGGTTTGCAAAGCAAATCTGTTGGCTGTCAATTAGTTTGCTAGTTTTAGACCTAGTTTGCTAGACCTATTATCAACACACAGCATACTTACATTTCCGTGGTGCTGGCAGCAAACGATACCTTCCTGCATGCTTCACACTAAGAAAAGTTACATCAGAATTAAGATGAAGAAATGTAACATTCATGACATTAACACAACTTCGTCAACTTATCTTGTACGTATGGCACATGATAAGAGACATACATCTGGAATTACTTCTCACAATGTGCTTATGTTGGAGCACAACCATTTCCCTTTTGAGAGGACTGGTATCATTGCTGACTTCAACCTCCAGATCAAACTGATGTTTCTCTATTGCAAACCCAGGAGACAAAATAGACTATATTGACAGGACATACTTGAGCATCTCCAGGGCACAGTCAGGATCTTGCTGTTTAGCTGAGAGCTGCTCCACCCCAGAGGTTCTTGGGTAATTGTAGCTCAGGTCCAACTCTTTTAGGTGAGAGGCATTACAGCTCAGTGCTGCAGCTAGGGCTTCAGAGCCTCTGGTCGACACACAACATGATGATAACCTGAACCAGAGACAGAAAGGGGCAGAGAGCATCAGATAGTTTTATCCGTCATGCTACTATAAATTCTCCCTTTCATCTTATCACAAGGAGTGTACCAAAGTGTATGCTGATTCTGTGTGAGTGATTCACCTCAGTATGTGTACTTTACAGTTTGGATGACTTAAACCAGCTGTGAGGTGTTCCAGTCCTGAGTCCTGTAGGTCATTGTCGCTCAGATCCAACTCTCTCAGAGCTGAGTTTTCAGACTGGAGGACAGAGGCCATTACCACACAAGATGCTTTTGTGAGGTGACAGCCAACCAAACTGCAAAAACACAAGTCACAGTTTTACCTGCTGTAAACCTGTAGGCAGGGCTGTAGTGGAGGCTAAACGCAAGTAAACACAGTTTATCCACCTCTGAAATTTGAGTTTATTCACCTCTTATCAGTTTATCCACCTCTCAAAGCAGTTTATTCACCAATTGCAACTTTTAACATTCAAATATCACACTGTATTATCCACATTTACATTATGTACACTCATCAACACTCAAGGAACCATTTAATACCACTTGTATCGTTATAAACTTAAAGGACAATAACCTCCTTAGTCCACCTTACCGTGATCACAGAATTCATAGTTTACCCATCTCTTATTTTACCACTACACCCCTGCCTGTAGGTGACTTCCTGTAAGAGACATCTTAACATTGTCTGAGGTTATGAACCTCGTGGAATAAATGAGCCAAAGGTTGATCAAATTAATTTGTAATTAATTAAAAATACTTCTCTATTTGTTGTTTTTGCTGATTACCTGAAATGCTTAGCCTATGCCAGTGTCCACAAAGCTAAAGTCAAAGTGAAGTGACAACACAATTATATGGTATTTTTCGTGTCACACCTGAGTGTCTGCAGTTTGCAGTGAGGACTCAGAAGCCCTTGAGTGAGCAGCCCAAGGCCCGAGTCCTGCAGGCTGTTGTAGCTCAGGTCCAGCTCGGTCAGTGGTGACCCCAGTGACTGCAGACTAAGGACCACTGTCTCATAGGCTTTCACTGTCAGTTTACAGCAGTCCAGCCTGTAGAAGGACACAAGATGGTCAGATTAAGGATTGTAAAACAATTTAAATGACATGATCAACACCATAATTTGGTGCTGAATCCTTCAGGTAATAAATAGGTACATGTTTAAATCAAAAACAGCATTAAACAGTTCTGTTAAAACGTTTTAAACACCCCATAGACGCTTTGGGTCAGACACCCTTCTTCACTGTGCATGATTTAAAAACTTTATAAGATTATGGATTGGACAGTTGGTATAATAGCTTTACTTAATGCTCCCATTTTAATTTGTCAACATGTTTTTCTAGTTTAATTACATGACCTCAAAGTACACTGGGTATCACATTACTGCTTTCCATAGGCAAGTTCAATTGTTTAAGCAGAAAAAGAAGCAGCCTTGTGCAAAATAACCACTGAGTGGTTAAATGTATTGAAGAATTAAGGGTTGTTCACACCAGGACCAATAACTATAATGATAACTATAACGATAAAAGTTTCCACACGGACCAATGCTAAGGAAAGTCTCTATAGTTTCTATATTTCTATAATTTGATGGTTTCCGATTGACTGTCAGCTTTTTACCATTCTCAAAATCACTCTGAAAGTGATCCCCAACGATATCGTTCTTCATCATTATAGTTTGCGTGTGGAAGTCTTAACTGATATTAACAAGAACGATAATTTTATGTCGTTATCGTTATAGTTATCGTTCTTGGTGTGAACGGCCCTTTGTGCTTACGGTTAAAGCTGCAGTCAAAGTATCGTGCTCCCTCGTTATTATATATGAATAATCTATCATGAAATGTGCTTTGCTAGAATTCTGCTTTAATAGATAAATAAACATTACAACTCAAAGTCCTACCGGGCCTTCCTGCACCACCGGACAGCTGGCAATAGTCTTTTGCGGCCCTCATCTGTGGTGATGTACTGCCTCAGATCTAACTCCTCCACTGCCTCCTCGGACATCAGGAGCATGTATGCCAGAGCCGAGCAGTGGGCCGGAGAGAGGCACTCCATGCGCCTCTCAGATCTTAGATACTCTTGGATCTCCTCCTGCATGCTAAAGTCCCGTAACTCAATCAAACAATGGAAGAGATTGATACACCTATCGGGCGAGAGGTTCTGCTGCCTGAGCTCTTTAATGTAAGTGATGGTTCTGTTACGTGTTTGTGCCTTCAATCTCTGGTCCATGAACTTTTTTATGTCCAAGGGTCGGTTGCGTTTGCCTTTGAGCAGGTTTTGTAGGAGCTTCTGGCTGGGGTCGAGCGCAAGTCCCAAGAGGAAACGGAGAAAAAGATCCAGATGTCCATGTTCGCTCTGTAAAGACTTGTCTACTGCAGCCTTCAGCAGGCTATACAGTTCCATATTCTTATCGGACACGAAAACATGAAAGGACTCCAGAGCCTCTGTGTTCTTGGTGACAAAGGAGTGGATCACAAAAAGAGCTGCTAGAAACTCCTGAACGGTCAGATGCAGAAAGCTGTAGGTTCGCTTTCCATGACCGATCAACTCCTCTTTCAAGATCTCTACACATAGCCCTGAGAACAAAAAGGCATCCCTTGAGTTGATTCCACACTCGCTCAGATCCTCCTCGTAGAAGTTAAATCGCTGACTCTGTAGATGCGTGAAGGCCAGTTTAGCCAGCCTCCATAAAGCCTCTTTCCTGGACTCTTGTGATTGTTGTCGTGTTTTGATCTGTGAGATGATAAACTCTGTGAAGAGTTCAGTCAGGGTACTAGGGGTGTCCTTTTTGGACTTTTTGTCCAAGATCGGCTGGAACATGGTGGCAATGAGCACACAGAAGACAGGGATGTGGCACATGATGAAAAGGCTGCGTGTTGCCCGGACATGGGCAATGATTTCATTGGCCTGCCTTTGGTCTGCAATTCTCCTTCTAAAGAATTCCTCCTTCTGTGTGTCACTAAACCCCCTGAGTTCTGTCACCTGGTGAATGTACCGTGCAGGGATCTGATTGGCTGCTGCTGGCCGTGAGGTCACCCAAATGAGAGCAGTGGGGAGAAGGTGACCTCGGATAAGGTTGGTCACCAGCACTGAAACCGAGGTTACCTCATTTACATCACACACCTCTCTCTCCAGGAAGTCAAGGCAGAATTTAGACTCATCCAGGCCGTCCAGGATGAACAGCAGTTTGCATTCCTTGTAAAAACCCACATATTCCAAGGCTTGGAGCTCTTCAAAAAGCTCCAGCAGAAGACCATGGAGGCTATGTTTTTCACCACACACCAGGTTCAACTCACGGAACGGAAGCACAAGCACGAAATCCACATCCTGATTGGCTCGCCCTTCGGCCCAATCTAGAATGACCTTCTGCACGGACATGGTCTTCCCAATCCCAGCAATGCCTTTGGTCATGACGGTTCTAATGGGCCTCTGCTCTCTGCGTAGGGGCCTGAAGATGTCACTGCAGTTGACCACCTCATCTGCAGGCATTGCCTGTGTCCGGTGCAGCATTTCGATCTGCTGGACCTCGTGCTCTACGCAGATTCCCTGACTGTCTCCTACTGTCATGTGGAGCTCTGTGTAGATGGCATGGAACGGCACAGAACAGCTGGATTTACTGGACCCTCCAGACAGGACCTCAAACTTCTTCCTCAAACTGGCCTTATGGTCGTCTATGGCTGTCTGTAAGACTCTAATTTCTGAAATACAACACAGAGAAAAATGGCAGGAAATTACAAAGGCTACACTGCTTCTCCTATTGCTTAGATTAAAGATAACTACACATAACTACTTCTGAACTGTGTGTGTGTGTGTGTGTGTGTGTGTGTGTGTGTGATAAAATGCATTAAAGGATTATGTTTGTGCACAGAAGTCACTCACTTGCTGAGGTGTTTTGTGAATGGACTCTTCTAAAAAAACAAAGACAAAAGCATGAATATGAAACCGTTCTAGTTCCATCTCATGAAAGTGATATCAAAGTTTTCCACATCACTTGAAGTCTGAACCAATCTGGATGACAACTACCTCATAACTACATAATCTTACCCTTATTTCTACTAACTACCCACCCACCATAAACATTCAACATGAGCTAAGAACAAGACATCACTGGCCACTGCAACATAAAGGGACTTTCAGGCAAAATATGCTGGAGAGACAGTATTTCTCTTGTTTTTTTTTTAAACTTTTTTATTATTTACATTTCAGAAATTATATTTTGAATGAAATCAGCCTAAATAATGTACGACAATATTGCAGGTTTCATATTTTAGTGTTAGACCTAAACCAGCACCATTTTCAGGATTTGTCCTGTAACCATGGACACTTACTCTTCCTGTGGGATATGAGGAGGTTGCTGTATGGACCCACAACTCCAAACAGACAAAGAGGACAGACGTCTGCCAAAAACATGAAATACAAGACAAACACAGCTTACGACACAGCAAAGCACCGTCAAAAAACAAGTTTGGCTTCTGGCTTTATCTTAGTAACACTGTAAAATGGACACAAACATAGTTGTAGCCATAGCGATGCTAGTAGGTAAGAATCACTCTCAAGAAGGGACAGATAACTGGTAAATGATAAACAAAGCCACAGAATACACAGAAAATAAGCTCTTATCAGACGTGAGGATGTTCAAATAACAATTACAAAGTGCAGTAGCTGATATTATGTTACCTTAAGACAAACTTATGTTTACATATAGTTTCCACAGTGACAAGTCAGCATAGTGATCTTGTACCTGGGGTAATGTTGTGATGTTGGTTGGTCAGAGTTGAGAATCCTTTCCTGGGAGGTGTCACTCTCTGTAGATGTGTGGCTGGGACATGGTGAATGTGGCCTATACCTAGAGCGCCTAACACAGCAAGACCAGAGAATATATGAGCACTAATCACACAGTAGCCCACAGAGTTACACTGACAAACTGCACAGACTGATCAACACAACCAGGTCTTATGCCCATAGAGTATTTATAATGAGCCCATATTTCCATATAGTATTTATATGGGAGTATATATAATTCAGTGATACAATATTTTGATGCACTGAAAGACATGAAAAGACATGTACCATATTGATTTATTTTAGCATAAAACACTATTCACTGTGAACTTATAATGTCCTGTAAGGAGGTTTCCCATACTAACCTTTACACTAAAACATTGTTTTTAGTGATAGTGTTTTTGCACTGAAAAGATATTGGTTTCAATAATTGGCATTATGATATGAACAAACCTTATCACAAATGACACCATGTTGCATAACCTCAAACCACTTCACTAACACAGGCCTCACCTCATGGAATAGGGTTCTGCTCCCGCTCCCTTGCTCAGAGGGTCTTCCACTTGCAATCTGATATTACAGAGACAAGCGATTTCAGTACAGTTTTGCCCATTAAGAACACCTTAACAATATGGAGTTTTTGCGCAATATCCTCAGACTTACAATTGCTAACTTATGTGAATGTTAAGAGAGAGAGAAACACACAGCCCTCACCTGGTGATGGAGGGTCTCTCTCCTAAACATGGAGGCTGTTCTACTGATTCTTCAGACTGTGCTGATACACAGCTAGACACTGATGGTGATCGTCTTCCTGCATGCACCCTGTCAAAATCACACTTTTACTGCATGGACTGAAGTAGTGATATGCACGCCATGTTTGTATTTGGGTTAAATAACATAATCTCCAACTTAACAATATTCCACTGATCTTGCAGATAGTTTTGAAAAACAGAAGGCGACTTATCTACATGTAGCTTTATGAAACCTCAGAGTAGCTTGTATAGGGTGACCAGATGAGAATGGGTAAAATTCGGGACGAGGTGCAGGGGGATTCATTTTTTTTATTCCAAAATTGAACTGTCTGACTGTCAGTATCATGTGAACTCGAAATTAGAAATAATAATACATCAAGTGTCATTATGAAATGCGCTTCTGTCCAGAAGCCTCGTTTCCTAGCCTGTGACTTGAGATGCCTTTGCTGCTCCGGTCCGGGTTTTCCTTCTGCCTTGGCTTTTGGTTGACTGACAAGGGAGGCGTCCAATCACCTGTGTTTGATCTGCTACACCTGCTGCCACTCTCCTCGTCTGCCATGGCTTTTAAGCCATGCCATGTGGAACACTCTTTGCCAGATCGTCACGTCTTTCAGTGTGGATTCTTGCGTTGTCTCATGTTCTTGCTGGATTTACTGTTTTTTGACCAAGGCTTGTTTTTGGACTTTGTGATTTTTGCCTAAACCTTTTTGGAAACCTTTGCTTGGACTTTGCTTGCTCTTTGTTACCGACCTCTGCCTGTTCTGACATGTGAGTCTTGCCTAGCCCCTTTGCTTAACTGCCTGCGGCCTACATGTGTACCGAACTCTGCCTGTTTTTTGCCACTCTGGAGATCTGCTTGAGCCCTGCCTATACTGCTGCCTGTGCTTTTTTTTCACCTACTAAGTTGACTCTGCCTACCAAGTGGTTTTGCCTGGCTGCCTATTTTTGTGTTCTTCAACATTAAAACCTAATTAACCTTTTAATCAGTTTCTAAGTCTGCTTTTGGTTCCACAGTCCCTTACCTGGCCTCACCGGCCCTGACCGCTTCAACATCGAATCAAATCTCCCCGTGGCAGCTTAAATAACAAATTGTTAATTCAGTTTATTCAGAAACTGAACTGTGTGACTGTATCATGAGAACTCTAAATTAGAAATAATTGAGCTATTTTTTTTATCAACTCAAATGTCATTATGAAATGCGCTGCAACATCAAATCAAATCTCCTGGTGGCTGCTTGCGCGTGCACTCATGAATGAAAAATAGCAATACGTGTTTTCAAAATTCGCGCCTTGCCACCTACGTAGGGCCAGTAGTTGCCTACTGCTTAGTTGTCGCTACCTTATTGTGTGTGTGTTCTATCAGACAATAACTACTCGAGAGTCTGCTTTTTAGACTTTGCTCTAATTTTCGGGACAATTGGGGCAGGATTCGGGACAACTGCTTGGCTATCGGGACTGTCCCGAATTTTTCGGGACGTCTGGTCACCCTAAGCTTGTAGCTTTACAGGGACCACACACACACAGCCCTTACCTGGTGATTGAGGGTCTCTCTCCTAAACATGGAGGCTGTTCTACTGATTCTTCAGACTGTGCTGATGCACAGCTAGACACTGATGGTGATCGTCTTCCTGTACGCACCCTGTCAATCACAGTTAACTTAAAACAGTCCATATGCATGGAACATTCACTCTTACTAGTGTTAACGTGCACAAGACAGAGTGATCTTCCAACTGTAGTGATTGTGTGGACCTGCTTGTCCAAAGTGGATAATGTTTACACACGCGCGCGCGCACACACACAGCCCTTACCTGGTGATGGAGGATATCTCTCCTAAACATGGAGGCTGTTCTACTGATTCTTCAGACTGTGCTGATACACAGCTAGACACTGATGGTGATCGTCTTCCTGTACGCACACTGTCAGAATCACACTTTCACAGTTAACTTAAAACAGTCCATATGCATGGAACATTCACTCTTATTAGTGTTAGCACAAGACTGTAGTGCTTGTGTGCACCTGCTTGTCCAAAGTGAATAATGTTTTCAAAAGAACACGCACGCGCGCACACACACACACAGCCCTTACCTGGTGATGGAGGGTCTCTCTCCTAAACATGGAGGCTGTTCTACTGATTCTTCAGACTGTGCTGATACACAGCTAGACACTGATGGCGATCGTCTTCGTGTCCGCACACTGTCAAAATCACAGTTTCACAACAACATCCATAAAATGCAGTTATGTACTATGCCTGTGCCCTTGCAATACAGCGACTTTAACACAGCGGTCAATACAACAACACTGGCTTGTCACAACTCACACCACATGTATCTCAGTGTTTGTGTGTGTGTGTGTATTGTATGTGTGTTTCAATAAACATTTAAATTCATACCTGGCACTATCAGCACCGTCACATGTTGAACATACTCTTCCATCTTTTATATGGAGCTCTTCAAAACGTTGCTCTATGGACATGTCACTCTGACCAGAGCAGCTGGATGATTCCGATACATATCTTTGTCTCTGAACACTGAAACATCAGAAAGGAATGAAAACACAATCAAATTACATAAGTCTCACTTCATATACTAGAATACTACAGAAGTCTTACTTGATGTAAGATTAAAACAAATGTTTTGAGTCATTCAAGCTTTGTCACTTCAATTAAGATAAGTTGACTAAATTACGCTGTGACCAAAACACAATTTTACTCTTCTTCAATTTGATATAGAACACACAGCATAAGTGGGGTCAGAGAATCACGGGAGGAGTCAGGATACTACCTTATATTCATTTTATTAAAATTATATTACCTTAGGGTAATGTCAGGGGTCCGGGTGGGCTGAATGCGCCACCGTCTGATTTTCTCTTTCCCCATTCTGATGGTCCAGCAACACCAGTGTAATGAAAAAGAAAATAATAACCATTTTTCACCTCTCCCTTTCGGTCTCACGGACAACAGAATTCATGTCTCCCCATATCAACTTTCTGTTTTCACTATCAAGCAAAGACACTTTGGACATACCGTGTGGTGTCAGTGGCAGGTTCTTTACTGAAGTTGGGCGGCTTTTCAATGGAGTCATTGCTCTGCATAGATGCATAGCTGAGTGTTGAACCTCTCCTATATGTCTGGCCTCTGCAGAACAACGTTGACAAATCATTGTGAACAACACACGCAATCTACAGTAGACTTGATCAGTACACAATTCAGTATATCTCAATACACCAAATCTGCGCACTAGATCAATAAGCAGTAAGACCTGAGTCTTGAGTTGCAATTCTAAAAGTTATTTCAGTCTATCTGAAGGTAACAGACCATATTAATTACTAGAACACTACAGACCAGAAAGTGCCCTGCATACACTTCTGAGGCCATTTTAAGCAAAGATTTTGCAAGATTCAGCCATTCAGGATGTCTACCTGTAGAGATATGGAATGGAAATATCACCATCAGAGACAAAAATGCACTTTCCAAGATTGTGAATGTGGTCAGTAAGATAGTGGGAGTGAAGTTTGTTAGTCCCACCGAATATTGTAAATTGTTATTATTGTATAATAATAAGCAGGTGTTCAACAAAGCTATACAAATTTATCAAGACACAGGCCATCCCCTGTATTCTGAATATGTGCTTCTGCCATCTGGCTTGCGTTTTAAACCTCCTATTGCTTTTAAACAGAGGTACAAAAAATCCTTCATCCCCTTTTCTATCCAAGTACTGAATGCACTCAACAGGAAAATATAAACTTGTCCATTTAGTGACCCCACCCCCACCTCATATTCTTCACGTCCTCCTCTTATATCTAACTTATTTAATTACTTTTTATCTTGGTTTTACTGACTCATCTTTTTAGGCATCGTCAGACCTATTTATCACAACTAAATTATTATTTTGTGCATATCTGTCTGCATTGTAGTGTGTTGTATTGTTGTGTGGTATGTGATCCTGTCTGCAATCAAATTGCCCATTTGGGACAAAGAAATAAATTGAAATTGAGACATCACAGGGTCATCACTAAGAAACATAAAACAGATATTTGTATTGTTCCCGACTGCCAAATAAACCCCAGACAGTCTTGCTGGAAGCTAAAAACTGACACATAGGTACGCAGAGATAAATTATAGTTTCACTTAACTGGTTGTATGTCTAATGTACTAAGCAGACTTAAGGTTATGTGCAGAACTATTCAGAACCAGAGTGATCACAAACCCTATTCAAATTCCATAGAGATCTGTTATGACCAGACAGAGATAAAACACAGGGGTATTATGTACACTTTACTGTCATGTTCACCCCAGATAAATAGAGAGAATAGAGATAAATAGAGAGAGCATGAAAAATATTTTGTATTTTGTAATATTTTATAACATCTGTTTTATATACAGCACCTCTCCAGCAATTGACAAATACTGAATGGAACTGAATAACTTTGTTATTAAAGAAAATGTAAATAAAACACCATAAAATGCAAGGATCGCACTAATCATAAGAAAACAATAAAATAACCAATCCAGATCTGGTGCGGGAGACAACCTCTCTAAAGTTAGAAGACTGCTCTACAGAGACATAACACTCCACAGACACAAAACGAATAGATGGAAATCTACAAGAATGAGTGCTAGACATTCACTAGTGGGGAAGGCCATAAGCTCTATGCACAATAAATGTATTAACACATATTTAGCAGATGAACTTTACACGGCTCTAAACCACACTGCCAATTTTCTATTGCTCTCACCTCTGATCGACTTGGACTCTCCACTCTAATTCTCCACGGTCTGTCCTCGAGGTGCCTGTTGTCTTCCCTCTTTCCCCAAAGACGTGTTTCCTACTGGAGTAAACAACCCCCTCCTCTGTGTCTCCAGGAAGGCTGATCTTAGTGGGAGTCCCAGACCCCACTTCTCTGAGAGAATCAGCCAGATCCATTTATCCTCTCTTTCTCCACAGGACAAGGACAGAGTCTCTACAGTCTGCAAACAGACACATTGTAAAGTGAATAATTTAATAACTTTTAAAACCAGGAAGCTGTGAAATGTATTGCTACATAATTCTATTATTGTGTCCTGTCATTATCATATGACATACAAAGATTTAAGGATTCGAGGATTCACAAAACATTATTGAATAGAAAAAGTTCTTGATTTAGAGGCTCATTGGGATTTGGCTACACTGAATAAACTAAACAAAACTTTGTAAGAAGTTTACTAACCATTTTCCAAAAACAGACACAGCAAAGACAAAGACAATACAATTATATTGATACTTCATCGATGCATATTGTCATGAAGCAACATTCCAAACAAGAGGCAACATCCCAAGAGGCAACATCAATATCCCAAGATGCCCATATCTAATTTGACATCATGTGAATATATTAATTTCAAAATAAAACATATACAAATTAGATAAACTGACCTTTTTTATATTTCCCATGAACCACAAACAAAAATCACTCAATCACAGTAAAGATTCTCCCAATTATCAATGTGTTAACCAGTCAATGAACCAAGCTACTTAATCCTTCAGAAGCTCTTAATGTACATAGTAATGACCAAATAGCCTAGAAAACTATTAAAAGAAAAAAGATCATATATGCAGTGATCTGACTGAAAAATATCTCAGACTTGTCTACCAGATCATCTCTTTGTTTTTGCAGCAACACACATGAACCCATTCTGTCATTCCAAAGAATCAAAACACAAAAGGTAATTCTAATAGAGACATTAGTAGGCCTAAACTAACTATGATACAAAACTTTGGCATCTTGACAACCCATAATTAAGATGATCTCTTTCGAAAAAGGACAGCCTCAGCGATCACTGTGAATATGAACTTAGACTGTTTCCCAAAGTTTGAAAAGAAAAACATTTTAATTTCCATATCAATAAATTGAGCCCAGTATATGAAACAACATTTGAGTGGTTACGTGTTCAATCAACACGTCAATATCAATATGCTGTGAAAAATTATCCGATATTCTTACCTCAACCTCACTACTACCCACTATGCCATTACTTCAGTAATAAACCACCTAGGAAACAAAGATATAGCGTCCTTACGGAAAGTGATGTCAAAAGTGAGAACTTTGAGCATGCACACGCATGGGTGTGTGTGGGTGTGTCTGTTTGTCTGTCTATCAAAGTGGGAGTACCTGTGGGAATGTTTCAGGAAGTGTTGTATGTAGACAAAAAGAGACAAATGTAAAGAAGAGTTCAGTGAACCGATATCCCCTGCAAATTTATATGACTGTGAGTAATGTAGCTGTGCTTCAGGGACCAACCTTTGGTCTAGCAGGGGGAAACAATCCTGCTGAAACCTTAAGGTATAATGTCAGATAACTACAAAAGGTTCCAGAGATAGTAAGACTTTGACTTCAGACAAAAGTGTGCAGAAATTAAAGCAAAAGCCTACCTCAAGTCCCAAAGCAATTTTTAACAGCTTCAAGATGAATACAGATGACCACTGCATTACAGACAGACTAAAGAGAGGTGCACTTCTCTTCTCTGGACATATCAAAGCAATCACCTTATCTCTTAAAACTAAGAGAGTACTGACCTACTGGCAGTTCCACTTGTCCCACTGTAGGCCAGGCCTATATTGAGTAGGCCTAGCCTACTCTTCATTCTTGTTCTTGTTTTGATAAAACAAACAATTTGACAAAATTCTGCCAAACTTTCCAAAATAATACAGCATGTAGGCCAATCTGTTGGGATGTTGCAGGATAGGCGCCAACCAATGATTCTGAAGTGCTATCCACTACTCTCCATTCTATCTTTGGTTGGAACTTTAACTGACCAGGAAAAGGATTCTACACTCAGTCACACATTTGTTTCTGTGATCCACAATGAGCTATTGCTGATGTATTTTTTCTGTGACAAGCTACCCACAACACCGTGTAGGAACGTTCGGTTGTAGTCGCTGTTTTACACGGAAGGTATTTGGTCGAACACATAAAATGTGGCGTGTGTTACTGATAATTTGATAGAAAGCAAGGTTTATTTTTTTTCATTTTTCCCCCATGCTTACTACGTAGTCTACTCTTTTTGAAATGGAGAGCGATGTATTAGATGCTCTTGATCAACTTGGGTAAGGACAAGATAGGTGAACGCCGACCTGCATGATGTATGCGATGCATGGTTGCTGCTGAGTGTGTCCTGATGACTGCTCATGTTTACTAGCTGATAAGGCAAATGCTAGTTTATGTTAAGATTGGCTAATTGTGGTATACACAGCAAGAGTTGTTGCTGTTAGGCCTACAGCTTGCAACCTATTCATTCTGTCGGTTTTAATTATTGCTCATTCGCGAACTGACTACTAGGCCTATTCCTTTCTTTGACCGCCATCATTATTTTTTGCATAATTGGATAAATGCCTGACTTATTGTCTTCACTAACGTTAATAAAGTTAGTCTCTTTAATTTGCCTGCAGATACGATGGACCTCTCCTTGACGAGAAGGCTTTGTCAATGGCATCCGAGGAAGGCTTGTCATCAACCGTGTATGTCAACCTTTGTGTCTGGTTGATGTCCCGAATGAAACCCTCTCAAGAGATAGATGCACCCCTGATTTCACGTAGGCATTCAACGTAATCGTTAAACGATATATTTGTCTCCTCATTTTTCTACTCGTGTTTCATCAACACATGTACTAAAACTCCATATTTGTACAGGTGGAGATGGCCGTCACCTCGAAATTGGTGCGCTACTGAAGGAGATGTCCTGCCCTTACATTGGCATTGTCTCTGAGTTGTTGGAAGGGAAGCTCAGCAAGAAGAACGATTGCCTAAAGCTCCTGCGTATGTGTTGTGTATGTGTTCGAGTTTTACACAAAATATACTTTTCCATTGCTGTAAGTACTAAATGTTAATTCTGCTTATTACGCAGTGTATTTGGCATCTGAGCTGCAAGCAGCACAAATAGTCCACAGCAAACCAGTCAAGCATGTAGACCATGAATTTAAAGACTCACCAGCCAGGGATATCCAAGCCATCTGCAAAACACTGCAAATGCCACATCAAGACACACATGAAAATGTCTTTTCCATAATAGAAGAAAAGGTGAGATCAGAATTTTTAATGGTTATCAATGTCACTTCGATGTTACATGGGAAAAATCTTAATGAATCAATGTTTTTGTTAGTGACATTTGGTGCTCTGTTGGGTAATACATTATTATTTTTGTAATTTCAGATTAAATCTTTGCTTAAAGATGTCCCAAAAGATCACATTGGAAAACCAGTATTCAAACATTCTTTCAGTAATGAACAGTGGGTACGACTACGCTCTACTTAAGAGGCATACCACATATTATGTTTTAGTTCCATTAAGCACTGATTTGTTTTCATAAATCATTTCCTTTTTCCTGTTTCTTCAGATGAAGTTGGAAAAGATCAATGCGCTTCTTTCCTCTGAGTATCAGTGTCGTCGCAGAATGCTGATTAAACGGCTTGATGTCACTGTACAGTCATTTGGCTGGTCTGACAGAGCAAATGTAAGATCTGTATTTGAAAGTATGTAGACTAGCTTGGAAAAGCAAGAGGACATTTTTCATGCACCAGAACATGTTCCTTTCTTGTCAAAGATCTTAACTAGAGTACCAGTTATTTAAACATAATGGTGTTGTTTATTTTTGTCAAAGGAAAAAGTTGACTGTATGGCAAGAGCCTATCAGCCAAAGAGACACTCCTTACAGCTGAAGTCCTCAATAGATGTGGCTCACCTTCTCGCTGCAAGAGAGGATATCTGCAATGTGGTGAAGACCAGCAGTGGCTCGTCACGAGAAAATACGGCATGTGCCGTTAACAAAGTAGGTTCTGCCACTGCTGAATTTGATCACGGCTGTCTACTCTTTGCAGAGAGAAGACAGACCTGGAAAACTATGTAGAAATGTTTACAAGTTGTCTAGTTGCTGGTGGCATGCAGTGTGTTGATGAAAATATTAGGCAATAATGTGTAGGTTGGAGTTTTAGACCGTCAACAAGACTGGAGTCTTTCAAAAGTGCTTTGCTTTACAAAAATGTCAACAAACTAGTGTGAGGCTTCTACAAAAAATGTCCATTTTGATTCTTTGAAGTTGTTAAATGCTTGTCCTAAATAATACCTGCCTTAACACTCTAGTCTACATGTCCCTCAGTGTTACGTTCTATTCCCCAGGTCCTGATGGGCAGAGTGCCGGACCGTGGTGGGCGTCCCTCTGAGATTCAGGCCCCACCACCAGAGATGCCTCCCTGGCAGAAGAGGCAGGATGGGGGAGGAGGAAGAGGTGGGAGAGGTGGTGGCTATGGAGGAGGGGGTGGTGGATGGGGCGGAGGCCGAGGTGGTGGTGGTGGAGGAGGATGGGGTGGAGGTGGAGGCGGTTGGGGAGGGGGAGGGGGTTGGGGTGGAGGGGGAGGAGGCGGTAGGAGTGGAGGAAAAGGTGGTTGGAGCCATAGTGGAGGTGGAAAAGGCTACTGGGGCAAGGGAGGGTATTAGTTTTATATTTCAGTGCATTTTTTAAATAAGATAAAGACACCCAGTCTCAATATGAACACTAGGGGAAACTTGTTTGAAGTGAAATACTTTAACTTAAACATATACTGTACATGCATTGTCATTTCTCCTTTTCAATGCGAATTTGAAGTAACTGTAGGTATTAGATGGCTTGAATTACTGTATTATATATTTTTTCCATTTCTTATGTATGTACGTACCACACATATTTGCAGTATTTTAAATGCTTGAGAAGTGACCCTGAATGGCTTAATAAATTCCGTTAATTAAATGTTTTAAACATTTGTTCCTCACTGGGCTCTGATCCTGCAACCATGGAGGATTTTGCTCTTGTACATTTGCATGTCAGCCCCTTAGACACTTGGACATTTGAACATCAAAAGTGTTTCTACGTCCACTGTCTAAGGCTTGTAGGTATTCATGAATTCACAAGCAATTGTTCATGTGTTTAAATACATGTATGTACGTTTTTACTAATATAATTGACGTTTTTAGGGCTATGAGAGACAAGTTGACTCAAAAATGCTCATTCTTCAATGAGCATTTTTAACAACCTGGGGGGAGGAGAAAGAAGCAAAGTGTGTTGAGTTCTGGTGTATTTGCAGTATGTTATATCAACACAAGGGTCTTACTAGCCTAAATGTTACTGGATGTAGACCTCCTTCATTAGATAAAGTGGGATGAATGAGGTGGATGAAGTTTGAATAAACTCCATAGTGAGGACAGTAGTTCCAGTTTGGTGTTTTGATGAGTGGAGTACTAGCTTTGCAAGAAGGAAGGCAAGTGTCAACTCAGTTGGTGCTCTACAAGAAGAGCTGAAGAAGTCTCATAATTGTCCAGTAGATGGCAGACGAGGGTTAAAAAAACAACTTAAGGACACCAATGAAACACCACAGTCCATATCTGCAAATATTTATTTTTAGCAAAAGTTTCTTCTAAATAAATTTGTTTACAGTAGAATACCACTTTGTTCATTTGATAATTTGTACATTGTTTCACATCACTAGTGTGATGTTTAAAGCTGAGGATGTTTTTATAGTGTAACAGAATCTTAAATCAAATACATCACAAGGGTATTTCACAAAGGAGGATCTCTGTTGGAGTTCAATAACGGTGCCAAGTGGAGCACAGAGATCCAAAACACTGACCAAAGCCAAAGGTTGCATTGGGGATCCATTCTGCCGTTATCCAAACAACTCTGATCCTCTTTGGGGAAATACTCCCTTGACCTTAGCCAAAACTCTGCAGTCAGTAAGCAAATTAAAAAGGCTGATATTCAGTAAGACTTGATTCAACAACCTGACCAACGCATTCTAAGTAATGTAAAATGTAGGATGGTCCTCATGGACTATCAGGATCCAGTTATTCTTAGCCCTCAGCTAGTCCTTTTTTCCAGTTTCTCTCATGACAAATTACAAACATAACATCAATTTACTCCTTCAAATAATAATAATAATAATAATAAAAAATAACAAAACAAAATAGCTGGCTAGGTAGGATTAGGTGTACTGTATTTAACTGGGGTGAACACACCTGTGGGCTATACCTTGATTACACATTCAACTGTGTAGCAACTGATGAGGGTTTCTCTCTCTTCACAATGTTCTAAATTTTTTGAAGAAACATTTGTGGAAATTGTATGAGTAGGTCAGACAGAGGAGGATGGCCTACTAGTTGCGCCAAGTTAGACCACCCTACTAGTTGGAGGCTGGGCTGAACAAGATGTGCCTGTACTTGCAACAGGGAGGCCAAAATGTATTATGTCAACGATACAGTACACTAAAGCAAGGGTAAAGCAAACTACGTATTGCACGCGGGCTGGGTTAGCCAATCATAATCCTCAAATCTCAAAACCAAGGCACATACCTTCTCAGCTCCTGTCAAAACAGCAGCAGTCAAACTGAAATCTGTGTAGCTAGAGATTTTTTAGCAGTCTCTTAAAACCTTACAATTTGACTCTGTGCTAGAGTCTAAAAGAGGTCCCTGAAAATCCAATGAGTGTTTGCTTTATGCATACGTCAGAATGATTCGATGAGGAAATACAAGCACAAAACATGGCATCTTGATATCAAACGATTGTCATTCAATCTTTTGTCTGTACGAGAATCAATCAAATTTGAAAAAAAAAAAATATATATATATATATACAAAAATAAACAGGCACTTTTCAAGACGGAGACTGCATGTAAATTATATACGATTACACCAGTTTTATCTCAGAGTGTAGTGTAAGCTTGTGCTATGACAATCAGGTTTCTCTATGCAACCTGTAGTCTGAGTTTTAGTGTTAATGATTCATTGTGATGCTCAGTGTCCAACAGCGGTCTTTGAGGTGTGACTAGAGTTCAGATAAAAGAACATTTTTAAAAGAACATTGAAGGTGATGGTAAATGAAGGCTGGAAAAGATTAGTGCTTTTTTTGAAACATTAGCCTTCATCATGTTGTGGCACGAGTGATGAGTGCAAAAGGGCTCTCGTTAGCCTTACCCTGCGCTTCATTTCTGAAATTGGGATCAGGCCATGCTGTAGTGTGTGCTGCACACCATGCCACACAGCTCCATACCATCTCAACAACTGCTCTTTAGCCTCAATATATGTTCTGCAGTCAAGAGTCTTTGGTGGATTTGGATTCCAATTGATGCGACTAGTCACTAAGGCCTTCAGTTAGGAAATCAGAACATGTGTAATGTGTCGGACATCCAAACTTTCCAAAATGCACTCTTTGGTTCTAAGTCCAAGAGCACTCCTAAAATGAGATCACAGCTTTACAAATTAGCATTTGTAAAAAAAAAAAAAAAAAAAAAATATATATATATATATATATTTATTAAAAAATTTAAATGAATGCAATACTTTGTTTTGGAGGTCCAAATGGTAATTGGAAGCTTTGTTCTAGTTTACAAAACAAACAGAACACATACAACCTACACAGCAAGCCCTGCTACATGAGTCTTGAGGGCCAGTCCTCTCTGGGTCAAGCAGACAAACGCGCAGACATACACATGCACGCACGCAGACGCGCGAGCACGCACACACACGCACACACACCTTAAGATAAATCTCAACTTCCTCTTGCATCGTCATCTGAAATATATACACTCGTGTCCTTCATCTGAACCATTATTACAAAGTCAAAAAAAAAAACAAAAAAAAAAAAAGCCCAAAAAAAAAAAAAAACAGTTCTTCAATCTCCTCCAATATCAAGCATCAACCATGATCCGAGAGAAACAACATTTAAAAAAGTCCTGCAGTAAATAGTGTTAATATATTTATCCAAATATAGATTTTTTTAAGAACTGCAGCTTCAGCATTGTTTGATATTTACAGCAAAAGTGTAAAAGTGCTTGGGTGTTTTGCAGCTGTAATGGTATAGTGTAAAACGCCCATAGTGAAATCTCTTAATACTGATATTTAAAATAAAATAAAAACACACTGTGTCTACCCACTTCACATCCAAGTCCCACCTTTTCCTTTAATACTGACAGGGAGAGCCAGCTGTGGAAGTGGCTCCCCCATTCTCCACAGTCCAATGCTCGCATGGAGCTCCAGGCTGCACTTCTGCAGCCGAGCTGGACCAAGCACTGGGAGGTGTCTCGTCAGGCTGCAGGAAGGTGTCTCGTCAGGCTGGAGGATGGTATCTCGGAGGGCCGAGTCATTTCGGACAAGGAACTGTCCCAAGACGCACGTCCCCTAGGTGACAGCGGTGCTTCAAATGAGTCTGGAGTTTCGGAGGAACTGGATGAGCACCTTGTAGATGAACGTGTACTGCGAGGCGGTCTGCACCATCATCATGCGCTGCTGGCGGAGCATGTTCAGAACCGTCGGGACGTCCAGCATCTGAGCGATAGCCAAAAAAAGAGGGAGAGATATGGTCAGGGTCAACTTATGGCTTTCATACTTCTAGGCCAATGTTCTACCAGAGAACAGAAGAGGGAACAGAGAAGGCTTTTCCTGAACAGCGCTCTATGGGAACTGGTCACAAAATGTCCAGTTTTGTCAATACACAAATTGGCAATTCTGACAACTATCTAAATCACCTTTTTCATTCATTTCAATTAGAATATAATGAACAGTTTTAGAGGAGTGGGTTTGGCAGCCAGGCAGCTATGAGACAAGGGATCTGCATACAATTTTTGCATATAGTCATATTTAACACACATGTGCAACTGCAAATATCTACTGAATCAATACTCCAAAGATGGCTGCCAGAGGACACACAAAAAGACAATGGTGCTGGCAGCAGCTAATCTAAACCAAACCAACGGCAGCCCTTAGAAGACAACTATGTAATCGAATCTGGTGCTTGACACAACCACATCTAACCACGAAATGTTCTCCCCCCCACCATCCTCCACGTGTGGCTGGTGTAACGTGTGCCACAGAAAACACAGTGCAGATGTACCTCGTTATGTTCCAGACAGGCGATCATGATCTCAGACAGGATGACCACGCCTGTGCGGCCAACCCCCGCGCTGCAGTGCACCAGGACCGGCAGGTTTGTGTTCTTTGGATCGCTGGTGCTGTTGGTGTGCCGTCTCACGGACTGGATCTCCTCCAGGTATGCTGGGGGGGGGGGGGAAGGAAATGGATGGATTAGACTTGCCTTGATTCCACAGCCCATTGTGGAGTGGAGTTTCCATTCGGCTCATTCACATTCTGAGTGTTCATGAAAATACGGCCCAAGGAAATGTGTATCTGAGTGTGTTTCCCTCCCTCTATTTTCATAAAATTAAAAATGGGCGTTCTGGGGCAGCCGCACTCACAAAGGAAGCCCTTGAAGTCCTCGGGACAGCCGTGGTCGGGCCAGTCGGTGTACTGCAGGTGCCAGACGGTGCGCTCCTGGCCCGTCAGCAGGTGCTTGATCTTCAGGCCTGTGGTGGCGTAGCAGCCAGAGTCGGTGCGGAAACGCGTGGTGATCTTGAAACGGCCGTAGGTGACCGTGTTGTGGCGCGAGCCCAGCCGCGGCCAGTAGCGGAAGCTCTTCTCACGGCCGCCCTCCTGTGTGTGAGGTCAAAAGGTTGTGAGGCACAGAAAAAACATAATAGTGGGTAGCGTTACAAAGAAATTGGGGTGAGGTGAGGATACACTGTGTCGTAATGTGAGTCATATGTACCCAAGCATTCATTACACACATAAACAACTCTGTAATAAGCACGTCACTCCAGATGCCCGTAAAATGAAATACGCACCTCCTCAGCAGTCACCATGGCGATGATGGCCACACCCGCCTCCCATACCATCTGCCAGAAGTCCTGGCATGTGTTGTTGAGGGGACCCTGGGAGGCAATGTAGCTCCACTCATCTCCTCCCACCGTCACCTGAGGGGGAGGGGACACAGGCCACACGGGCCAATCAGTTCAATCCGGGAATGCAGGGGGAATTCTACACAACACACCCCATCTGAGGCTGTCAGATGCTATAAATAGCCCATAAACTTCCAGACTGTGAAGTTCAAGCATCACCAGTCTGGAATGAGGACCTGTTGCTTTTTATGTAATGAAACCACCCGCAGAGCTCAGCCAATTACTGTCAATATCTGTGGCTGGAGTGTACGTACCGTAAATCCTCTTACCAGCTTCCAGGCAGAGACTGCATGAGAAGTGAATAGACCAATGCACTGCTATCATTCTAGCAACACTTTGTTCTTCACCCATTTTAAGCCATTAAAGAATTATTGAGACAAGGCCAATAATTACCATCCTTAATAAACAAAGTCTTGACATTCTATAAGCAAAATCTAAGGAGACCAACAGAATTTAACAATGTCAAAACAGTTGCCATGTGCCATGATGGACACAACTGTGGACCACCCTGTGTGAAGCATGCTGTGCTGTAGTAAGAGGCTTATTCTCCTTTTAGAATCAGAACCAATAATTAAAAGGCATTAGTTAAAGCAACTCTAAAAAGGGACACTAGACCCCTCACATCCCTGGAGCATGGCAACATCCCAGGGCTCACCCTGATGTGCGAGGCGTTGATGTAGCCGGTGTTGTTTTCCTTGGTGGGCACCAGCTCCACGCGCGTGTCGTCGTAAGGCAGCACGTCCTGGAAGCGATTGCGCTCGCCATTCTCGGGCAGCAGCGCGAAGGTACAGTCGACAGCTGGCCGGCGCTTGGGCACCTGATCGTACTCGGCGAACAGGTTGCCCTGCTCCAGACGCTGCTCCAGGAGCTTGCACTGCAGGGGGAAGGATCAAAGGCAGGAGGCCGGGATTCGACCTTTAACTCTTCAACTGAGGCAACGCAGGCAAACATACAATGGTCCTGGGTTATCATTACGTTTTTTATTGTTTAAGTGTTTGCTTTTCTAAAAATGAATGCTGTTCTAAATGACACAAATGAAACAAACACATCCGTAAACACCGTGGACAAAATTCACAGAAACAAGACGATTTCATGAAGAAGCATTTAGCGTGATGAGGACATTCATTTTCCAAGCCTGACGAGGCCGCAGGTATTCCTTCTAGTGCACAACCCTGAGCCACTGCTGATCCAAAAGTGCAGACTCAGTCAACCAAACTGAAAAAGCACAACTATGCTTCATCTACAAATGCACAACACACACACAGCTGAACTGCCCCTGTTATTTAGGACAGTTGACTTTCCTACCTTAGCTGTATATTTAAAGTTCAAAGTTGGTTCAGTTACATTTTCAAGCAGATTAAAATCACATTAATCTGCCCTTCCATGTAGAAGTAGCTTGTCTAATGAATACAGTCCTTACCCTCTCGTCATTAGATGCCCTCTCCGGCTCGTCCTTGGCTTCGTCTTGTGTGGCGAAGCGGGTGTGCGCCAGGCCATTGAGCGTGCCCAGTTTCAGCTGGCCCATCTTCTTTGGATCTGTTCGCGAGCCCCTCTTCATGCCCTTCATGATGCCAGGACAAGAAAAGGAGAGAAAGAGAAAGAGTAAGAGAAAGTGATGAGAGAATAACACTGAATAATGTTTGCAGAGACAGAGTGTGTGTGTGTCTCAGGTAGGTGTAACGTTAAAGCAGCAGCCCCTGCTGGTATGTGGACAGTCCTGCCCAACAGGTTTGGCCGTCACATTCCTGCTGCGGTCATGCAGACAAGAGAACCAGTCTGCACCGCTCATCACACCAGATGGTGACAGGCGCACAATGTACAAATAAAGACAGAATGAAAAGAAAAAAAATAGTTCACTTATGTTTTGTCCTAACTCACCAGACTGACTAACCTGATGGAATTTCACTGATTTCTTTTCACAGATGTAGCCATTCAAAACAAACTCAATGCATCAAGCTTGTGCTAAATTAGCTTACGGTACTCCTACTACTTCCCTACACTCCTACTATAATGTAATAAGAGCATTTAACATAATGGAGGAGATAAATGCACTTAGCCTAAATGTCATGATCATAAATGTCCTCAAGAAGTCCTTGACTACTATCAATTCATCAATTCTGCAAATGTTTCAGGATATTACTTCACCGAGCAACGTATGTATGAACAAGCAATGTTACATGCACGTGCAATGCATACATTGTACATTGTGATTGTAAAGGTCCAACCGTTTAATCAGATGAGCCATCAATGGCATCCTTGTTCTCTTCCGTTCCATCTAATATGCCAATCATTTCTTAACAATATCTAATATCCACAAGTTTACACTAATTTGCCTCACTTGTGACCATCAGATGCATCCAAGCATTTAAGGCATCACACTTAACCCAAATGTCACTAAAATGTGAAATGTAATTAGGAACACTTCATAATGTCCATGCTGACAGCTATGAAAGATGGTCAGTCTATAACCCAACTTACACCAGAAGCGCCCATCTTAAAACAACTTGTATAGAACGCTGGTCGTTATCAGGAAAATAAGTCCCGACAGGGAGAACAGGACCCCCACACGTAAGCGGAGGGATCTTGCTTCGTCCTGAAGGGACTTATTTTCTCGATAATGACTGGCGTTCTATACATTATCCCGCTTATTACATGGCTACTTGCCAAAATGAAACAATAAACTCCACATGATATGACTATACATATATTTGTTACCGTTTCATCATGGCTTTTTCTGAGAAACAAATAGTTCGCAACACACACTGAACTTGAATCAAACATTCTTTAGAATCACAGCTGATCAAACGTCTGCTTTCACTTTCGAATGAAGTTCCATTGCAAGAAGTGACCGGACTACTTGGGGAGTGATATGAAAGACATGAATAAGAAGCACAACACCCATTTTCCTTGAAAGCGGTCTGTTATACTTAGCAACGGTCTGTTATTGAGAAATATCAGACCTCTGAACAAGTGAATGGAGCATTCTGCAGCATTATAAAGAGCAGTGTAATAAGACAGCATAAATGTCTATAGGCCGAATTGCACTGCAGGTTTTGATTACAATACTGGTCTGATTTGACTACTGTACTTTGATGCATGCAAGTGATTGTGCAAGTGAAGGCATTTTAAATTTACACTACACTGCTCTTTCACACTGTTGCCCCTCCACAATATCATTTTAACTTATCCTTTTCTAATACTTAAATCAACCAGCAGTTTACTTGTTCCATTTCTGCTGACTAACCCAGGCTAGGCTACCCAAACCAACCATGTCCACAGCTAGTAGTGTGACCACAGCCCTACAGACCTGCTGATCCAATCCCACCACAGGCATTTGATCCTCAGTGCCTCACATGAGGGTTGTCTCCTCCAGGAGGATTGCCCACCCCTTGCCAAGACCCCAGATGGCATGGTTAGGAAAGAGGGGAACAGCCTGCCAGGCTAAATCTAGTCTGCATTACAGTGGACACCATTCTGGAGACGCGACCCTTGCAATATAAGGTCCCTTCACTTCACAACGATCTTCATTATGCATATTTGGAGGGTTATAGGGCCAAGAATTCTGCACAATGATGCCTCTCAAATTCAAGTATGAAAATAAAAACTCAACTGCCAGACAGCTGCAGCAAGTATTTTTCTGAACCAGAGAACTGTGTGTAGACAGACAAACTAATCTGCAACTGAAACCATGCAATTCTTAGAATGTTAAGAAGATGAAGCTCCCACACATACACATAAACACACACTACGCAATTGTTCTCTCCGCCATCACAAGACCTGACTGCCATGGAAACTACACTGTCGACACAGGGAAAACAATCAAAGAGGCGGCTCACCGCAGGCGGCAGGCCCTCGATCAGTCTCCTCCCGGCGGGCACGTCCGACACGGGGCGCTTTTTGGGGACGTCACGTTTGGCTTTGCCTTTGCCAGGGCCGCTGAGGTCTCCATCAGACATGGAGGGGATCATGGCGGTGGGGTCCCGCATGGTGACACGATCCATGGGCTGGTACAGCGGCTCGGCTTCAGCCTCGTGAATGGGAGGGTGGGGCTGGTAGTTCATCGGGCCAGACAGGATCTGGTCGAGGGCAGTGGGGAAGGGGTAGGCGGGAGGGGGTTCCCGCGGCGTTTGTCCCACACCCAGGGCCGCCAGGTGTTGCTCCACCTGCACCGGCACTCCCACACCCACCACGGCATCCTGGGAGCGGGGCGTGTGCCGGCCGCCCTCGTCATCAAACTCCTCTTCCTCGCCGCTGCTGCTGTGCACCAGCATGGTGGCGTCTGACAGGGACTTCTTGTGGCCGTAACGCACGTCCTCCTTGCTCCCGGCCTCCTCCTCGTCCTTGACCGTCCTCTCCAGGAGGGCGTTGAGCTCGGAGGCCGAGGAGGCTGGGTTCGGAGCGGGCACCTGCACCTGTTGCGGCATGGGGATGTCGGCGGCCGAGGCGGACACGGTGCGCTCCTTGATGCGCATGCCCTCCAGGCCGTAGGCCAGGCCGGCGATCTCGATGGAGTTGCGCTTCTGCATGCGCGGGTGCATGCGCGGCGGCAACACCAGCGGCTCGCTCACCTCCTGCAGCGAGTGCGCCACCGGCAGGCTGTCCTCCTGGAAGGTCTGCACCGAGTGGTGCACGCGCCGCGTGATCAGGTCCGGGTTGCTGCTGCTGACGTACAGGTGGCGCGACAGGTCCGGCGTGCTGTTGGCCGGCCGCGGGTGTGCGTACGGGTAGGGCGGCGGGGGCCGGTACACCTGCGTGCGCATGATGTTGGGCGCCTGGTACTCCTGCTGCGCCTGCTGCAGCTGCACGTTAGTCAGCTCGGGCACGCTGACGGCGCCCACCACGGGCCGGCGCTCGCCCGGGTACGGGTACGGGTGCGACGGGCTGTGGAAGCTGTAGTTGAGGTGGAACGGGTACTGGCCCCCGGGCACGTGCTCGCGGATCTCCGGCTGGCTGTACACCAGCGGGTCGGGCCGGCTGTAGGCGTACGAGCTGCCGATGTTCAGGTTGCGCATGGAGTGGCTCTGGCGCTCCACGCCGTGGCCCATGTGGCGCGGGCCGCCGCCGCCGCCCGGCTGGCCCTTCTGCCGCATGACCGTCTCGTAGTCGGGCGTGGCACGGTAGGACGGCGGCAGCAGGGCGCTGTGGCGGTGCGAGGGCACGTAGTCGGGCCGCATGACATCACTGCCCGTGATGCTGGGGTTGGAGGACATGGGCGAGGGCTGCAGGTAGTGCTGCGGGTTGTTGAGCGAGCTGGTGCTGTGGGCACTGTACACGCTGCCGTTGCGCAGGCGCCCGTTGTACTCGTGTGGGGAGCGGTCCAGACTGGTCTGGGAGTGATAGTAGTAGCCATTCTGGTTGTTCATGTAAAGGTTGTCTGCAGGACGAAAACAAAACCAGCAACATAAACAAGTCAAAGGTTAAGGGTGGTAACCAGGAACTGGCAGTAAAACAAGCCAGGATGTTTCCATGGATGTGTCATCTAGTAAACTTGTATTGTCAAGACACCACGACCAAAGTATTTTTATAGCTTTGTAAGATCATTCTTATTTTCAGTGTTCGTGGTTGAGGGCTTTACCTTGGGAGGATGTGTAAGGCTCAGTGTAATGGCCATTGTAGTGCAATTGTGGGGGCGCCATCATGTAGGGCTGCTTTGGCTTTAAGAGGAGGAGGGGGAAAAAAATGGAAACCATGTTTACAACACAAAACAGCAATGTTGGGCTGTGGTGCACATGACCCATTTTAGAAATAGAACTGAGAATTCAATATAAAACCAAGAGTAGACGGAGAGAGCGCTTGTTATGAGCTTCCTTCCACAAAATGAGAGCAGAGCAGCCAGAGAGAGAGAAAAAAAAAAAAAAAAAAACCTCACTCACCAGAGACATTCTTGTGGAAGATCGCCGTCGCACTGGATTCACAGTGGTAGGCTGTGTTTGGCTGTCAAACACATCAGGCAAGAATTAGATTGAATTGAATTGCACATTGTATCCAGAGCATTCTCTTAACACCAAAAGCATTCCTGAGAACAAATCTTGTGTATGGAATCAACACGTGGCTGACTTGAAGCCATCTCAGTCATCCTGAGAACCATGCTTATGCTTGATTACTTTATCCTGATAATATAGAGCTCATGGTTGGGATGTACATCAGCCACTTTGGTTTACCATTGAGCTACAAAGTCTTGGGCTGACTGAACTGCCTTACTTAAATGTAAAGAGTGGATCTAGAGGATCCAAAAAGTGGGAAGAGAGCCCTCTCTTTCCTCTACTGTGCTAAGGAGAGGCCCAGGTGTGCTACGCACAGGAGGCTGTGGAGGCAGCCGCGCTCACCCCTTATTAGAAGGCAGAGAGGGACGAGAGAGCATTGGAAAGCGAGGAAAGGAGAGAGTGAGAATGGACTTCTGCCAGCCCTCGGGAGGCGTGGAGTCCCCCTCCTCTCTGGAGACAGGAAAGGGAGAGGAGTGAGGCGACAGGTCATGACACACACACACCCCCACCCACCCACACACACACATAGAAGAAAAATTACGTCCAGACACAGGAAAGAAAGAGCAAAGTGGACAACTTACAGGCTGCTCTTGTTAATTTTGTAAAACTTGTGTCGTGCCAGGCACATTCTGCAGACATACTTGGAGGTCTCCATATCCTCCTACAAATTCAAGAACAAAACAAAAGCAGCATTATTCACCTAATTCTCTGAAGTAAACTACAAAGCAACACTAGAGGGTTTTATATGACTAGTGGGGATCTCTGTGCCAGACAGACACAAAAACAGCAGCCTGCCTATAAATAAACACACATACGCATGGACTCAGCAGACACCACTAGAAGGCCTAGCTAAGGGCTAATTCAATCTTTGCACTATTATAAGTCCCAAAAAGAGAATTCAAAAACAAGCAGGATGATGAAGACCATGAGCTAAGGCTTTTGTAGACTTACAGTCTGGAACTGAATTGTGTCCTCCTTATTGGCTAGCTCCAATGCAAAGAACGACTTGTTGTGAGTCATGTTGTTGATGTCATTCCACCTAGACGTGCAATTGGAAAATAATTAATAGGAGTGTTACTGTAGGCATACAGCAACACTGATGTCACCAAGCAAATAAAATAGAGGGTACACCTACGTGGAGGAGGCTGACAATTAGCTGTGGCACAACTCATGTCACACCCACTGTATTTGAGGTTAAAGCTTCAACACCTACCATTTTATTTTCAAACCCACACCCAAGTGTATCTGCTTACCTGAAAATGAGAGGCGGCTTGCCATTCTTATGTTTGACAATGATCGCATCGAGACACGACACAATGAATATGTCCGTGCCTTGGTTGTCCTGTGGCAGGAATAACAGTAGAAGAGCACATGGGTGAATAGAGTGTTTGAGAGTGGGTAGATACAGACAAGAAGGGGACCAGGCAAAGTTCTGTAGATGAAAAGCGGTCAGTCACTGAGCTCAGCAAAGGGGTCAGTTTTTCCTCACCTTAGCTTGATAGGTCTCCTGGCCATACCCTTCCATCTTCTCCACCTCCTGCATGTACAACAGCTCTGCTTCCGGGGCTGGTAACCCTCTACACACACACAGACACAGACAGTCAAAAACCACTAACAATTGAACCACTATCAGATCTGTCATCACTGAAACGTCACAATCATCCATTGTCGTACTAAGAAATGTGAGGAATCCATTTCATGCACACAATCTAGATTTGCAAGTGCTTCTCTGAACTCAGTCACCTCACACCTGAAACCCAACACAGTTACACTAGTATTCTACCCCTTCTGGGCAGGACTCAATCCAATAATGCCCAATGCCATGCCCATTCCAGACACATGGGATTGAGAAATGTATGAATCTGAAGAAAGAGTTTGCCATGGAAAGAAGCAGGTGTCTTTGAACCGTATCCCTTCACAGCTTCTGGCCTGATGCTCATATTGATTTGTTTTATCTGCCTGAGTAATAAATCAGCCCAGTGACTCAAACAGATGGTCTTCTACACTGTTTTAAATGAAGCCAGATGAAAACATTAGAGGTGGTTTGCAGTGAATCCCAGTGGAACAGAGCATAACCCATCGACATGCTTATAAGAGAGAGGAATGTAAAATGCCCAAATGCTAAGTGTCTTACATGTAACAACAAGAATCTCAAGGGAGAAATGAACAGTGTATGAGCTTACCGATAGTTTTGATAGAGCATGGCAACTTTCTGAGTGGCCTCCTCCAGTACTCGCTCATCCTGAATCCATCCCTTTGAGAAACAAAGTAGTTAGACCACAAGGCAACATAAAAACCACATCAGAGAGTATGGAGCGGCATCATGACATGTTTATAAGAACTCAAGTAAACTGCCAACAATGTCTACATAGACATAACATGCCTACACAGACGCAACACTAACAAAAAAATAAAAACGTTTTTGTTGTCTGATAAAATGCCAAAGTGCTTCATGTTAGATCTTGTTTACTTACAATGGGGAATAGAACAAACTTCTGGAGAAATTCCTGGGACTCATAGCGGTTATAATCTCCAAAATCAGCTAAGGTAGAGGGGGAAAAAAAGGCATCCATGATCAGGCCATTTTCTTCAATAAACACAAACTTTATTTCATTGCCATGAACACATAAGGCAGACTTCATGATCAATGATTTGATGATCAGCAATGATCCATTCTATGGGGGCAACGAACAGGACTGCAGAGCAGGTGGCCAGTGTCGCACTGCAGGGTTGACTAAAACTGGCCACTCGTGTTTGGAATAGCATGACACATTTCTGGAGAGCTGCTCAGCGTACAGTGACCAAAGGGGCTAATTTTAGACAACCAGAGGTGGTGGTTTTGCTATGGCTGGAAAGTGATTCAGCATGTAATCCAACATTAGCACTAAACTGGGTCTGACTGGCAGAAATATTCACAGCTATGTAGGGTATCCTGGGCGGTGGTGGTAGTGGTGGTGGGGCCCCAGGCTGAAAACAGCTCTTGGACCGCCAGAGGGGTCCCTGCCTTCCGCCACGCGTAAGGGGAGCGAGTGTGGCTGCGTGCGTTGCATGCTTGTCGACTGCGTGAGATCCCGGGCAGGCCTGCAGATGAGGCCTGGTTGCAATGAGTGGGTGATCTCAGTGGCTCTGCAATGCTAACACTGGGCCAGTAATGCCGGCTGCCAGATATATCTTTGCCGGCGGCGTCTGAGATTCTTCTGCTGGAGGCGGACATGTCGAGGGCTGGAACACGGGTCCAGTAAACACTCCTGCACTCTGGTGAGAGAACTCCAGCCACCCCCCTCCCCCCTTGTGATGTGTGCCTGGTTTAGGTTGTGCGAGCATCAACAGCTTTGCCATACCTTGCACGGCTAGTCCAGCCAACCGGATAGCCTGTTCGATGGAGCAGGGAATCCTTCCCTCCAAAATATCCTTCTTCAGCTGCAGATAATACTGGTAACTGCAGAGATGGAAAGAGGCGCACAAATGTTATAAGACTTCTTCTTACAGTGACACAGATAAAAGAATGTCACTGCTTAGAGTCATTAGTCACACAAGCAATTCCCTGAGAATAAATAACCACTGCTTACCGTGTGATTTCCTGCTGAAGCTGGGAAACAGTCGGCACGTAGAACACCACCCCAAAGTAAACCGTGGGCTCCAAGCCATACTTGTCTAGCTGTTTCTTCAAAGGCTTCTCCAGGTCGATCCATCTCTGCTGGTTTTGTTTGTTGAAGTACCAGAGACTAAAGTATGTTATCTGAAACAGACCATGTGACGCAATTTCATCAGACAGCGGCTATTTTTAAAGGATGACGAGTAATTCAATGTCTTATTCGGGTTGCAATTCCGTGCAATAAGCTTCTGTTGAAACAAATGATATTACAACATATTAGTCATGAGACTGTACAGGCAAAACATACACTCTTCACACTGTGTGTCAGGCTTGTCTAACCACTAGTTCACATTTTACTGGTTGGAAAATGGTACACAATAGGGAGATAAATCTATTTAAGGTGAGATGATTAAAAGGAAAGAGTTCTAACCTCAACACAAACATCATTAACAGTTTTGAGACATTCACATAGGGATCAAATCATGCAAGCCATTTGGTATGGTACATCCCTGGAGTACCATTCTGAACAATTCACTGTGGTAGACTCTTCCCATGATAGCCGACAAAGCACGCTCAATCTCATGACTTCATTCATCTAATGCAACTGAACAGCAAGCTACATGAACACCACTTTGTTATTACATGATGCTGAAACAAACTTTCTGTTTTAAAACAGCACTTCAAAACAATACGTACCTCTCGTAATTCGAGTCTCTGCGCAACTGCTTCCAGACATTCCTGGCCGGTACCTTCCACAGAAAGTGTATACTCGACGAATTCGCCATTTAACAGCTGAATGCGTGTGACAAGGCAGCTCTTGCTGGAGACGGTGTATCTTCGCGTTCTTTTTAGTTTTAAGCCAAAAGGCAATGGCATATTTTACAGTCCTTTGAGATGGTGTTAATACTTGAAAGAATTTTGATGTATTTTCTTATCAAATAATGCCCATCTGTCTGAGATTGTAAGAGACAAGGGTCCAAGGTTGATGCATGTATTCCTAAAGGGGGGGGGGGGGGGGGTTACAGGTAAGAAGTCAAAGGTACAGGTAAGAAAATTGGTAACAAAATGCAACCATGAGTCCAACGAAGCATGTGGTGGCCTAACTTAAAGTGTTGACAGTTCCTTTGACAGCTCTGAGCTAACGTTTAACTGAAGTTCACAGTTCAATAGTGTGAAAGCTTTACACGAATTTAACATAACTAACGTTACATGCAACACAACTTAGCCCACAGATCTGATAAGTTCCAGAAGTCACCCACGTTAACTGAGCTTTGGACAAATGTGAACAGTAACGTTACTGACCACCATCACTATTGATTTAGTTAGTAAACTAATCCACTCCTAAATCCGTTTTGGCTGCTTTCCTAACTGGCTAAGGTTAAGCAAGTTATCTGCCTAGATAAAGTCATATTAATGCAGAACAGATTAGCGTTGCAGAATAACAAGCTGAAACAATGGAACTGCTCGCAACACAGGACTGTAAAATGCAATGCAAAATCTGACCAATTTCATGTTGCGAATAAGTCACGTTCATATCAGTTGGCCTGAGGAGCCCCCAAAACCTTCCATGTAACAACCTTCACAAAGCCTGACAGCATTGCTGTCATTAAAACAGCCAATACTGTAACAAACCAACTAACGCTACATGGAAACAGGAATCATGGATACTCACAGTACATGTATTTAGAGCTAATGTAACTTACTTAAACAAGCGAAACAATCAGCATAAATTACCAATATTAACTGGGAAAATGGCTATGCCTGACTCGCAATGGAGCAACAAGTGCCAAGCTTGGTCTCGCAAATCAATGTTGTTTGAATAAACAGTGGCGTTAGGTAGAAGCTACTAACGTTACGTACCCCTTGGTTGGGTTACTCCTCCAAACTCTTACTGTACAATAATAGCTGTCTAAATAGGTTTTTAAAAGTACTCGTAGTGAGGAACGGATAACCCTAAATATGACAAATCCGAAATACAAAATGCCAACAGAAAGCACTGGCTAAGGATGGCTAACTCATCGATACCGTCTCTGCTTCATTTAACTGAACAAACTATCGAGCTAACTAATAGCTAAATACGTAGCAATAGCTAGCTTTCGTGCTAATGTTAGCCAGCAAAAAGACCACAACAGAAAACTGTTACGTTAGCGTTCCTTTTAAATGACTAAACTTGAGTAAGCAGGAATATCATAGTAATTACCTGTTGTTAGAGACCATGCACGGTCGATACAAAACCACTGTAATACAATTATATCCGAAAGCGAATGTGCAACGACTTTAAAGTTGTGTTGGTAATCCAAAAAGTTTTCTTCACCAACTAGCTAGTTTTAGTTCTAGCCTGGCTAGGTAAATGCATGCCGAGATATTCCTCGGGTCACTCTCGGAGCTCACAAACTTCACTTCCTGCGAGGACAGGCTTACCAGCAATAAACCCGGCGCGTGATGCACATCCGCGGGTCTATTTTATGCGTTCCTCGTCGGTGTTATTTTTGTCAGACATTTTCCATTTTCACTTCACTATCGCCAGCGTTTGGTATCAAAAAGACAACTCCTTAATATTGCTGTAGACTTCAGGCCCTTCTTGACAGACGGTAACTATAGTTTAGAGCATTGATTTTCTAGAGCGGCTTTATACAAACCTGATTCAGAGCCCATTACATCAGACAGCTGGAATGCCTGGCAGCGAAAATGCAAAGAATGGGACAGCTGCTCTGCCGATCGAATGAGTAGCCGCAAAGTTCGGGTAAAGTTAGGTACACAAGAGCAGTCAGAATTTTGCTTAATTGGAAAATTGACTCTTTCCTCACAGGTTTTCATTAAGAATAACCTCATAACTGTATACATTAACAATAACAACATACTATAGCTGATGGGATTAAAATACGTTTGAGCTACTACACGAGAGATAATACACATCTCAAAATTGACTACATGTGTCATAGTCAAGTTGATAGCCGAAATGGCAGACCTTTGTTAGCCATACTATCTGATAAAGTGACCATGATATATGAATTACATTGTTATTACAAACGAATCACCACCACCACTACAAACAGCTATTGAGACAACAGAGCAGACGTTGCCCCCTAGTAAAGATATAAGAAATTGCAGTGCAGGCTGATGGCAAGAGAAAATAATTTCACCTGTAGGCCTGTACCTTTCCCTGTATCTATAGTCCCCCACCATCTTTTTTTTTATATTTAACTGATAATCGACAGAAGCATGCACATATATTAATTAGGTGGTTACTGAAAATGTATGTTCTGTTGAAACCAAAGGCAGCAGAATCAGAGATAACTAAAATATAAAATATTTTATTTTCCTGTTGACATGAAAAAGGCTACAAAAATACTACTATCTCTTGGATGGCTAGAGATCCACATTCAAGGTGAATAAAGTGAAATAAAACTAATAAGCTGTGACGATGACACACTGTTCATGTACAATACATTTGTGTTGTTGCATACAAGCACTGTCCTCTGTAGGCTACTCGTGGCCGTAGTGAGTGTATAATATGGTTCATATTATACTAGTACTGTGGATGTCAGAAAACTGTGGGGGAAAAAATACTAACTCCAAAACTGTGTGTGCTTTCAGTGCAGTGTTGAGTTGACCTAATGTCTGCTACATCATAATACCTTAGTCAAAACTCATCGTCACTAAATATGCTAAAATCTTGTTCATCCTTAATTGTCTTGGGTGGTGTCTGGGACACATGCAAAGACTCCATGTTTAATCCAAGTTCCTCAAGCTCTCCAGAGAGTTCGTTATTGTCCTCTGTGGATTGAAGAGCTTCATTCTCCTCAGGAGTCAGGTGGTTGTGCTCAGTTCCAGGTGACAAATCATCTTCTCTGATATTTTGCTGCTCTTGACCATCTTCTGTCTCCCCATCTAGACCATAGTTTGTTGGGCTACTTTTCCTTGGACAGTCATCTGTCTCTCCATCCAGAACATGTGAACTGTGGCTATCGGGGCTATATTGTAATAGACCATCTTCTGTCTCTTTGTCCAGAACGTCTGAACTGTATCTCGCTGGGTTAAAATCTAACAGATCATCTTCTGTCTCTTTGTCCGGAACGTCTGAACTGTATCTCGCTAGGTTAAAATCTAATGGTCCACCTTCTATCTCTCTGTCCAGATCATGTGAACTGTAGCTGGTTGGATCAAATTTGAACGATCTATCTTCCGTCCCTCTATCCAGAGCATGTGAACTGTAGCTGCTTAGGCTATACCTTAAATTACCATCTTCTGTCTCTCCTTGCAGACTATAGGAAGTGTTGCTGGTTGGGCTGCGCTGCAAAGGAGTGGAAACTATTAAATGATTTCTCTTCCCTAGTGACTCAAGGTCTCTGTCAAACATAGTGGAGGAGGAAGGTCTGTGAACTAATTTAGGCTGTGATGTTAAATCGGAACTAAAGCTTGGGACGTCTTGTGGAAATGTGTCCTTCTCTCTATGCTTTTTTGCAGGGTGTACACAAAAAGTGGAGGCATTTGAGGGACTCTGAATATCATGATGCAAAATGTCCAGAAGGTGGCGCATTTTATCCTAGAAAGAGAGAGTACAGTCAAGACATCTAATGGTACAGCAATGCTTGGATTTTAACAGATGACTCTTGAAAACTTAATGGTAGGTTTACCTCATCCAGGTGATGTTTATTTGTATCAATATGACGCTGAAATACCCTTCTCAATACTCTGCAATACAAAAACAATTTTGTTAGGTGTCTGTGTATCATACACTATGATACATACATACACATAGTACAGAACAGTTGATTCCTGTGCAGTTCTAGTCTTATGGCAGGTCATATCAGACTAAAATTGCCATCCCACTGACTACTGCAACTACATTCACTGACAATTAATAATAAAAAAAGAGAGATGCAGTTGCTCAATTAGGCTGTGGCAGTGCCACCATGTTGTGCAATGCCCAGACTTAGTCCTCCGTTCAGTCAACACATGGTGCCATTAACCAGTGCACAATTTAATGTCTACAGAGACATGGAACATGGACAGAATAGCACCAAGCCCTTATGTTACGAGGAAATTAAGCCAAAACTGGGGGCCTTATTGGGAACATTTTGGTCAGAGTCTACGGTTTAAGTGATTTTGCAGCCACAGCATGCAAACAGAAGCTCAGTCAGGTCCAGAACTGTCCATAATTAGTTAAAGCTGTCACTGTTTAGTTCCTTCTGGTGGCCTCACTTTTGGGAAAGCATACCCCATCCATGTTCTTTTACAGTCAAAGCAGAGGCCATGATGGTTTTAATCATGTGATATGGTATGTGCTGCACTGGTTTTGTACACTGGGCCAGTGCAACCACAGATTTGTGTTTTTCATCAACAGACTTGGTAGGGAGGGAGGTGTTTTGTTGCCAACCATCCGTAAGATGAATGCAGTGTCCTGATATTACACATGAGCCACAGCATTGATCTAATCTGTTAAAGGACTTTTCAGCTGATTGATTATTCACCGTTATACACCATTGATTTAGTGATAAATTCTTCTTTTTTTTTTTATCTCCAACCACTGAAATATCACATAGCACGTCAAGGTGCTGCGATCACACTGATAAGCAGTGATAAAGCAGTATAAACAATAGTGGATGATTCTCCGTAGGATGTCCAAGAAATAGTACAAAGTTGTTGACAATATCACCAAGCAACCAGATGGTTAATGGGCTGCCATTAGCTCTGCCCAAGCGTGCCCACAGCTAAGGTGCCGCTGCCTTGTTGATGCCAGTCTGCTTGGCAACTAAATTGCTCTTGCTGGTTAGCTTGGCATCTAAACCTCCCTGCCTTTGTCAGCCTGTTTTTTTCAGCAGCACACATAGACGAAATCCCTAGAAGAAGAGCCAAATAAACTGGCAAATCATTTTAGATTGGGATAAAAAGAGAGGAGAAAAATCTGGACAAACCGGTCATTGTACAGCCCCAATGTCAAGATTTCATTTGTCACATCTGCAATAAACTCCAGGTAGAGTAACTCTTCTTCCCTACGGAAAATTTAAGCGATAGAGATTATACATATCTAGTTCCTGTACATAAATGGCATTTAATAATACTGGGTTGAGCATATACCAAATTAATCATTAAATCAATTTTCTTACTCTTCATTCACCTTCCGCATGATGGGAGACTTGATTCCATCTGGAGACATTCTGAGACATCATGTAAGAAAATAGAGTGTTGGAGTCCAATTAGATCACTGTAAGCACGTTATTCAGCTGAAAAAAAATTAAGGCTGAAAAAAAATACCTGGATGAAGAAAGAAAACTGCTGCCTTTTGTCTTGTTCACTTTACTGTGTTTCCCATTTGGACTGGTGTCTTCATCAAATATTTCAGACTCAAGGTCAAATGTCTTCAGTAAACAAAACATGCAGTATTTAATAAAACAAAACAAAAGAGTATTTAATTTCCTGTCTCTTCACATTCCTTATAGATTACATATATTTTGGTTTTGCAATCAGTACTGATAGACTGAGCAAACAATGACATAATTTGGCTGAAATCCTGACTGACAGCCTTTTAAATCCTGCCAGTTCAAAATAATCTACATGAATGCAAAAGACAGAAATGAATTAAGTCATTCTGTCTTTAAATTCTTAACCATCCAGGCATTTGCCAAAACCACAGTCAACACAATCTCATTATCAGTCAAATCCTTTCTCACGTTTATCTGGCATATTCACATATAAAACAACCTTTTAATACATCAATATTAATTGTCAATAATAATGTCCAATGATAAAACTAATCAAACTTACCTGTGGCAGATCCCATTCTGCAGCAAAGTTGTCCTTGGGTTCAGAGCTGAGAAGGAATGCAATAAAGTTTTTATTTTTTATTTTCAGATAACAGTTTTCAAAATTCTGCAGACAAACACATCTCATCATCCTTCCAATTTCCTTCTTTGAAGAACAACCACAGAATGTATACCTGCATAAAGGCATAATTACATCATTTTGAATGATAACCGGATATACGCTACTCTTACCTTCCACGAGATGAGTCCTGCTGTACCAGCCTTGGGCTCGTCTCCTCTGACGCTTTCCTCCTCGGGGGGGTGTAGAAGCGGTACTGGGACAGGTAGGACTTGCTGTCCTTCTTCAACGTGCGGGGTGTGAAGGGCTTTTCGGGCTTGAAATGCTTGGAGTGCTTGAGCATGAGGTCTCCGCTGTACGTCTTCTGGACTGGGTCCTGGAAAGCTTTGAATGCGCTTTGGCTGCCAGTGGTACCACAGGACCGGAGGAACTGCTGCTTCTGAGGGTGGGGGTCTCGGTAGTTGAATTCGGAGGCATAGCGATGGCAGTTGTGGGTGCTCCCAGCTGTGGTCGCTCTTTGGGACGGGTATGCAATCTCTCTGATATGGAATGAAGTGTTGAGCCTAGGCGAAGACATCACAGAGCCCCCCAAGTAATGGCAGCCATCCTCGTCTGCTTGGAGAGAGGTCCTGCTCTGTGTTAAGATAAACAAAAGGAGAACTGAAACACTGTAGTGTGTGAGTAGAAATGTACAGGACAACATTCATATACCACATACCCAGTATACCATGGCCTGCTGCAAAAACGACAGCTCTCTCTATGGTATGGCAATGTGAAAACAAAAATAAGTGGATGTAAAATGTGTAGATTTATGGATGTTTTGTGGATGGTTGTTGTCGTTGTCAATATAACATTTATAACACAGAAGATGTGGAAGGGAAAAGACTTAAGGGATGTTGGGAGATCCCTTACAGCTTTTAAGGAGCATGATTCTCTGGTGTTATCCAGTCTGCTCCTCAGTGACCTGGAGGATAATGAACGCTGAGATGCCTCCCTCTTCAACCGCTCTCGACGCTTTTGGTCAGAGTCTGTAAGGGTCAGGGCAGACACCAATTACATACAAGCTGATTCTATAAAATGTATACAACACTGATACTGCAGCCCATAATTAGAACTCTTACATTTGATGCTACTTTGCATGCTTTTTGGTGCTGAGGTATCCACAGCAGCTGAAAAAAGAAAGCACAGCATATCAGTGACAAAAGAGGTATGCTGTATGTGTGTGCCCTTACAAATACTGAGTTGGAAGTACTGTATATCTCATCTAAATCTGACTTAATCAAGCATGACAGAACTGACTTCTCAGTTAAATACATAAGCTGAATCTCAAAGTTCCATAGTCTCTCTGGCTGTTTTGTACAAGATTCATGATTATGTATTGTTGATCCTGACTAAAAGCTATGTTGATGTTTTTTCACCACTGTCATTCCCTTTCAATTAGGTCAGGTTAGATGCATGTTGTATGACTTTTCAACACAAAGCAAAAGAGGGCTCCAGAGGAGTACGTTCACAGAATTCACAGGCCACGTTTCAGAGAGACAGAAAATGAACAATAACCCTTACCCTTAGCAGTATACACCTTCCTGTAATGTGCAAACATGTGGTCTTGAACGAGACATTGTTTTGTCAAGTTGCCTGAGGCTCCAGGGCAGTATGCTAGAATATAAAGCAAATCGTTACATATCTACTTAAAGTACAAATGGGATGTTTATCCTATACAAGTAAGCTAACTACAGTTACATTAGGAACATGGCAGTATTATTGGTGCCCAATAAACGAATACTAGTTCATTAACTTCAACAATTAGGCTAAAAGGCACTATTCAAGAATAGAATGTGTGGTCCTTTCACCCTAATCCTCAACAAAATGCAGAAAATATAGTGTGGCTTGCTTGCACAGCAGCAGCTTCGTATTCGGATTATACGTTAACGTTGAGGTTAGCTATCTCAATAGCTAATGTTGCAAAGACAATCAATTTAACTATCTAAATAAGATTCAATGCATTCTTCTCTGTTATACAGGGAATTCGTTACTTAGCTGACTGTGACTAAAACGATAATTAACTTGAAGTTAACTGTGAAGCTAAAAGTGTGTACAAAAGTCAACAGTATGCATTACCATCGCAAGCAAGCAAGCAAGCCCAGGTCATTAGCTAGCTAGCATAAGCAAGCTAACATATTACCTACTGGACAACAAAGTCGACAAACGGTGCCTGTTATTAACAGGCTACTTGCCTTTACCTCTCTTTGCATCCATGGTGGTATTATTTTTAAATCCCATACTTGTTGTAATACTATTTTATCACTTCCATAGTCATCTCAGAGAGAACAAATGTTAGCTAAACTGCCTGACATGTCTTTGTAACCTCTCTTAGGCTTCCTCGTCGCCATGATGGTTGCTAGGCTAGCGTCATGACGTTTTACGTGCTTGGACTGCGTAGTTCCTGTAAGCAGGTGTTGGTGTAGTTGGTTGGTGGTGCTGATCCAGGGGGCAAACAGCTGAAATGTGCTTATATTTGGGTACCCTAAGCTTTAAGAAAAGAATTGATTGGCGCGTTACAGTTGGCATGCTTTGTCTATTGCTCCACTTTTTTTTGCATGGTATTTACATGATTTTCATAAAGATTCAGGGACTTTATTTAGGCCTAGTGAAATGAAGGTGGACTTGTAGTATGCAAGAATACAGGTTTAAACCTGTGTATAAATAAATATAAAAATAAATGCGACAAAGAGATGTAGGATACTTCTTGATGTCTACTAGTAAAATGTGATTTATTCGCAATATTTGGGGAAATATACTGCCACAGGGTCAGAAAGGCATGTCTCATGTCATTTCTTGAACACCATTCTATTATTAATACATGCATGCATGGGGCTAGGGCAGAAATCATCAATATTTAAACAAGGCATGTCACTGATTGGTTGAAGTGTGGCATGCTGGCAGGAATGACATCACCTCCCCTATCACCCATTTATGTCGCATATGCATTAAACAACTTGGTCCGATGAGTTAAAATGTATTAGACAGACTAAGTGCCACCAGGGAGACAATATCCATCCACTGAGTCATAATCAGTATGGCTAATATCAAAACATCTAGCTGTGAATAAAATAAAAAACAATTCAGTTCAGTTTTTTCCAATGCTTAAGCATGTAAATGTCACTTCTTAATATACTTTTATAACAGTCCCACAGCAGGACTCTCACAATGTTTCAGGACGTTCAATGCTCAGGTTTTGGGTGACTCTCTCAGACCAGTGGGTGATCAGTAAACCTCACTCCCTGCATCATGTGAGGCTTGTTGATGTTGCAAATGTCTTGTGACAACACCACACACACACACACACACACAGGAGCATTTTGCTTCTTTGACACACACACACACACACACACAGGAGCATTTTGCTTCTTTGACACACACACACACACACACACACACACACACACACACACACACACACACACAGGAGCATTTTGCTTCTTTGACACACACACACACATGAGCATTTTGCTTCTTTGATGAGTGCAGTTCAGTTCATTTTAGGCTAATGGTCCAGAGTGAACACTGTCTAGTCCAACATGTTCACTGTCTTCGTGATTTCAGATGTTGCAGAACTGATACAGAAAATAGACATTCACCTCTGCCAATCACATCAATAGACACTGTAGGGCTTCGCCAAGGCTTTTTAAATGTCCAGTTGGGTTACTCAATTCATGGTCAACAGTCAATACAGACCTAAGTTATGTTGCCGTCATGCCGCTCCTAACACTTGGCAGCGGGAGTTAATTTGCTTCCTTGTATGTAGAGTATTGACTTTGGGAGGATGACTGATCAATCCTCTCTCAGTCCAGTTACTCACACAATGTAATATAGAATTCTTAAATTTTCTCCTTTAATTAAACATTCTCCTGAAATAATTCACTCTGCATTTATTCCTAAATGTTAGAGACTCTCCCATCATTTCAGCTGTTATGTCATGAAAAATGAATCTTCATGTGAGATAAATCATTAATAATTTCAGTATTCCACAGGAATGATTGGTTAACTGGGGCATGCAGGAGATCCCCCCTCTTAGCCATTTGCACAAGGGAAAGGTGTAGTAAATCCAAACCACGCAGAGGACCCCACCTATCAGTAAGTGTTTATGTGTGTTTCATCAGTTTGGAACTGCCTTCAGGAACTGGTCATCAACTGGCCATACAAAAATGACAGACGTAGGCTAATAATACAAGCTCACGAAATTCGTTTTGTGCCTACACAAAGACCGGTGCTTGGAAGAACGTGTGGGGGGTTGGAAGTCTGGGCAATCTTCTTGGGATTAATTAATCAATGGTTATAGTGGGCTACTCAAATCTGCACGTCCTAGGTTAACGTTACACTTTAAGGTGGTGTCAAGTGACGAAGTGGACCGTATTCTACACGGGTCGGGTCGGGTGGTACTTAAACTGAGAAACAGCACGATGTGCACGCTTATGCTCATCACTTTGTCTCGTGCGCCTCGCATCCATTATGCGCGGACCTAGCCAAGTGCTAGTCTCCAACCGAATGCAGACAATGTGGTTGTGCTTCTACTACGAGATTTTTTTTCTGCCAGTGACCACAAAATGAAAAAGGTTACTGAAGGGCGTCGCTGAATTACAAAAGTATTTTGCTGTTTTGTTTCATCTCTACTCTATAGAGATTTCTATTGTCTTTGTTATTTGAAACAATCACGATGAAATTTCCGATAGACAATCCAAGGAAACAGGTAAACTGGGATCCCGAACAAGGTTTGTACATTGTTTTAGTGAATAAATCTTTTTACACGGTTGCATTTAAGTTTTTGCATGTTTTTTATTTACTTTCTCATTTCTGGGGACTTAACCGGAGACTCGGTTCATCTGGCAACACACCCTATCAACGTCAAACTATCCATTTGCGTTTTTTTGAAATTCTATTATACTGGTTGCTTGCGGAATTTTATTTAAACATGGCAGAATGATGAGATGGAGTATTACATTGGTTTGCAGCAGTGTGCAGGCAAATTACGTGTCTTCGGAGAATGAAATTAAAGAGAGATGCCGGGAAGTGGAGTGGGGTCTTGACCACGCTCTAGAGCTCAGACTCGCGTTTGATCAGGTTATGTTGTGTCATAGCACTTTCATTTCGTCGTTTGCTTTCAAAAGCCGTAGCCATATCGTTGTGCTACCTATTTTGAGATTTATAGTCACTTTGTCTCACTCACTCTCCTCATCATCATGTTCATCATCATCATCATCATCATCAACGCCACCACCACTACAATCATCAGCACCATCACCATTGTAATCACTACCACAATTATCAATCTCACCAATACCTCCTTTTAATCCCACATCCCACATTCCCTTAAAAAATATAATACTTACTAATACTTACTGATCTTGGAAAGGGAGGTGACTAGTGTGTCACTGAAATTCAAATGACGGTTACATGAAGTTGTGATTGGTTAGGACAAACTACTAGGTTTGAATATCCTGGAATTATTTCCTTATTTCCATATTGTGAAGCTGAAATTTGGCAAACTGGTAGCTATTTGTCTTGATAAAACCCATCATTTAATTATTGACAAAATGCTTAGGTGTTTCTAGTAATTTTCCTTTAATATTTATGTCTTCTAGAAAAGGGTTGGCAGCAGTTTGGTTTCCCGGACACCCGTGAGTCATCAAGCTCAGCCAGTATGACTAATTAAGAGCAGGGCATATAGACTTCCCATCAACTGAACCCCCCAGGTGGTTAGGACCACTAGACAACAAACCTAATTTGCAAAACAGTTTGACATGTTTTTATACATTTCTTGTAACTTGAATCCAATCAATGTGAGAGACATTCCGCAGACCTATCATGTAAATGTATCTGGTGTCAGATTTCAGAGTGTTTAAAAGACAGCAGGACACTTGAAGATGTTTATAAAAACAGTAGGCCAGACAGCACCCCTCTTGAAACATGTCATGCATAGACAAAAAGGGGATTACATCATTCTAGGACTATGGCTCCCGCCCCCTTGTCCCCCACAAAGGCGGATGTTTCATCAGAGGTAGATAGGAGTGGGTCGTAATGTGTGTTAGAAAGTATGGATGCATCCTTGACTCTGTCCATGACCCAGGTTCATCCTGAGCCAGACACTAAATTTTATTATCTGGTCCATTAGGAAATCAATGGTCCTCTTGCACAATCCCATTGAAAGAGAGGTGGATGGGAATACTGAACACTGTACGTTATTCATAGATTCTGCTGCATTCATTTGAGGATTTTGTCAAGAGGGTGTATGTGCTTTCTCGATTATCTGCCAGAAAGTATTGCATAGCACATGATTGCTGATCATGTAAGAGCAAGAGCAGTTTCGTCTGGTATAATGTGCTTTTAGTGGATACAGTTCAGTTATTTTGTAATGGCAGTGCATTGCACACTAATGACATTGTCTCTATTCCGTCTCTATTCCGTTGTTGCCTGGGGTTATAGCCATACAGGCATGCCTACTATTACCGTATGCCTCTCCCTCTCGCTGTCTGTCTCTCTCTCTTTCCCTTTCTCTGCACCTTTGCTCTTTTTTTTCTTTAAACTGCAAATAGCTGGCCCTGTGTACCTATTTTATGGCAACTAAAATACCCCTCTGTTCATCCTACTTTCCAGTGGCGGTCCAGACTAACATGGTGCCTCCGAAGAAGGAGGATCCTGATGTGGTTCAGTCCTCCCTCGTTCATGCCAGCGTCTCGGCCATGCAGAACCCAATGGGCTGCGACGTCAAGTTCAGCGGGCACTGCCCACTGCCCAGGCTCTCCATCTCCTCGCGCTCGGCCAGCGTCGTGGCCAGCCTGGACGCCAGTGTGGATGGCTCGGCCCTGCACTCTGTGATGAAGTGGAAGACCGTCGTTGCTGTGTTCGTGGTGGTGATGTTCTACCTCATCGGTGGAGGGCTGGTGTTCCAGGCTCTCGAGAGGCCCTTTGAGACCAACCAGAAGGACAGCATCACGCTGAAGAAGGCCATGTTCCTGCAGAATCATTCGTGTGTCTCACCTGCCGAATTGGAGGATCTGATCAAGGTAATGCATAGTGTACCGACAGCGTCATGTGACATTGCTAAGTCAAGACATGAATCTCCACATATCCTAACATTTCACTACCTTTCTCAATTGAGAGGCACGTTGACGTCAAGCAATGTGTGTAGCCTGCCTGTTAATGCCTGTCCGGAGCTTCAGAGGTTGACTAGTATTCAATTGAAGCTCAAAGCTCTTTTAGAAAAACAACACAGTAAGAGTTAACACTACCACATCATATAAATGCTTATCTTTCACATGAATGCAAAACACTACAGCTAAGGCCATCAAAACTGACAATGATGGAAACAGAAATGCCCACTAGAAGACTTTTACACTTTCAGCCATCTGATTAGATAATTAGCACTTGTCTAGCTGTGGCCCTGAGTCTTGTGGTGTCAGTTAGGGACCCCCTGTCTCTAGGCTGTCCATTAGAATGGATGTCCTGCTGACAGCCTACTGCGAGAGACCATGGGCAGCAGCTAATCAGGAAATGTCAGGTGTCAGCTCACAAACCACTCCATCAGTCTGCAGCGAGTGCTCCAAGTCTGCAGGGAATTACTGTTAGTGTCACTAAAAACTTGTGGGCTGCAGAGACACTTCAAAAAGTGCAAGAGTTCATTGTCATCTTTCCGATTTTCAATTCTGTTTGGTTTTATTTATATCACACCATAACAGTACGCCTCAAAGCGCTTCGCAGGCCCCAACTTGGACATGAACCTTGATCAATGCAGTCATCAGCCAGTTGTGTTTTATTACATGAGAACAGTACCAAAAGCAATAGCATGGAACTATTGTGTGCAGGGCTGTAGTGGAGGTTTAACGCAAGTAAACATAGTTTATCTTCCTCTGAAATTTATGAAAATAGTTTATCCACCTCTCAAAAGAGTTTATTCACCAATTGCAACTTTTAATATTCAAAAACCACACTGTATTATCCACATCCAGAATATGTACACTCATCAACACACTAAGAACAATTTAATACCACTGGTATTGTTATAAACATTGAACAATAATCTCTACCATCATCAAATGTTCTGAATGCCTTTTTAAAAAATCTGATAGCATGATGCAGTCCACCTTACCATGGTCACAGAATTCATAGTTTACCCACTTCTTATTTTAACACTACCCCCCTGATTGTGTGAATAATTCAAGTCTTGTATTGATTTTTTTCCGGCACACACTACAACCACGCACCCTAAACAATGTCTTGAGGGTGTGATTGACGTGGAAAGGATAGTGCTGGTTTTACATAACTGGCAGAAAAAGCTGCTGAAGACTTTTGCAGTGAAAAATCACGGACAGTAATTGTTCACACGTTTACATGAAGTATTAATTATTTGACTTTGCCTTCTTTGCCTTCTTGGTCACAGTGTGCTCTTTTTTATTGTTGTATAAGAGCCGAAACTAATGGTTTTATAATGCTGATTCATAATCAAAACAGAACATTATGGGCCCCTGCAACATCCTTCAGTGTCACTGACAGTTTCACCCCTTCAGAAAAGTTATTTATACAGCGGCCGCTGATGATGGGCACTTCTGCCAATGAGGGCCCAGGGATCCATAAAGCTCCGGAACCAGATGGACACAGTCTGTTCCGTAGCACACCCTCTCTATGAGACTCTGTCATCTTCAAATCCCACTTATGACAAGATATGGGTGTCTAGGGCCAACAGCATGCAGTGCTCTTTGATGAAATGTTGCCATATGCATCACCTAGAGCTGTAAAAAGTCTCTGCCTCTTATTCTTCAGCTTGTCAGCTCAAGTAAACGTGCCTTATAGCATCTCTGGAGAATGTGTAACTGGTTTGCTCCAATTTTCCTTTGCTGGTTATGTCTGTAATACTAATGTGGTGCAAAATAACGCCCACCTAGCACATGTCCCTCTCTCCCTCTGGTCTTTAGAACATCTTAGTTGCCCTCATTACTTCAGTAGCACAAACTGGACGTTTTGAGGAAATCAATGGCTTTTATTTCCCTGGAAGGAAGGGGACTGATGTAAACCCTTTAATACAATGTGTGCTAACTGGTTCCGTGGGAAATCAAGTACTCATTCAATTCAGTTCAATTCAATTTAAAAATTCATTGGATGTTCCACTGGCTTCAAGCATGCCCCCGCCTCAACATGGACTCTTGGTTAGGGATTGTGATGGACCTTCTCAACCTTGATTGAATTCTCATGGCGTGATAAAACACTTGCCAAGTTGTTGCCATAGCATCGTCCCTCAAACCAAATCCATACACATTCTCTTGTATATAATATGTATATACACTACCGGTCAAAAGTTTGGAGTCACAAATGAAATTTCCATTCCATTTCATTGCTGAGATTATTTGCATTGTGTTTTTTTTAATCAGGGCAGCAGTTTCAGATTACATGATGTGCTTACATAATTGCAAAAGGGTTCTCGACTGTTGTAGAAAGAAATGGCTGATCTTTAATGCAATATCTACATTGCCCATTATTAGCAACCATTCATCCAATGTTCCAAAGGCACATTCTGTTTACTAATCTGATATCATTTTAAAAGGCTAACTGAGAAAACATAGAGAGAGAACCCTTTTGCAATTATGTAAGCACATCATGTAATCTGAAAACTGCTGCCCTGATTAAAAAAAACAATGCAACTGATCTCAGCTGGTATTTTGTCTATAATGGATTGGAAAATATTTTTTTAAGTGACCCCAAACTTTTGACCGGTAGTGTATAAATATAGTTTAGAAAACATTATGTTCTGCTCGGATCTGAGAAGCTTCCTTTTGTTTTGAAAGCTCCCTTGACTGTGCATATCCATGACTGATATAGGACCCTCTCCAGCAGGTCCCATATTTACTGCATTAGTGCTTTGTCACGCTGTCATGTTGCTGTCCGTCACCGCTGGGCAGGGGGCCAGCTGAAATCACGCCTGCCCGTCAGCAGGCAGTTCCGAGGGGCTGCCCTATCGGGGGTGGCGGTTTTGATGGCTGCGGAGTGTGGGTGACTCAAAGGCTCTGCCAGCCTGCTGAGAACACATGGGTACCTGACTCTGACAGCCACGATGACTAAGTGCGGATCGCGCTAATACAATCATAGATGTTTTTTAAGATGTGCCTTTCAGAACCCTCAGCTTGATGCTAATCAATGTGTTTACACAGCGAACTCTGCTGCTAAGAGAGGGGCTTATTGTCATGTAGCACTTGTAACTCAATATCAATGTGATGCATGAGTAAGTTGCAACACTGTTTTTCTTTTCTGGTAAGCAAAAGCATGTCCATTTAATATGGAAGGTAAGTGCAATCCACTTTAGGAAGAGACAGGCCCTATTCCGTTTCATGTGGGTTGTGCTCTGCATAACCTCTAAGACTGGGCCAAACTATAAGTCAGCCAAGTCCAGTTTCTGTAGCCAAAATCAGTTGAAAGCCCCACACATGTGCCATAGATGGCTTTGCTCCAGTCAATTGCTTCATTTTCACAGTGACATTGACTAATTTCTGACACATTCAGACCCTGCAGTAGGTCTAAAATTAGTGTATTTACTGCGAAGGCACAGGTCGTTGCATGTAGGCTATAGTGGCTTCAATCCACTGTTGTTGCATCTTCACTATTACTGTTTCCGTGTGATATGTTATCTTTTGTAACATTCAATAATTTAGCTCACTCAATGGACTGGACAAGGAATTAATTAGTTCAGGTCTCTTCAGTCTGCAATCAAATATAGATAGATAGATAGATAGATAGATAGATAGATAGATAGATAGATAGCTACTTTATTGATCCCCAGGGGAAATTCAAGGTCTCAGTAGCATACAGACAGACAACACACACACATTCACTAACAGCAGAAAAAGTAATTAAAAGTATATAATAAAAAAACACAACTAAGCAATAAGGACAGTAGAAGATAAAGAATATACTAAATATACTATACTAAAATACAAATTATACTAACTAACACTTAATCTAAATCAATTCTAAAAACAGTATCCACATAGTGGTGATTAATCAAACAAGAGGCGCTTGCAATGACTGAGGCAGGGACTGAGCCTGTGATTCTCTGTGCATAGTAAGGTAAGGTACGGTGCTCTGTGTGAGTGAGTGTCACGGTGATAGTGCAATGGTGATAGGGGTCATAGTGCAAATGAGTCCAACAGTGCAACAGTGCAAGAATAAGTCTATATATCTATATTTATATATATATATCACTATTTTAAGAAAAGGTATAAGTGTGGCCACAGTTCGGCTGTGGCATGGAGGGAGGGGTTATGCATATGTGCTAATGTGCTAATATAGCAAGCAAACAGTGAGGCAGAAAGACAGTGGTAAAAAGTGGCTAGTGGTAAGACAGTATCCAAAATGGAGGGGGTGAAGAGGCAGACAGACTATGCAGAGAAGTCTATCTCTCCTCTTCCCTTAAGTGAAGCATTGAACAGTTCAATGGCCCTGGGGACAAATGACTTCCTCAGTCTGTCTGTTGTGCAAGGCAGTGAGCGAAGTCTCCAGCTGATCAGGCTCTTCTGCTTAACAATAGTGCTGTGGAGTGGGTGACACTCATTGTCCAAGATGTTGATCAGTTTGTTCAGGGTCCTTTTGTCAGATATTGAAGTGATGCATTCCAGTTCAGCTCCCACTACAGAGCCAGCTTTCCTTACCAGCCTGTCAATTCGCCTCGCATCTTTCTTCTTTGTGCTTCCTCCCCAGCATACCACTGCATAGAAGAGGACGCTGGCAACAACAGACTGGTAGAACATCCTGAGGAGCTTGCTGCACACATTGAAGGACCGCAGCCTCCTCAGGAAGTACAGCCTGCTCTGCCCTTTCTTGTAGAGTGCATCAGTGTTGGCTGTCCAGTCCAGTTTATTGTCCAGGTGGAGACCCAGATACTTGTAGGTGCTTACCACCTCCACATTGACCCCATCAATGGGAACTGGTAGCAGAGTGGGCTTAGACCTGCGGAAATCCACCACCATCTCCTTGGTCTTTGAAGTGTTGAGTTCATTGAGATGATTGAGTTTGCACCATTGCAAGTCCTCCACCAGGCTCCTGTACTCCTTCTCCTGCCCGTTCCTGATACACCCCACAATTGCAGTATCGTCAGAAAACTTCTGCATGTGGCATGACTCGGTGTTGTAGCAGAAGTCAGATGTGTACAGGGTGAACAGGACTGGAGAGAGCACAGTTCCCTGTGGCGGTACTGCTGATCACAGTGTCAGAGAGACAGTTCTTCAGTCTGACGATGTCAGAACAGCAACATTACATTTTGATGGATCTGTGAACGTAGACTGATTGTCTAGGAGCTGTAGTCTTTTGTCTTTTTTCCATTATAACTTGTGGCCTTGCCTCGTGGCCTCGGTGTGCTGAGCTAATTCTCTAAACAAGCGCTCCCTCCATGTTCATGTGTGCTGATGTAGCCTGCGGAGTGGAGGCACAGGAGCGCTCTGGCAGCAGCAGCGACAACAGCCGTCACCATCACTGCACCTGACTCACGTGCCGGGGCAGCAGGAGGGCGAGCAGCCGCAGGAGGAGGGGGTGGGAGGAGGAGGGGTTGGGAGCGGCACCTGCCGAGGGCCTCGTCATGAGCTCATGCCAAACGAGACCTCCCGGTTGTCCCGCGTGAGCAGCCGCGCTGCCACTGCAGTGTTGGTGACACAATTTAGCAATGTGCAGAAATATGCAGCGGCTCTGGAAAAAAGCAGGGATATTCAAGACAGCCAAATGGAATCAAATTTTTGTTAAAAAGATACAGAGAGAGGGAGAGAATAAAAGAGAGAGGGAGGGTGGCAGCAGTTTCTTCTTGTCACGTCATTTTGACTGATGTTTGCAGTTGGCTGCAACAGCAGGTGTTCTAAACAGTCCTCCGTTCATAAACGTGTGTACATCTACATGTAATTGATTTAGCATCTCTGTTTGACAAACAGGGTTTCCACAGCCTTGTGGAAAAACTGACAGGCCTGTAGGATTGGGCGGCCACTGTGGGAGGACATGCTAATCAGTGTGAGCAGATGCTCCGCTGCTTTAAGAGGCAGTGCCCCTGCCACCTCACTGAGTGCAACCGCTTAATATTTTATAAGTCAGGCGGGGGGTGCTTGACAGCACAGGCAGTTTGTTTTTTCAGACAGGAATTACATGGAAGGAAGTGTTGCCATTCACACACTGAAATACCTTTGTATAGACATTAAATATGCATAAATATGCTCAAATTATGCCAAGATCAACTAGAGAAATAGCCACTTGTGTGACTGTAGGCACCAGATTCACAGCTGATTCATTAAAGGGTTTGTTACAATCTAAGAACAAATGATGAGGTTAGATGCAAAAGCCTCTAAACGCCACCTCCTGTCAAAAATGAGATAACTATGGTGAGTGAATGTTCTCCTGCAAAATCTGCTAAATACCACTCTCTTCCTGGTCTGGAATATCGATTTGTAGGCAAAAACCTATAGGAGCTTGATAAAAAAAAATGCTTATTTAAAAGAAAAGTGGTGAGAGAGTTTTGCATCTGAACTCTTCAACTCTAACCTAATCGGGATTCTGTTTTTAACCATATCTGAATTTAGTTTGGGTGGTTACAAAAGGAAATGAAATGAATTACAAATGATACTGAAACTAAAATAGGGGAAATAACACCTGCAGATTCGACACACTTTCCCGGCATGAGATGTAGGTGTAGATGTGCAATCTTGTTAGGACGGGAAGCTGTAGTAGCTGTGAAAATATACAGGCCGCAGGGTGCAACTTCTGCATCTGATATCTGAGAGTGGGAGGCTTGGTGCTAAAAATGAAACAGAGTAAATTGTGCTTTTTGAAGGTACGGTTGACACACTGGTACCTGGCATAGCATATACAAAGTTGTCACAGTAGCATATAACAGTGTATTGTAACTATACAGTGTACTGAACATGATATATACACTATATCATATGTATCTAACTTCATGTAGTATCATAGTTAGATACTATTCAATGACAGTTTACCTAATGGAAGTACATGTTTAATTGAGGGTCATCATATCGCCTAATGTTCATAACCTTCACAGAGGTTACATTACCAGGCGTTGCACAGTGCTTCCACTGTGTGCTGAAATTATAATGTTAGGGTTCAGCTTTGGAGCTGAAGAACATAAGACAACACCTCCTGTGACAACCACCAGTTCTCTGTTGTCAATATCATGTGATATCCATGTGATCATATGGACAGTCATTGCACATACACAGTACTTTAAATATGGAAACATTATTTATGGTGTGTGCTGTGTATTTCGGATGCAGGCACACAACAGCGTGTTTATTCCATCTCTTTCTCTGTCTCATTCCCTCTCTGACTCTCTTTAGAAGCATTATGTTTCTTTGATCTGTCCAGGCAGCCATGGATAATGCCCTGGCCTGCAGACATTCGAAGTGAAGTCGGAGAATTTCACCTAATGCCCCCCCCACTCTTTTTGTCTCAGTCTGAGAACGTTTTTTGTTTGATCTTTGATCTAACAAGACATGTTTTCAGTTAATGTTTGGCTCATGTTTTCATACTTTCTTTCATTTGTCTCTCCCCGTCCCTGTACCCTCCCTCCTCCAGCATGCCATAGAGGCGGTCAGTGCCGGTGTGAGTCCAATCGGAAACACGTCCCACGACTCCAGCCACTGGGACCTGGGCAGTTCCTTTTTCTTCGCGGGGACGGTGATCTCAACAATAGGTAACCTTTCTTTCATCCCCAAAGCATCTGACCTTCAGTGTCCGGCTTTGTATGCAGGCTGCACCCACAGCGATAATCAATAGAGATGATCGCCTTTTTAACAGCCTGTTCACCTGACCCATGCATGTCCTCTCCGCCACTCTGAGGAGTAGGAGCGAGAGACACAGCCATACACTGCTACTGTATTCAGTTTAATGGCTCCCGCCATCTGTTAGGGTGAATTGTAAGAAGAAGACTGCTCTCGTGGGACTGAAATCTATGGGAAGAGTAGGCTTGCCCTGGTTGACAAATCATGCAGCAAACAAGCTCCCAATACAGAAAACTGCTCTTTTTGTCTCTTGTAAAATGTAAAAAACTCTTTTGTATGAGAGTTGTTTTGTTATGTTAAAATTTGTTATGAATGCCCTTACATACGTGCCTCTGAGAGCTTTAGGAGAAAGACATGACATGTCATCTGGAGAGTAGATCTCAATTACACACTTGTCATTTAGGTATGAGCTACACCAGGCGCGTAACTGAAGCGTTCCGTTTGCGACACGTAAAATCCATTTTAAATTAATTGGGGTTTTTTTTTTTCGTACGCGCCGCTGTCACGTCTGGTGTAGCTACTTCCATTGATTATAGTGGCAGCTAATTGTTGCAGCAGACTATACGCGAACAGAACGCTTCAGTAACGCGCCTGGTGTAGCTCACCCCTAAGGCTGATGGATCAGCAAATATACACCTACCGGTAATTTGATATGTCATGTATAGTAATAATGTAGAAGAGCATAATAATTATGTCTAGAATGATGGGAGAAAAGTGATGTTTGGCATAGTTTGCCCTCTCTGTCTGTCCTTCATGTGCTCTTAAGCCCACACTATTGAGAGATCAAATCAATCTCTGCATCATTTGCATACACCCTTAGCATATACATTGATTTCTACCTCCCCTTAAATGGATTTTGTTTTGTAGAGTTGCATGTCTGAGTTGGTATGACTATAGAGTTTTTGTGATGTTGCAAATGTTACTGCAACATTGCCATGTCTATTCCATGTACTTTGCTACAGGTTATGGAAACATTGCACCCAGCACAGAAGGTGGCAAGATCTTCTGCATCTGTTATGCCATAATTGGCATTCCTTTGTTTGGGTTTCTCCTTGCTGGAATTGGTGACCAGCTTGGAACAATCTTTGTGAAATGCATCTTGAAGGTGGAGAGAATGTTTAGGGTAAGCTTCTACATAATTGGCACCAACATTGTTATTTTCATCTCATCACTCACTCTGGCTAAAAGACTCATTGATGTCTGATCATGAGTCTTTTAGCCAGAGGCAACTTTAACATTTATTAATGAGAGCCTTTTAACTGTAATAGGTTCATTGAAAGTAAGGTGCCGTTGATGTGCTTTGGTTACTAGCTTTAGAACACAGCTTTGTCTTGCTATTGATTTGAATTAGTAATTGTGGTTGGCTTTGATTTCCATGTTGAGTGTGAAGGCTATTAAGTAATTTCAGGCTTCAGTGCGGATGAACAGTGAACAAAATACCACCTTGTAGTGTTATTGCAATAGACATGAGAGAGTAATAAAAGTAGAATAAACTCATGGAGCATTTCTCAGATTCCAGACACCTTATAGTAGAATGCTAATTTATTTATTTATTCATGTCTGGATTTATCATTGAACTAATACATGCATGTTGTTCGCATTGTAGCAGAGACACAGACAGATCAGCCAGACCAAGATCCGAGTGACCTCCACCATACTCTTCATCCTGGCGGGATGCCTAGTCTTCGTCGCTCTCCCGGCACTTATTTTCAAAAACTATGAGCGATGGACTGCGCTGGAGGCCATTTACTTTGTAGTCATCACTCTCACGACAGTTGGGATAGGGGATTATGTTGCAGGTAAATGCTGGTACCCTAAGCATCTTTTATATCATATGATACTACTTTTGAACATCACAGTATGCAACAGGCGTGCCTGCAGGTGTACAGCTGTACACACTGTGTGTACCATCAGCTACTCAACAACGAGAGAGATTTTCCCCTGTGTGTGTATTCACAACAAGTTGGCCAACCATAACTTCCCAACTCAGCACAGTATCCCATTAACTGCATGACAGCAGGCTATTTACAATTTTCTAAGTAAAGCTTGTAAACACATTATCAAAATCAACTTAATGCAGAACACGCACACCTTTTGTTTGAGCAGGAGAGAGAATAACAGCGCACAAACGCAGCAATTACAGAAGTTGTAGGCTAGGCTACTTGTTGCTTTCTTTTACTGTCTATGGTTGCTGGTTGTCAAGGCCATCATGGATATAAAACGTTTTTTTTTTTTAAACAACAAAAACAGAAAGGATAGAGGCAGTAAAGTTAAAGGAGTTATTTCAGATGGGCAAGAACAAGGTAGGCAAAATTGGTGTGTCTGTCAAAACGTTAGCATTCCAACTTAATTATACTGAATAATGCTTACTGATGTTACAGCGCACACACTGTTTAAAGCCATATGTAAACTTGAACAAACATTCTGTAGATGGGTGTGTGTACCATAGCATTCATTCCTGCAGGACCCCCTGGTATGCATAGGCTATACCTATGCTATATTCCCTCCAGATTTCCTGATGCGGTTTTTTATCATTATACTGTATACTACTAAAATGTAATTTGGCCTTATCACAAAACTATTTTCATTTGTCTCTCCCCGAGTGCAATTTGCTTGGTGATGTTAAAGTGAAATATACAGTATAGAATATCAGAAGGTGTGCTTAGTGTGTTAACTAGCCTCTCCAACCAACACAGAATCATTTCAGGCTGTGAAAAACCAAATTCACTCAAATTGAATTTGTGTGGGGAGTCACCATTAATTCAGAGCTGTGCCTGCTTACCGTTAATGCACGCTATTGATTTTCATTCCACTGTCTCTGGCAATCCGCAGAGACAAACGTTCAGGAGCAGGCTATTTTTAGAATCACCATCTTAAATGAGCTGTCCTCATTCCTCACTGTATTTCTCCTTAATCCTGAAACCATTTGTGCTCAGGTGGTGACCGTGAGACCGAGTACAGGCAGTGGTACAAGCCGTTGGTGTGGTTTTGGATCTTGGTCGGGTTGGCCTACTTCGCAGCTGTCCTCAGCATGATTGGAGACTGGCTCCGAGTTCTTTCCAAGAAGACGAAGGAAGAGGTGGGGCCTTCCATGATTGCATTACTTTATTATTACATTAGACTGCTGGGAAAAGGTCCTCTGACCTTCATCTTATGTAATGTCTCATGAGTAGACCTTAAGGCATGGAAGTCATAACTAAGATAGTTGTGGAGTTTTAAAGGTGGTCTGTATTGAGGTCTAAATTAGTAAGTAAAGAACGAGGCTGTGTGCCATTAACTTGAGCCGATGAAATCAGAGCCATAGAAAATGTGCTTTACGACACAAATGAGTTTTGCGATGTACAGGTAAGAGTTTGGCCATTGCTTTTTATATATATTTTTTTGGGGGGGCTTTTATGGCTTTAATTGACAGGATAGTGGAGAATGACAGGAAGTGAGTGGGAGAAAGAGTCGGGGTGGGATCCGTAAGGGACCAAGGGGCAGGAATCTAACCCGGGTCGCCGGCGTATGGTTCAGGTGCCCCAGCCAGTTGCGCCACGGCTGGGGCCTGGTCATTGTTTTGATTGTGATTGATCCATGATTTGCCCCTAGCACCTTACTGTCTTTGTTAATTCTATGTTATCGGTCTTTTTTTACAGCCCTTTGGTCAACTGCTGTTGTTTTAAAATGTGCTCTATAAATAAATTGACATTGTCATCCCCCTGTCTCCATCAGGTCGGGGAGTTCAAGGCCCACGCTGCTGAGTGGAAGGCCAACGTACGGGCAGAGTTCCGCGAGACGCGGAGGCGTCTGAGCGTGGAGATTCACGACAAGCTGCAGCGCGCCGCCACCATCCGCAGCATGGAGCGCCGGCGCCTGGGCCTGGACCAGCGCGCCCACTCGCTGGACATGCTCTCGCCTGAGAAGCGCGCCGTCTTCGCCAGCCTGGACGCGGGCCGCTTCAAGACGGGCTCGCAGGAGAGCATCGAGTCCAAGCTCAACAACCTGCGCGGGCTGCAGTCGGCGGCGGGTGCGTACGACGCGGTGGCGCCACCGGGGGGAGGCGGAGGCCCCCCGCAGGCCGCGTCCGACGACAACCTCTTCAACCGCTTCGGCTCGCTCACCAAGCTGGCCAAGCGCAGCCGGAACCGCGAGATGCAGAGGAACATCCCGGAGGAGGTGCGGCGCGCCTGCGAGGGCTTCAGCGCCAGCAGCACCACGCTGAGGGAGAACGAGGTGGATGAGCGGGGCGAGGAAGAAGAGGAGGAGGAGGTGGAGATGGAGATGGAGGAGGAGGAGGAAGAGGAAGAGGAGGAGAGGGTGGAGAAGGAGGGCGACACAAGCCTCAGTGACGTTCCCCAGTATACTGACAAGCTCAATGTGCCGAACGGTTTTGTGCCTTCTCAGGCCAAAGAGACAAGAGCATCAGCCATAGGGATGTCATAGAGATCAAACTGTGAAAGGGTTTCAGGCCAAGGAGATCAGACATGTCTCAAAATGTGCCTTTCTGTTTTTGTACATCGTTACTTTTGGACATATGGTGACTGGACAACCGTGAACTATGAATTAGGTCAGTCGCGCCCACATTTCACCATTTCTGTTGCTGAACAATTGAAAAGGTCACCAGACACTGTCCAATGACAACTTGCTTATCGCTCCTTTGAAGGACAACTTCAAAGGGGCTTTGGGTTCTCTAGAGTATGACCTGGCAGCATATCATCATTAACTGTCACTATACATGAAGAAGTGTATGGATGATGTCAGCTTGTGCTTTGACTGTGTGGCATACATGCTGATTGAGCAAGTCAACAGCCGACTTATTATCTGTGAATGCAACATATAGTATTCAGTCTGTGAATACAATATCTCATATCCTTGTCATGCTGAGAAATGTTGTACATCGTAATACATTTGATCACAATCACTTAGATTTATACAACTCTTGAGTTTGATTGGAAACTAAGCCATTTAGGGTGGGTGCAGACATTGTCTGGTGGAGGAACTAAAGTTTATCACCAATCAAAGCCTTTGGGAGTTGGAATTGCCAACCGTTATCATTTTTGGAAGAATGAGAGAGTTAATCTCATCACATTTAATCATGTCCAATCTTAAGAATATCAGAAGTGGGGAGATATTTCCATGCGGTCCATTCCCCTTCTAATAATTGCCTGTAGGAGTGGTCAGCTGCTTTCCCTGTGTTTCAGGGGTGGTTCTTCTTTCTAGATAAACACAAAAATATGATAAATAACGGACTGCCAGCATTCTAAATGGTGGCATTTTTGTCTTCCCCTGTTACAAGTATATCAAATAATAATTATTTAATATTAATAATAAATTGGCAAATCTTTTTAATTTCTAAAATATACTTGGACAGTTCAATACTAATTAATCTGAATGTTCTCTTCAGTGTAACAGCTGCTTATTGTTATGAAGTATTGCCTGTGACAACAGAAACTGTCTCATTTAACACTGCATGCCGTTTTGGTAGACTAAGCAGGTGTAGAAATTGATGGACTTTGACTAAGTGCTTTGAAATACTGATGGAAAGTGCCACAACTTGGGCCGTGTTGATCACAATAGTTTTTTGTTGGGCATTACATGAGACTTAGTGAGTGCCTTTTGAGAAATAAAGGAAAAACACCAAATGTTAAATAACCCTGTCCTAAGACGTACTTCTTTGAGAACACACCTTTCACATTTCTCCCAGTGCCACCCACAGTCACAGTGAGTTCTAAAATGTTATTTTATGAAAAGTCAGTTTTCATAAAACGATACCAAAAATAATGGACTAAACCTTTAAAGAAAAGCAGAGATGCTTTTCAAACTTCATAACAACCCATAATTATCAGGATAAATAAAGACTTTGAAAGGTTAATAGTACATTTGTTTATGGCCGAGGAGCAAAGCTTAGTAATGATCACTGAAGTGTGAACAAAAACAGCGGATGCAGTGATGAGACTACAGTTGCATGCGAGAACCACTCAGCCTGGTATAAAAGGGTTGGGCAAAGCAACATTATGTAATGGATGATAAATAGTGTTCCCTGACACCTGGTTCTCTGGAAGGTTGGTTCGCATGACTATCTGCCAGCCTAACTTCAAAAAGGTGGAGGGCTCAGCAGATAATTTTGCGGTCAGCCAGGGTCATACAATTTGACTTGGAGCGTAGAGCTGAAGCCATCTCACCGATCACGCGACAGGAAATTAATCAAAGCACAGGCAATGAGAGGGAGAGGAGCATAGTGAGCACGTGCGAGAGACCAAATGACAAAGACTAAGACAGCAATGGTGATAAGAGAGGAAAGAAGATAGTTGGATAGAGAGAAGAGTGTTGGGGTGGGGTGGTAATGGAGGGAGGGAAGAGAGGAGAAGACCGAAAGAGACAGAGGGAGGAGGAGCGATACATTTTCTCTATTCGAGTAGCTATCTATTAGAAACAGGGCTGCCTCCAAGGTTGATGCAACCTCCACCTGTCTACCACGTCTTGTTGTCTTATTGATGACTCATGATGGATGGGAGCACGTGAGCACACACAACCTCCACACAACCCCCACATAACCCCCACCCCCAACAGCGTAAACTTGCATTGCAACGTGGAGGGCAGGCCATGAGCATGTTTACGTCCTGTCTGCAGTTAACGACGAAAAGACCGCAGTGCAGCCCTCCTGCCAGTCGGACTGTAAACAAGCCCATGTGGGCCATAATAGACATGAAAGTATTACATCAGCATAGTGCTTTCCTCTCTCAGGTGCATTAGCTAGACTTGGAACGGAGAATGGTGTAAGGTGCAAATTAGTGTTTGTCAAATGGGAGGGATGTATTATTGACTTTCTACTTTCTTTTCTTTTCTTTCTTCTTTCATTTCTGATGTTACCAATATGAGTGAATTACTTACTCTTCAATAGCAGGCAGTTGACGGTTGAACACTTGCAGTCCTTTTTAATATTCAATGTAACCTTCATGTAACTTTTCGAATGATTTTGCCTCCAAAAACATCATGAATGTTCAGCTTTCACATACCTGTTAGTTAAGACTTCAAAGCTCACTGAAAGCACATCTGTAAAAAGCATTTCAATGCACATAATTGTTCTTAATGAAGATGAATAATTTTGAAAAGGATGAAAGAAATTCATTTTAACCTGAAGCAGTGTTGCTTTTGCTGTGCAGTTTATTCCATTTCATACATTTACTTACAAAATACCACAAATACCTGCAAATGCACCATCAAAAAGCAGTGAGAAATTATACAGCAATTAAACCTATAGATCTTACTCATTTTTCTCTCTCCCTCTCTCTCATTCTCTCTTTCTCTCTCTCTCTCTCTCTGCTTTCTTTGTCTTGCTTGTATGATTAAATGTGTGTAAATGAGTTGTGAGCTGCAAATGAGCTTAATTGTGTTTCTGCATGGCCCATCCTGTTTCCAGTAGCGCTCTCTCCCACTGAGCTCACTTTTGGTTATATGATCAAGAAGCTCTTGATTGACACCACTTGATAGATTGAGTTCATAGTCATTTATCCTTGCTCAGCCAGTGTTGCATTAGGAAAAGTCCATTAGTGTAAAAGCTGATATTCTTTAAAAGCTTCCTTGGGCATCTGCAACATGCCGTAAAAACATGGGGCCAGTTTGCAGTGGAATCACCATGGAAACTGTCATTTATTTGAAGCGTACCACGCATATCCCTCCCACTCTGTTTTTCAATGTTGTTGACATTTTTGGCAAGAGGGAGTAGGAGTCTGGAGAGGCACAGGGACAAACAGTCTAAAGTCTGACTTAGTCAGGGCCTCACAAACACCATGGTCTCCACACATCCACACTTTTACTCTCTCTCACACACACATTCACTCTCTCTCTCTCTCACACACACACACAGATAGTTTGCATGCGTGTGTGTCTGTGTTAAATCGCTGATGGTGCAGGTTTGTGCAGCTGCGGAGGCAGGCTGGAAGTTTGTATACATCTTACAACAAGCGTTCTCTGCTGGGTGGAAACGGAAAGAGGAAGAGCCTGGGGGGAAAGACACCCAGTGCAACAGACTTCCGTCCCCAGCACCACTTCAAAAGGAGCCAGATGCGTGGCCAGGGAGGGGAAGGAGGACGTGCGATGTGCGTGCGAGGAGCACAACGCCACACGAGAGGTGACGGGCGCCAGGTCAGAGGTGAGGAAAAAATGGCCCCCGGGTTCTGTGAAAAGCCAAGCGGTTGGTTCCCACATCATGCACTTTCCAGAAAAAAAAATATGTAGGGTAAAGAAAGTCGCACAGCTGACACATGTCAACGAAGAAGGGAAGAGAAAGTAGGCGACGCCTGTGACAGCGACGGTAACAGTCTCGAAAAGACACTTTGTTGTTGGCTGTGGAAACAGGCATTGTCTATTTTCAAAGTGACTTCTGTGTCACCATGGGATGGTTTGAACCGCAGAAGAAGTACTTGAGAGAGATGAGTTGAGATGAGTTGCCCCCCTGCCCCCCTACCCTCCATCATTATTGTGAGTCATTATTGGAGTGATTCTGCCTCCGCCGTGACAGACGTAGCTGTCGGTTGGGCTGACTCATCTCATATCTAATAGCAATGTTGGCAGCCACAGCAGCAGCCAGGCCTGATTTCGGAGAACTTCCGTACAAAAGTGTGTGTGTATGTGAGTGTGTGTGTATGTGAGTGTGTGTGTGTGTATGTGAGTGTGTGTGTGTGTGTGTGTGTTTGTGTGTGTGTGTGTGTTTGTGTGTGTTTGTGTGTGTGTGCAGGGGAAAGACAGGGAGGGAAGGAGCTGGAGGGTAGGAGCTAGTGAGAAGGCTAGGATGAGATGGGGGGAAAACATACCTACAGCAACAAGGTCTAAGGCGTTCTACCCAGTCTATAAACCTAAAGAGCATACTGTAACAGTTAACATGGTTTACAGTACAAATGTGAAAACACACACACACACACACACAGAGATGCACACAGAGAGATGCACATACAGATACAAACATTCACATTCATCAACATACATGTGTGTATGCTAACACACCACACTGTACCGTGCACGTCTGCCTCCTTTAATCTCCTGTATTTAGCTTATATCACATTAGTATACAGTAGTTACGTAACACTATTACCTGGGCATTCAGTGAGCATTTATATTCCAGAGCCTTGTTTCCATATATAACTTTGTTGTTTATTTGGTTCAGTGTCTCTGTGTTGCACGTGGCAATGTTGTTGTGTGTGAATGTTGTTGTGTGTGAATGTGTGTGTGTGTGAATGTGTGTGTGTGTGAATGCGTGTGTGTGTGTGGTCGCCTGAATGCATGTGACAATTCCCTATAGTCCATGGGCACAGCTGCCATGATGGGTGTCATGCAACGCACCTCATCCTGGAAGCAGGATTTCTCCCCCCCCCCCCCCTTTTTTTTTGACGAAAGCTCCTCTGAGAGGCCACAACAGCGGTTCCCGGGGATGAACTCTCCAGCTGACATGTCACCCCTGCCCACACCCACAGGACGCAGTCAGAGAGTAAATGCATGGTGCTTTCTGCTCCCTGTTTTTAGAATTTCTTTTAGGACGGCATGGTTCATTTCATGACACTGTTGAACCTCAGCGTTCTACTCTGTTTGACTGAAACATGGAGCTCAGGCGATTCTAATGCTGAAGTAATTCTTTCAGCAGATTTGTTCATGGTTTTACTTAAGTGATAAGTCATGAAAATAACTTTCATTCTTGATATTCTATTAGTCTTTATCTAATAGTTTAATATCAATATGTCATTTAATGCTTTACACAGTGGTCTAAGAGGGCGATTGGATTTTTGGTTGGTGCCTGTAATTAGTGATCTAAACCTTGCCATTAACTGCATCTTGAACCAACAAGGAAACATCTAGCATCTCATGTGCAAGCAGTATCATTTACTTGTCATGAAACCTATTATCACTACACCACAACTGAGTCAGTGGGATGCTAAAAATAAGGCAAAAACAAACACTCAAATTGGTTCTCTGAACAAGTTGTCTGAACAAGTATTCAGACAGATGTGCACAGCCACTGCAGCAACTAGCAACATCATGATATCATCTTGTGGATTTGTATAGGTTGGACAGGAATGCACAGCCCCCACTTCTTCAGATGACTCAGTTAATACATCAGCCTTATAACTATCTAGGTTGGTTCTGGTAGAAGTTGAGACAAATGCTTTCTGTTATCAGGAGCAGTGTGAGCAAGAGAGCTTTGACGAGGCACCTCTATTTATCACTTTTTGATTCCCACAGAGATGTCTGCTCTGTTTTGCAGTCGAGGTCGGTAGACTTCCTGTCTATGTTCCACTTTGTTTTCACAATACATTAGGGAACCTGTTTTAAGTCCTCACAAATGACTTGCGGCCCAGTGCAGTGGTAAAGTATAGAGAGTGTGTACTGATCTGTTGAACTGAGCTCTGTGTGTTATTTCTTGAAGCACATCATCAAAACTCAAATAGATCGTCAAGGACGACAGCATGCAAATCCATCATACACCTCCCTTTTGCTGCAATAGCATATATTTGTCATTTCATTTCCCTCCTGACAATTTATTATGACTGCCGCTAGCATAGGTATCGAAGGTATTATAGGTATTATAGGGATTGCAAAAAATGCAGTTTTTCCTAACTACCTGAACCGTGGCACAATCATGCATGCACACACACTCACATCCACAGCACAGACACACACATCCACATGCACAAATGCACACACATGTACGCACGCACACATACACACACAGACAGAAACACACGCATGCACACACACACATCCACACACACACACACACACGCATGCACACATATACTCATGCACACACACACAGGCACGCACATACTATCGGTATCGGCAATTATAACGGCTGATACATAATTACAAATTCAGTAGGCCTAAAGAAAAACCGAATATTCATCATCATTTAGGCTTCCAGTATTGGCGTTATAGTTTGTCCACTAGATGGCGCAGCGTTGCAGCAAGACCTAACTGCAGGTAGAAGTGCGGGGTTTTTTCTAAAACCGGCTGATTTATGTTGTTTACGGCAAAGAATGTCTAATAAGGGTAGGATTATTTTCACATGAAATGTAATTCCCATTTCTTCTTGAAGCCATGTTTATCAGACATGCTTGGTTTTTACTGCAGGTACGTTAATGTCAATGTCAATGTCAATTTTATTTATATAGAGCATTTACAGATGGCTTAGCCACACCAAAGTGCTTCACAGTAAAGTGCAATAAATAAATACAGGAAGGCACAAAAACAAAAAGGGCTACAGTTAAAATAATAAATACAATCAAATACAGGCTAAATGTTATATGAATAGCCTAGGTAAAATAATGTTACCGTTAGCATTGGTTGAGTAATGGAGGCTAGTTTGATTGGTGGTGTATTTGTGGAAAACCAAATGCGGTTATACCAAACAAATTGATAACAGCACTGTAATTGTATCTTTCGACTGTCATCTCATTCTTTTCTGACCATAGCCTAACAGGAGCTAAGTGAGTTAGCCACAACGCGTTTGCTAACGCGATTGTTTGCTAATGGGAAATATACCTGAAAGATAACCTGTCTATGATGCATCTTAAACACCGGGCTGGGACATTTCTGCTGTTGATTTGCTCACAGTTCTTGGTGGCCCTGTCAGTGCTTTGTAAAATGTTGCATTAAGACCACAAAAAGTCTCAAAAAGCATCTGAGCTAACATTCATTTCCAAACACCCTAAATCAATCTTCTGTTTTCAAATAAGGAAGAGCATGGCTCAAAGTAAACTAACTAGGGCTGAGACGATTAGTCAATGCAATCGACTATATAAATTCGTCAAAGTGAATCATTCGTGTCAACTCGCCGCAATGTAGATTTATTAACGCACCCGTGATGATCTACATCTCCATTTAAACCAAATATTTTAGAGCGCAGTAGGAGATGGATACAAAGTGATATCCATCTCCAGTCATTTAATCCAGTGTCTTCCATATCGTTAATCCTGCTAGTCATAGACCACTTGACTGAACTGAACTAGGGAAAACAGCGTCGGAAAGATTCAGTTACTATCAGTTGATAACAGACATCTTCGCATTTAAATCTAGTGGTATTTATTTGTGGATCTTGGTGTGCAGTAGGAATGTCTCAAAATTACGTCATCAACATAAAAGCAAAAAGGAGATTCACAAATGCAGATTCCACATACAAAGTCAAGCATATTTATTTTCAAATCTCGAAAATATATTTACAAAGACAAATTTGTTTATTTATTTGTATGCCACATTTTTATATTTGTATTTTGTATTTGGATATTTATAAATGTAAGTATATGTATATATATATATATCCTTTTAAATAATTTTGAGACAATCCTCACTCCATATGCACTGCCCATTCAGTCCCACTTGATCGTATTTGTCCCACATGATACACAATATAGCGTTAAACATTTAGTGATGCTATAAATAAATTATTCTATATATGAAAAAAATATCTTTTAACATTTATATTTTAGAATAGGTAAAACATTACATTGGAATTGAAGCAAGAGTTTAATGGATCAAGTAGAAGTAAAACTGAGGAAATCAGTCTAAAATTGTAATGATTTTACAAATATGTCTGAAAGAAACACAGTACTAAAGACACTACTTTTGAAAGGCCAGTCACAATGTTAATTTTGTGTATTCATCAAAAGATGCCCTCTGTCTCATGATGTAAAACTTCAGCATTCAGATACTCCGTGTTGTGAGAATGAGATGTTGCATGTATGTAACCTGCAGTAAAAGGTTCACTGAAATGCAGTAATGATACACATTGCTGTTTTTCAGTCTTTTGGGGTCCTATCATGGTTGAGGTGGAAGAGGTTCTTTTGGTTTTATGGTGTTTTAAGCCCCCAACGTCGTCTTCCAGGCAGTGCTGCATTGAAGGCATTGGGGTTAGGCATGGGTTATGTTTAGGGTTATGTTTAGGGTTAGTCAGGGTTATATTTAGGGTTAGAGTTAGGGTTCGCAGCGCTGCCTTGAAGTCGATGGTGGGGGCTTACAACACCATTGAGCGTTATTTTGGCATGTGATGCAAGATTGGCACCATCTAGTGGGCTCACACCAACACAACATAACCATTAAACCACATTTGCTCCGAGCACCCTTTTCTTGATACTGCAGAGCCAGTCTTTAAGAAGTCCTTTCAGGATGAGGTATGACGAAGATAAAAATGTTCCATTTCACGATCTGAAAGGGTAACCCCAATACAGTAGGGGTCTATTTTTGGACTATGAGTGTAAACCATCTTGTACCCGGAAAGACCTCAAGATGATGAAAAAAAGCTTGCTACATGCTAAAAAATAAAATTCTGGTTTTCACAAGTTGCTGCAGCTCATGAAGAAAGTCTCTTTCAAAGCAGTTTCTCTCTTTGAATAGAGACTATTGCAGTAGTTTTTCAACAGCTTATTATTCAAATAAATATTTACTTCAAATAAATATTTATTTAATGATGCCAAAATATTCAAAGAATAAGGCTAAACAAATGTAAAGGCAGAAGATACATACATTCTAACAAAGAGGCTCAAGTTAGTCAAGTTAGTTAAGAACCTACCCACTGCACAGCATGGCACCCATTAGTGGCCTGCACCCAGGCCATGGTGAAAGTCTATTGCTACTGTAATTAAGGGTTGTGAAACTGCTGTTTCAGTTCTCCCTCTGAGCTGTTGCCCATGCTCTTCCTCTGAAGGAACAGGAAAGCCTTGCTGACACTGGCTCTCCCTGACCGGGTGATGAAGCAGTAGAGCAGAGGATCGGCCAAACAGTTGAGGGTGGCCAGGGCCGCGGACACTTTATAGGGGTAGTATAGCCAGGGTAGTGTTTGGCAGTCCTCCAACAAAGCCCTCAGCAGAAGCATGATGTGGATGGGGCCGAAGCAGATGACCAGGGTTAGCTGGACCAACCTAAGGAGCCGGCACGTGCGCTGACGTTCCTGTTTCTCGGTGGCGCGATTGGACCGCACCTCTTCACTGATCTTCCAGTAGCAGAACCCGACCAGCACAGATGGCACGAGGAACCACATGAAAAAGCGAGCAATGTTGACTTGCCTCTGCGTGTCATGTATAGGGAAGGTGTCCAGGCAGATGTTGTACTTTGCGTCATACACGTTCGGTGTGGACACAGTGGCGGCGTTGAAGATTATACTGCAGGTCCACGAAAGCACACAGATGCCCGTGGCTGGTCCCAGATTTCGGATGAAAGGGTACTTCAGGGGGTGAACCACGGCCAGGTAACGATCGACAGCGATGCAACACAACAGAGACACGCTGGCATAGAAGTGGGTGAACAACAGGAAGACACACGCAGTGCAAGCAGTGCCCCCATGGCGCCAGTCGTCATTCAATGAGTAGTCCGTCCAGATGGGTAACATCATGATGAAGAAGAGGTCTGCCAGGGCCAAGTTCATTAGGTAGACTCCCAGCTCATTGCCCTGTCTTATGTGCTGGTAGGAGACGAACACTGAGAAACAGTTGGAGGGGAAACCAAAAATTATAACGGCGATGTGCAGAAAGACAAAGGATTTCTTCATCTCTTCAGGGGGATCCCAATCGTCAGTGCTGGAATTCAGCGTACAGTTATTCATGTTTTCTCTACCAAATAAAGACAAAGACAAGACAAGTCTCACTTTCACTTTTTTGATTGTCAATAAATACTCTCTCATTACATAAAAACAATATTGGGAGTAGTGAACTGACAGTTTAATTACATTTTGCTGGGAAATGGAGTATTTTTTTCCATGTTTGTGCAATTAGCTACAGAAACTACAGTTATAGTAGTATAGCAGTACAATATTTTATTTCAATTTTACTTAATTATGTATTGCATCTTCACTGTAATTGAAACTCCTTTGACAGCCCTGCTACCAACGCTGTTTTTTGTCAGTTTGTAAAGTTTAGGTGAAGTAGGAAATAACATCAGGAACCCCTGATCAATGTGATTGGTTTGGACCAATGAGATCAAAGTTAACAATATGTTTATGCCCGTCACCATGCTAACATTGTAAACGATTCCCAATCGCTAATGACCAGACTCTATTCACTTTGTGAATGAGTCTTGCTTGCCTATACACGGGTTTCCCTTTTACCAACAAAACTAGATGCGCACGAAGCCGTGAGGCAGAAGACGCTTGATGGCCGTCTACAACGTTATAAACTTAACCTAAATAGTCGGCTGCTGTAAGCTACAATCAGATTTTTTTGTATACCCCTGTTGTCTCAATGATAATAACATTTCATTTCAGACTATATGTCAAAGTTTGCCGTTCATTTGCATTATTAATATAACATCGTAACATAGACATGCATTCCGTTAGGGATATTGAACATATTTAACATTCTCTAACCATCATGATTTCGAATTGGTGCAGTTTTCAGCACAAAAACTCATTTTATTCCTTTGCTCTTTTGCATTGCTCTATGCTGTTCTATGGTGCTTTCTGCCTCTTGGTTGCGCACGCATGTTTTCGTGACGTTGCATAGAAATCTATGTATGCAGCCAGCACCACACACTTTATTTGGTGGATGCACAAACTAGTACCCTGGGAATCCAGAGTTCTCGCGGGAGCACAATATCAATTTGCTTAGCGAGAGACTCTGGCAATGAGTAATGATGCATGTTACTTTTGCCCCTTGCATCGCAGGGAACCAATCACATCTGTGTAGCTGATATAGGCGGGCCAGAGGCGAGCTAAACAGATGACAGTCGTAGTGTTATCCAATTGCGTCAAAGTCCGGAATCAGTCAGTAAACATTGGTCGTATAGTGTTATCCAATTGCGAGCAGTGAGATTTTCTAATGCATGCTTGGTGCCGACCCCTCGAGTTGGGCCATTACATTATTCGTGGCCAGACCATTAATCTTTTGGATTTGGGTCTAGAATCTCCAGGCTAACAAACTTGATTATTGCTATGAACAAATAGAGAAATTATTGCATCTTGCATACTGTTTTAGAAGATACCAGGCTAACAAAAAAATCCTGCTTAATACAATACCCCGCCTGGACAATACTTTCTAAAAGGCAAGTGTCTGATGGGCAATGCATGCTGGTGTTCCTTGCACTTTGCCATAAATAATATTTGTTGTTGTTTACTTATGACTTCTGAACAAGTAGGCACAAGTAAACTCAGATGGCATGTGACATTTGTATGATTTTATTGGGTGGCCTGTGGCATGTGTTGAAAGAACACAAACTGTGTCGTCCCTATCTGGACACAGAGATGTGTTAAAAAACAACGCAAGTTGTGTTACTTTCTACATATATTGTGTAACAAATAACAAAAGCAATAGAGTACCGAAGCCATGACGTAGAGTTGTCAAGGCAGAAATTTCATTGGATCTAAACAAATCAATCTAACCATAGTAGTCACGATAGTGGTGGCTTTCTTAATCTATTTAAATAATTTTACAACATTTCCAAGACGTTAGGCCTATATTTTTTTTACACTGTAGGAATCACATACTGCAACATATATTCATGACAACAAATTTGTTACTACAGAGTTTTATTTTAGCATGGGTTTCCTCCGTAAAAGACACCTGCATGTAACTGCACAGTATGTGGTTAAAATCCTTAAATTCATGGACATGTCTTTATTTTTGAGGCAAAAAACTTCACTCAACAGCCGTCAGCCTTTGATAAGACATGAAATATCCACTGGAATTTTGTTTCTTTCAATTACTCCTGCCAGGGAATCTGTGTTATGTGGCTAAGCTGCTGCCTAGCAGGTAAAACACATTTAAATGGCTATAGCCTGCATTTAAAACAATGTATTAGCTAGAAATGATGCCACATGTCTACATTCAATGCTATTTAAGCCACTTTGAAACTTTGTTTAGATCAAGTGATACTGCCGTCATGGAAATGGAACGTCACACTTCAGTACCAAAGTGTAACATTCGTGTATCAAGTAGCTTCCCCAGGTGCATGTAAAACATTTAAGTATCATGGAAGAACAATGGAGAATTTGTAAATGTATTTCAAAAAGTGAAACTGTCATATGATCTATATCCATTATACATGAAGTGAAATAATTCAAGCATTTTTTGTTTCAACATTGATTAATTTAATCTTGAAAATTACGGTTTACAGCTCATGGAAATCAAAAATCCAGAATCACAAAATATCAGAATAAAGAATTTATAATACAAAATGATCAACCTGAGAAGAGCTCTAATCAGCTAATTAAGTCAAAAAATCTTTCAGTCTTGGGCAGGGCAATGGACTTTTCCATGATATTCTATTTTTTAGATGCACCTGTACATAGAGGATGTGTATATTCCTAACAGGCCTGATTATCAGTAAACAAATTGATTTTCACATGTTTACAAAGCAGGTCATCTGTTCATGAATACTATTTTAAAATATGTTTTACTTACACTGTCAGCTGGTCTTTCATCACACCATAAGTGGTCTGCTTAAATAATTTTTAAGATGCAAGTGTTCCAGGTATTCCATCCAGTCAGCAACCATAGGATACAATCATACACTGAGATATTTGTTATTTATCTCGAACTATGGCACTACTGGTAGCACCCTCTTTGCTTTACAGCTTGTCTTGTGCATTTCACGAAACAGGAAGCAGGGCTCTTGTGTGATGGCAAGAAACTACGCTCATGGTGTGAAAGAAAGAGGAACAGGAAGGGCATAATCTATACTGGAGCAACATCTCAGCAAAGTGTTAATGCTCAGTAAACATTTTAATTGCATCACAATATATTGGAAACAGCATAGTTACAGTAAATAGGCAACACTTTACTTGAAGGTATCTACATAAGAGTGACATGACACTGTCATGAACACAACACTGTCATGACACATAAACCCTAACCCTAAGCTTAACCCTCTCTCTCTAACCTCTAACGCTCTAAAGCTCTAACCCTAAACCTTACTCTAACCCTAAACCCAACTTGTCATGACAAAAACCGAATGACACTTAATGACAGAAGCGTTAGGCCTATGTCATAAATGTTTATGACTTGTTGATAATGTTTGTGACACGTTCATGACTCTAATGTCACTCTTATGTAGATACCTTCAAGTAAAGTGTAACCTTACATAGCAGTGGTAACCCAAGAATAAGTCCATTATAAACAAAGGAAACTGATCAGGACAATTCCATGTCTGTTGCTTATAGTTTAGTGGTTCATTAATTTAGTATCTCACAATTTACATGTATTATTATAAGACATACAAATGCACAGATAAACAATCCAATCAAAAATGACAGTGTTCCCTTTCAGTGAAACTACTTTGGCAGAGCAGTTATGCAACAGAGGCATCGGACGTGTCTTTTGTTTGGAGCTTCCTCAGTGTCACCCTTCCAGTCCTCAGCATGGCTTTCAGTTCTGTCTTGGCGCTCTGGCTCATAAGGCAGTAGATTATGGGGTCTGCCACGCTGTTAATTGTGGTGGTGGCGACAAACACCATGTAGTAGTCTCTGAGGAGGGTGGCATAGCCACAGTTTCCTACCGGCTCCAGCCCTGCGCGCAAGACCATGACGAGCTGATATGGGGTGAACGCCACCATGTAGGTGATGAGCAAAAGGAGCAGCAGGTTCCGGATCTTACTGCGTTCGTCGTTCTCCAGTGAGGCACTGTTGTTGAGGGCTCTCATGATCTGACAGAAGCAGAAGATCATCAAGAGCAAAGGCAGAAGGAACCCAAGCGTTGCTCGAACGATTGCCACAATGGCATCCGCAGGATGCATGGGCATCCTCTCCTCGCACAGACGTAAGGCAGAGAAGGACTCCAGGGCACCGGAGTGGGCCAGGAGGCTGGCATGCACCAAGAACTCAGCTACCCACACCACGGCACTTACCAGCGTGGCCGTGCGCAACTCCCTCACCCACAGGAAATGGAGAGGGTAGAACACGGCCAGGTAACGGTCCACTGAGATGCAGCACAGCAGCCCGGTTCCCACATAGAAGCTGTTGTACATAATCAGCGTGATCAGGCTACAGAGCGTGCTGTCCACTGGCCATCCAAGGGACAGCTCAATCCACACGGGCAGCGTGATGGTGTACAGGAGGTCAGACACAGACAAGTTGACCAGGTACACTGCTATGGTGTTGCCCTTTTGCATCAGTTGGTAGGCAACATAAAAGGAGAGGCAGTTGGCTGGAAATCCTATGATAAAGAACACTGAATATGCAGTCGGGTACATGAACCGGTCCACTAAATCCACTTTGTCACAGTTTTTAGGCATGCTGGCATTGCTGGCATTGAAAAACACGTCCAGCTTCATCGTGGCTGTGACTCTCACTGACTGGACAAGTATTTCAAGCATGGATGGGACCATGCAAATCTAACACATGTAAATCATGTTCTAGATATATCCCAAAACATTTGTGGGATTTGTGTTATCTGAGGAGCTGTATTGGATTGAGCAGGGACCACACACATTCAAAGATATACAGTCCATAAATTCACGCTTGAAACCGCACTGGAGGGGTGACGTCTTAAAGTCAGCAATCCCTTATTTAGTGAATCACAAGTCTATTTGTCTCAGAGGTCATAATCCTCTGCTATTTCTTTCGAGAGGTTTTCCAAAATGAGCAAGCATCTGGGTGAAAACAAGGGCCTAGTGGGTAACAAGTAAGCTAGTGGGTATTGTGAGTGTAGAATTCTCGCTAAAATTCCCAACCTGACTAATTCAAGCTGGCCATTTAATCATCCCCCACTGTAATTGGCTCATTCCCTCATTCTCAACCTCAAGCTGCTGTGTGGTGAGTGTTCCATGACGGCTGCAGTGCTTCACCCAGACACATGCCACACATTGATGGGGGTTAGCAAGGGATTTCCCTTTCACTTTAAAGCACTTTGGATGCCTTGATAAAGCTCTATATGAAATGGTATGTGCCCGTGCCAATGAGTACACAACAGTCCACAGAGTAGGCTACACAACATTTCCTGTTTATTTGTTCAGAGACTGTTTTAGCCTCCTTACTTCACCATGGGGTCGACCTATGGTCACACAGGGTCAGATATTTGATAACCAAATGTGTTTTATGTTGGCTCAATAGGATTTATATGGAAATTTCCTCAAATGCATAAGACGTTAGGTTGTTTAACCTTTAGGTATACCGTGGTATTTACATTTGTTCTGGAAACAGCTGATAACTGTGAGCGATACAGTTGTTTTGTCACACACAGAAAACAAATGACAGCACCTACCTTCATGAAAAAGATCTGATAATATGATCTGCCCATATCCTCATGTCCACAGTCACCATAGGTACAATATCTGGAAAAACTGAGCAGGAAGAGGGTAACATACCAAAAACAATGATGTATGTGTATATGGAAAGCTAAAACTATACCAAAAATGTTCCATTATGATCTATTAGAGTTGGTTAGAGCTACAAAACAGTGTAAATGTAGATGTAAATGTAAATCAGGTTTATAGGCCAAGTATACTTGCGTATACAAGGAATTTGGTCTCTGCATTTATCCCATCCATGAATTAGTGAGACACACAGAGCACACAGTGAGGTGAAGCACACACTAACCTAAAGCAGTGAGCTGCCTTGCAACAGTGGCGCTCAGGGAGCATTGAGGGGTTAGGTGCCTTGCACAAGGCATGTGCCAACTCTCACGCATTGGCCGTGAGACACACGCATTTGATTGGTTTCACACACTCACACGCCACACCCCCCATCTACATTTACACGGTTATGCTTTCAGAGACGGTGAGAGGGTTCAAGAGCACCCCCTGTCTGTGGAATTTTATAAATTTTCTCTCATTTGCGATGCTACTTCAGAAGCCGTCCCAGGCGCATTCCCCCCGCATTTCCCCGGCTTCAGGTATGCTTTGAGTATTATTGAGTATTTTTTACGCTGAAGTGTCAACCTGGTAGGTCAAATACCTGGCAGATGAGGTTCAACTAAACTAAACCTATACAGTACATATGATATCACACATCAGGTGAACGTGCGGAATCTAAGCTATATAGCGCCAAGTTGTGATTTATGGTTCGCGAGAAAATTAACATTGAACCGACGTGCAATTTAGGCTAATCATATTTGCATTTTGCACACAGTGCACACCCATTACTCTCGGTTTAATATTTCACTAACCCTTCACACAACACGTGGCAAACCCAATATCACAATAAACAGCAAACCGTACCGAATACGAATATTGTAAAGCATGCCTTTGTGCAATAAGTGGTTCCTGAGTAATCCGGTTTTGAAATTGCAACACATTTCTACATAGCCTCATTGGGGCGAAATTATAATGTATTCTAATGTAAACTATTTGTCAGTAGGCCTACATACATTTTTGTAAATTGCTCAGCCATAGATTATCCCACTATCATGGTTCTTATATTGTCAGGTTCCAGCCAATCCCATTACAGATAAATGAATATATTTATATTACCATGCTTCCTAGTGACATTAATGCAAAAATATGAAGAAAATCAAATAACGAGACACAAATATTTATATAAAGCCTGACATAAGCCATATGCAAACATTCACATCATGCAGATATGGGTACATCCTGAAAAAGGAATAGCATGTAGGCTATAGGCTATGGCCATTACAATGACCAATATATTATCTTAAATAAACTAGCTGAATAACACAGGTGACCACTTCTGCATAATTTCATGGAGTGCTGAAATGTCAACACATTTTTTAACATTTCTAAACTGTGAAATGTAGCATATGTTTTTGTGGTTGTGAACTTATTGCAATATCACCCTAACTATTCCACCTGTGAGTGCATGGTTATAATTCTGAAGTGCAAAATAGCTCAGGCTACAGCACAAATATTTCCATAAAAATAAGCAAGTCTGACCTCTGAATTTATTTTGAAAGTGCACCTGATTGATGCATTTAAAAGTTAAAATATACAAACATTTCTTAAATTCTTACAAAACACCCACCCACTTTTTAAAACTGGTTAGTTTGGACCCCCTCACTTTTGCCGTGCGAAATACCAGTGCTGTTTTCAGCATCTGTTTAGTGCTTCATTGTCATTTTCATTGGATTCACGGTTTAGTTTGATATTTAATTTACTTTTGGACTGTTTGATTATATTGTTAAATGTTGGGACTGATGGGCACTGAAATCTGGGGAGGTATTTGATGATCACTATTACGTTCCATGTAATTGAAAGAGTGTCGGGATTTCAAACAAACCATCTGCTTTCATGCGTTCATTGAACGTCTGCGGTGCTGTAATGGAAACCTTATTGCGTAGCCAAGTAGCCTATATTGAGTTAGTTTTAAATTATGCATGATTTACTTTTTATTAATTTCGTAGGCTGGCTTTATTTTGTTATATAGAAGTATCTAAATAACCTGTTAAAATGTACCAGAATTCAGGAAATTGCATCTAGTCCAAAAAAAAATTTCTGGGGGAGGACCCCCATACCCCCTCTCTGAAATGTCCCACCCACTTTCACAATGCCTCCGACACCCATGGTCCTAGTAGTAGGCTAGATCCCTTTGATACCAATCATTCATTTAACTCTGAGACCCTGGTCCCAGGGATGGATTACTGCACGGGCCTTCCGGGCCCAGACCCAGGGGCCCAAGGTGTCAGGGGGCCCTGAAGCCCAAGCCTTTGCATGGAATCATTGCCTCAATATCAACACATCAGGATGTAGGCTATGAATCTGATTGAATTTAGTATTGGCCATCCCCAAAATGCTAGCCTGACGAGCCAGACCCACATTAAAACATTCGCAGTGCTCAGTCCGAGGGGCGGGATAATCGGTTGTCGCAATAGGACAGCACTGAGTCCCATGCGTTTTCCCACCAGCGGAGCTAGTTGGCTAGTTCAAACTTTTGCCATCTCAAAACAAGCTTAACTCGTGTTACACTGTTGGCCAACAGCAATATCCATCTTCTTTGTTTTCAAGTAGCAGGGAATTCAAGCCAAACCGTTGCAACTCTGCCATCAATCATTATGTTATGCCCCCCTAACGACTCTATAGACGATTTGATTGGCCTGATAGAAGTTTAATTTTTCGAGCTCACAAGCCAACGGAGAGTTGCTAGACTAGCCCTGGAAGCAAATGTAATTTGATGCCGCTAGGGTGTGTCTAGATTTCTAAGCTACCAAAATGCACCAGAATACAGGAAATCACATCAAACAAATGAAAAAAATTCTGGGGGAGGACCCCCAAACCCCCCTTCCACATATGTGACAATTAGTGGGGAGAAGGGTAACTTGGTAGCAATACAAGTCTCATAAAAAGCGTGAATGATGTTTTTGACTTTTAACTTACCTTCGGAAACATCAGGTCGGGCAACCTTAATAAAAAAGTTCCGAAGGTCTTGCTGTCCTTTGCGCCTGGCCATCCTCATCGTCCCCAACTAAAAACCTGGAACGCTGCTATGCTGCTGCTTTAACCTGGCAGCTCGGGGTCGGGGGGAAGGGTGATTGATGCTGGCAATATTTAATACCGGTTAAACATGGCGGTGATCTGACATTCAGCCATTCGTCCCCATAGAAAGCAGTGCCAGTGGTCAACGCTGCATGGTTTCATATCTGGAAACAACTGACGGAGAATCCATGGGAGATTGACTGCCGCAATCTCCGAATGAATATTGTAAAGTGTAATATCGTTGTGTTGTTAAATTACAAGGCTTCCATGAGAAGTGGCCGTTGATGAAACGTGGCTGTGTTATTCTAAATATTGAAAAATTAATTTTAAGTGGGTATACTGAAATAACCAAAATTTTGAGGTGGGTATACGGCGTATACCTGCGTTCTACGTAGACTACACCACTGCTGGTAGTAATTTTAGTAGTGTACATAGAACGCCTACAGTGGGAAACCCTACTCATATCACTCTTATCTGTGATGAATGGAGAAGAGTGCACAGGAAGGAAACACAAACACAGACTAGACCGTTTCTAAAAAAACTCTCCCAATGCAATTATGTTGAGTGTTTTGTGTTGCCTTTCACCAGCATACAAACCATTAATTGGTCTAGTTTTCTTGTGCTGTTATTGCACTGATGCTCTTGTTTGTGTGCCTCAGCAACCACAGACAGTGGAAACAGGAAGCTAAAATATTAGACATCTCACAAGCTTACTCTGGCTCACCACATCACTTTGTATATGAAGATAAGAGAGATCTTGCACAACTCTAAGTACTTGAGTAAAAAGGTATGAACTAATCTGTGACAGCATAGACAAGCTTATCTTCCCAAAAGAATAAAACAACACGTGAAAAGTTCTTATCACATACGTGCAGAGTAGCATTGGCATGATGGCGCACTCCACCATACTGCCCACAAGGTGGCAGCCCCTTTGACCTATAATTTACACTTTGATCAGCGTTCTGGTTAAACATGCTGAACAGCCTCTGTGGATCTGTCCAAACAGAAGAGCACAACAACACTGTTAAACACATTACATTTGTTTAGAGACAAATGTTTCATATTCTCCATAGATGTTTTATTTAATAACAGTACTTACAGCTGTTCACCTATACAGAGAGATTTAAGATACATTTTCACAAATTGTATATATTATATATTATAATTTGTATGTTTCTTCTTGTGTCCTGTTTTCAGGACAGGAATACAAGAATATCTGTTCTATACAGTATCATTCTATGGTTGTGGTTTATTAAGGGGAGAGAATCTGGCCTATCTGAATTTTCAAGTAGTGAAAGTACACGAGTTTGAGAGAGACTGAGTCAAATATGCAGGATGTGGAGGAGTGATCATAAACATAGGATGAGGTTTAAGATCTGTTTTAAGATACCGTGATCTCTGTACAGCTCAAACAGCAAGCTTCCCCTCGGAGGCCCTGCACTTTGTCACATAAAGCCGCTGAGCTTTGGCTTTAATGAAACTATTTACAGAAGCGCACACATCTGTGCTTCTTCTCCACCCCTCCAACAGCCAGGAGAGATAAGCTAGCATGCTCCTGAAAGACTTAAAAACACTCACAACAAAAAAATAATAAATGATGGAAAAAATATTTATTCTGACTCCTTATTACAGAAGGGTCCATTGTTAATAAAGAGTAAATTGTCACAAGAATCTAATTTAAATAACAGGCATGCTTGATGTTCATGCTTTGGATATTTTTCATGGTTTTACATTAGCAAATGGATTTTGCCTCGTTATTAAATTAGCTTCAGTTAGACTTAGACATAAAAGTTTACACTTTGCCCATCATTCAAATTAGGGCCCACAGATTGAAATAAACTTTAAGTTATTTTTCACTGTGCACCTATTGGCCTGAAAACCCACCCTAACTACCCAGCTCGCATCATGCCCTGCTCACTTGATAACTTTATAAGACAACAGGCCTGATGTGATCCGTTTTGTGCAGAAGCGTCGACACAACTGAGCGCTGCGTTGTCACGTCCGATCCTCTGGAGCGCTCATATCTGCGATAGATCTCGCTGAGTTTCCTCCTGAAGTACTGCCCGGTGCAGACGTACAGCACTGGATTCAGACTGCTGTTCAGGAAGGCGAAGTACGTCGCAAACTGGTTCCCGATGGCCGTCACCTCCTGCCATTCGGCCACCTCCAACACCTGGAAGTCGCACAGCACGTCCAAGAAGGTGAACAGGTGGAACGGACCCCAGCAGACGAGGAAGAAGAGCGTGACGGCGTACACCAGTGTCGTGGCCTTCCTGTCCGACCGGTCCGAGCTGCACGCGTTGTCCCTCCTCTGGTTCAGCGCTCTGACCACGTTGACGCTACAGAAGGAAATGGCCAGGAAAGGCAGGGCGAAGCCCATCAGGTTGAGCAGCACGTGGTGAGCCACCCTCCAGGAGTCGTGCGGGTAGTCGAGGAAGCAGGACATGACGCGGTACTCGGGGTCGTACTCCAGCTTCCTGTGGGGCAGCACAGGGGCGCACACGGCCACGCCGAGGACCCACAGGACGGCGCAGATCGCCTTGGCGTAGCATGTCCGCCGCAGCCAACGGGCCTTCATGGTCTGCACCAGGGCCAGGTAGCGGTCCACGCTGATCATGGCGAGGAGGAAGACGCTGGTGTACATGTTGGTGGTGAGGGAGAGGCTGACCACAATGCACATGAATTCCCCAAACGGCCAGTTGTAGTCGTTGAGCACGTTGACGCCCCAGAAGGGCAACAGGGCCAGCATCACAAGGTCAGCCAGTGCGAGGTTGCCCAGGTAAATTTCCGGGACGCTCCACTTGGCCCTCTGAAGCAGGAACACACCAAGAACAAAGGCATTTCCCAGAATTCCCACCACACTGAGGGTGAAGATATAGGGTGGGAGGATAGCATGGACCAGGTCCCAGGCAGTGTCATTCTCTGCCATAGTAGGGAATGTGGGAATGCTGATGTTTGGGGTCTGGTACATATCCATACTCACTTACCGTAATGGCTCTGCTATCTACTGTAGAAAGGCAAAACAAAGCGCAGCTCTCAGAAACCATTTCCAAAAATCTGAGTGAAAGCTGTATTTACACTACTGTCTGGGATTTTCAAAATCTTGTCTATCTCTAAGTTGTCTCTAGATCCAATAGGTCCTATCTGACTAAATCAGCTTATCTTTTTCAATTTGAAGACATAATTCAATTATGCAACATAGGCTATTTAAAAATCTGTGAATTCTGAAGATTAATTTGTGTGCTGGGATTTTAAAACTATTCTAAATCTCAATTATGCCTCAACAAAACCTGGCCGTTGCCTGCACTGAAGTTACAGAATTACAAACATCATCATAAAGTGAGGATCAACACAGAGAATCTCACAAAGTAAAAAATTACGGGCCATTCGAACACACCATGATAGATCATGCGGTGGTTACCACATAATTTTAATAAGCTAAAAAGCCAACTCACAACTCTTCTAGTTCCTAAAGTAGCATGCATGATAAACAAACAGCGGCATACCTGGAGATTTTTGGGGGGACAAAGTTCAGTGTTTGGTTGAAAATGAAGAGCCTCTAATTCACATTCATTCCTCCTGTTCAGGCAGCTTACAGAGCGGAGCTCAGTGTATACAATGTAGCATTCCTCACCCCAAGCCTCAGCCAGGCTCGACTTGCTTGCAACTCAGATGTATCTTCTTGTTGGCTGGATAGAGACTGTGGCCTAAACACTTGAGGGGCGGTACATACGCTTTAACACTTAAGGAGTTATCCTCTGAAGATATCAGTCTTTAGACAGGGCAAGCCTGATTGTTGTTAACATAATGTGAGAATATTTAGGACATATCAATTAAGATTGGTATGTGTGATGGTTCACTCTTATCAGTGATACATTTTATGATACAGCATTGAAATATCATGAATAAACATGGTGAAGGAATGCACACCCAAACAGAGGAGTTGGCTAGAAAGATATCATTAATAAATAGAGCCATGCTACTGTACTCTTGAGGCTACTCTTTCTTTCTTTCTAACATTGAAATATAACAGGATGCTGTCTTGTAGGCTACTGATTAACTGTATTCTTACATTGACTTTGAATCAAAATCATTACATGGATACATAAAGCACCAGTGAATTGTTTCCCTTCACAAGGCTTAGTGTAAGTCTAGGAAAGTTCATGGAAGTACATCTACACACTGTACTGTAGGTTAGTGTGTTAACGGGTAGGTTGATCTGCTTTTTTGCTTGTTTTTGCTTTGTTTTACATAGTTGTGTGTTTGTTAGTACCAAACTGTTTGTGAAATGACCTTGGGTCATTATTTATTTATTTATTTATTATTGTTAGAGCCATAGATAAGATTTCATATTTGTTTATTTGTGTATGAGTATTATTGTAATTTATGTATCATTTCATGAAAGAAAGCATAATCTCAGTCTAAATTAATAGTAATTTAAAAATTGAGACATTTATTTTTATAGCGTGTGTAAAGACGCATTTTGGGCTTGAAGACTGGTAGATGAGAGATGGATGGATTGGGGAGCACGGATGCACACAGTTTTTGGACCGTGCTTGTCGTGTTGAGAGCTTACTGAAGGAACTGTAATAGGAAGAAACCTTTTATTATTGTTTATGTAAATTGAAATAGACATTTTCTTAGATAAAGATTTTTTGTTGAAAACACGATTTTTGCACGCGACCATTACTTTCCAGAGTGCTTTCCTAATTCCTGAATGACACAGATACTGGATCTGCTGCCATAACAATTATGGTGGTTTCAGCTGAGTAAACAATGGATAGAATGCCCGCTGAAGAGCTTGAATATGACTGATGAGTCTAAACCTGAGGCATATTTCAATGATGGCCTCTGTAAATGGTGATGGGGTAATAAGAATTGGGAGAATGTGAGTGGGGGAGGTTATGTTGGACATCAGAAATGATGAATGAATGGACTGACATGGATAGTGGGAAATGGACAATTGATATTAGTGGGGGAAACCTGATAGGCATCTGAGGGTGGGCATAGACTGGAGGATAAGTGGGCTGACTAAGGGGGTGCATCAGTGGCGAGGGTAAAAGAGAGTGTAGACTGTATTATATGGTAGACACCATGGTGATAAATTACAAGACCATCAGTGAGTGAGAGGGAGATAATGGATGTAAAAGGGCTGTGTGGTCATTGTGGGTCCTTTTAGATTTGTATTCCTGTACATTACATTACAGACTATTATCAACAGTTATGTACATGTGTTTTACAATCACAAATATCTTTTAAAATAGCGGAGAATACCTTTTCATGGAGATTTATTCAAGTGATGGAAAGTTTTCAATCTGACAGATATTAAAAAAAGAATCACATAACAAAGTAACAAAACAGATACCTCAGTCAGATATGCAGAGTGGCAGAATGGTCTAAAGAGAAAATGATATGGTGATTCTAAGGAAATCAACATGAATGGAGGACTACAACGCAGGAATAGACCTCGTCCTCTTCTGAAACAGGGCTTAGAGCAGCACGCAGGCAAGTCAGACGATAGCATAAAGTCAGCAGAGCACTCACAACCACAGAGAGAGGGCATGTGTTTATAGCTACTGTATACTGTTTGAGATGAAGAAATGTCCCCAATACACATATGGAAGAAAAATAGTGGTGCAGCCTGACAACAGACCACCACAAAGACACCTTCACTCAGTGCACCCAAAATATTATAAAGAATGCTGGAGAGACTCCAGAAGTAGAGGTGGTGTTTATTTCCGGCAGACGGATGTATGTAGCTGTCACACTCAGTAGACACAGATAAGCAGAAGAACACAAACAGTCCTACAACATGTCATGCGACAATGACAGTTTGCTAAAGTTTGCTGTGCTAGGGAGTTGGGGCCAGGGGAGATTGCTGTAGGAAGCAACTTGCTATACACTGGACACCAGCCACGGTAATGGCGCTGGACAGCAACACATGGTCAAACTGGAGAGCGGAGACTGTTCGGAGAGAACCAGAGACACTTGGGGCCCTATCTTGGCGATCTGAGGGTCATGGGTGTGTTTTGGGCATAACATCCTTGTTTAAACCAATGAGAATGACATCCGTCATTCCCTTTAAAAGGGCAGCAGCGCAATATCAAATTTGGACAGTCAACGCGAGGGAATCTGCTTGTTAGTTGCTTTACTAAAACCTGTGTATGATTAGCAGAGTATAGCCTACATGCATTTTGTACTCGGCTATTATTTGAACTCACAGGCAAAACGAAACTAACTTCACTGGGCAGTTGTGGCCTACTGGTAAGGGCTTCCGGCTTGGAACCGGAGGGTTGCTGGTTTGATCCCTGACTAGTGGGAACGGCTGAAGTGCCCTTGAGCAAGGCACCTAACCCCTCACTGCTCCCCGAGCGCCGCTGTGGCAAGGCAGCTCACTGCTCCGAGTTAGTGTGTGCTTCACCTCACTGTGTGTTCACTAATTCATGGATGGGATAAATGCAAAGACCAAATTCCTTGTATACGCAATATACTAGGCCAAGAAACCTGATTTACATTTACATTTACATTACATTTACATTCACCGTGACCTCATAGTCAAGTCAAGGTCTCACTGTCTCATGGCAAGACAGTTCTACACAGTTATTTACTTTCACTATTGACTGGCAAGGGGTTACAATCGAAAGCATAGCCTGAAAAAAGCAACACTTACTCCAGCCAATAATGTTCAAATGACTGAATAAAAATCCTGAGGATATTTATCCTGCAGAGGAATTGTTTGGGACTGGTTGCTAAGGGTTGCTTACATCTCGTGACAGTGTGTCTGCAGCTTTGCTTTACATGCGACTTTCACTATAGAGTGTAATGTGTCACTATCAGTGGCGTAATGATTTTTAGAGTGTGTAAGATAGCGATTTTTGGATGTGCCAGACCACACCTTACGTTGTTAATTGGGTGCAAGGTTTAATCAAAGTGGAGCACATGGCAACAAATTCATCACTAACTGGGTGTACGATATGAATAGGACTTTGCGTCACACTTTGTGCCACGTTGCACCAGGTGCACGATAGGGCCCTTGAGGTCACTTCCAAGGGACTCACCTAAGAGATGGGCGGTGGTAGTGTAGTGGTTAAGGAGCTGGGCTAGCGTGCAGTAGCCTGAAAGTTGTTGGTTCAATTCCCAGCTTCCACCGTTGTGCCTTTAAAGGAACTTAACCCCTAGTTGCTCCGGAGACAATGTAATCCCTTGTAATATAGCTGACATATGTAAGTCACTTTGGTCAAGAAGTGTCTGCTAAATGTAATGTAAAAGAGAGTAGGGATGACAACATATAGTATACATACATCACATCTCATACACAGGCCAGATGGATGTCGTTCCAAGAAGATAGGGCAGGTAGTTAAATGGCTTGCTCAGCTCAGGGATTTTTTTTTAATGTTTCTGTGTTTGAGGTGCTTGTTGTTCTGTGCTTGTTTAATATGACCAACTTAGTTGGTTTATCCTAGTTTAACAATACACTGTCTTTCTAGTTGGAGAAAAAGGAGGGATGGTACAATGTGTGTTGTTAAGGAGAGTCAGAGATAAAGTGTAGAGATGCACACTAGCGAGTCTCTCATTCAAGTTTCTAATTAACCGAAAAGAACATTTAACAGCTAGTAACTTTGTTTTAATTCTACATTCAAGTTCATATATAATCCATCTGTTATTTAGCATATTTGGTGTACAGTGGGTGCACAAACACGATATGAAATATATACATAATAGATACGATATACACAAAAGTATGTCTCTTAAAGGAGAATTCCGGTGTGATATTGACCTAAAGTGTATTGAAACATGATACCGAGTGTGAACGTATGTCTCATAGCCCATCTCGGCTTGTCCCCTGCACTCCAAAATCTGGCGCTAGTTAGCCGATGCTACCAACAACTTTTTCAGTAGTGGTGCTTCGGCATCGGGCTAGCCATGCAAATAAATCACTGTTTTACACCCATTTACGAGGCTCAATGTATCTCCACACTTCATTGGTAGACTTCCTAGGGCCCTGACATTTAAAACGAGACATTGAGAACTTTGAAAAAGCACTGGTAGTTTACTTACAAGACGATTTATACAGACAGTATCTTCACGAAGTTTAACGTTTGCAGCCATCTTGAATTTAGTCACGATAAGTCGAGCAACGAGTAAGAATGAACAGCTATGATAAGGGATCAGATTCCAAAAATAATTCAGTGGAAATGCATGGATTCCAGTTTCTTCCAGTAGCAGCAACTGGAATCCATGCATTTCCACTGAATTATTTTTGGAATCTGATCCCTTATCATAGCTGTTCATTCTTACTCGTTGCTCGACTTATCGTGACTAAATTCAAGATGGCTGCAAACGCTAAACTTCGTGAAGATACTGTCTGTATAAATCGTCTTGTAAGTAAACTACCAGTGCTTTTTCAAAGTTCTCAATGTCTCGTTTTAAATGTCAGGGCCCTCGGAAGTCTACCAATGAAGTGTGGAGATACATTGAGCCTCGTAAATGGGTGTAAAACAGTGATTTATTTGCATGGCTAGCCCGATGCCGAAGCACCACTATTGAAAAAGATGTTGGTAGCATCAGCTAACTAGCGCCAGATTTTGGAGTGCAGGGGACAAGCCGAGATGGGCTATGAGACATACGTTCACACTCGGTATCATGTTTCGATACACTTTAGGTCAATATCACACCGGAATTCTCCTTTAAGAAACATTACACTTATGCAACCTTAGTCAACTGTTACAGTATTGATTACGATTTAATTCAATTCAATTCAAATTCAATAATGCCAGTAAAATCACATTGATGTCTCAGAGTATCTACAACTTACTGTTTGGATAGGAAATATCGTTCCAACAAACCACAAACTGTAATAGAATTGCAAGGTATTTGGGTCAACAGTCATTAAACATTCATAGTCATTAACAGTCATGAAAAAACGTGAAATGCTTTTCAAGTAGTGATGAAGATATAATGCAGAACAATATAAGGAGCAGAGATCACACCGTGCTGCACTCAGTGTATTTAGACCTTACACTAGATTTGTCTACAAAAATGGCCTGTCTGTTATCACAGCTCAGGACTATGTTTAAAAGGGTGTCAGCCCTCTGCCTGAAGTGTTTGCCAACAATCACGTAAAGGAAGGGGTTAATGGCGCTGTTGCTATAGCCAATGTAGGTGGCCAGTTGGGTCCAAATGTCCAAGCTGTGCTCCAGGTGACAACCAGAGATGATCTCGTAGTAGTGCAAGGTGTCCAGGAACATGACCAGCTGGAAGGGCAGCCAGCACAGGACGAACACAGCGAGCATCACCAGCACCAGGAAGGCGGCCCTTCTCTCCACATGACCCGTGGTGCTCCTGCGCACACGTTTGTCGTTGAGGATGCGCACGATGTGATAGCTGCTGAACGCCACTACGGGCACGGGGATGACGAAGCCCACCAGGTTGGCGGTGACGTTGAAGCGGATGCGCCAGCTCGGGTGGGGATAGTCCAGCTGGCAAGCCTCCACGCCCAGGTCGGGGATGAAGTCCACCGAGCGGTAGAGGAGGGCTGGGAAGCTGAGCAGGCCGCCCAGCGCCCAGACGCCGGCGCACACGGCCCAGGCCACGGTCACGCGCCTCCTCGGCCGGTGGGTCAGCGGCTTGGCCAACACCGCGTAGCGGTCAACGCTCACCACGGTCAGGAAGAGCACGGTGCACAGGTAGTTCATCCCGATCAGTAGGCCCACGAGCTTGCACGCGGCCGTCCCGTAGGCCCAGTTGAAGTGGTGCAGGATGGTGCTGATCCAGAAGGGCAGGCAGCAGACCATCAGCAGGTCGGCCGCGGCCAGATTGCCCAGGTAGATGTCGGCCACGGTGCGGTGCTGCCGCTGCAGGCAGAGGACGGCGAGGACGAAGGCGTTGCCAGCGATGCCCAGCGTGCAGATAGCGCTCATGTAGGCCGGCTGCATGGTGTAGACCCACTCCCAGGCTTCTGTGTGATTGCAGTCGCCCTCGTCGCCGTGGACGATCCCAAACAGCACATTCTCAGAGGCATTCAATGTCATGCTGTTACTGCTTCAACAGAGAAATGATGGGTTTTAAAAAACAACTCCTATCATACCTCTCATAAACAACTCCTCAGCAACCGTCATACAGTATAAAGAAAAGAAAATAAATCACTTGTTTTTGCACTGACCCCTGTGCAAGGCCTGTTACCGAGCAACCACAAAGACTGTGACTTACTGCACAATTTACTACATGCTCTGCTGAAGAGGACCATTTTTTCCACTTTGCTGAGCAGTGGGAGCAAATGGAGGTGGTACGTGAGGTTGCTATCACCCTTGGACCTTTTAAAATAAAATAACCTGATGATTTGTAGATAGGCTCAGAGGCAACAGATGGCCCATGTCTGTTCGTAAACCGCTCTGCATGTTACACAATGCAGCCCCTCCCAGTCTGATGAGACCACTCTGTTACCCTGCTCCAGTGCTGCAGATCTAAGATTAAAATACTTAAACCACAACCACGGTCAAATGAAAAGAGAAGAACTGGTGACACCACTCCTGGAGAGGGGCTTTATTAGAGATAAAAATACATAAGAAAGCAATGGCAGATGATTAAGTATGTTTTTTATATGCCCACACATTGGTTAAAAAAATCTGACACAGTCAGAAGTCTTTTCCTGTCTGGCAAGAAAGCATGAATCTGCGGGCCGACCACATGTCTGGACGCCTGTCTGACCGACAAACAAAAATAAGGAGGACAATTTTCAAAGTTTGCTGTTCCAGACCCACAAGAAAAATCTGTCTGTGTCACTAGTGGAAACTCTGCGACATACTCTTTACAAGGTACCAGCAGACTGTGCCGCAAAAACACCCGGAAATTGTTCCCGGAAAAAAAAACACCACATCATGACTCATATTGTCTTTAGATACATTTAGGCTTGTTCACCACTAAGTATAGAGTTTTCATTTTTTCAGATGGGATCTGATCATGGTTTCCTTCATTTCACTACCATGCTGTCAAAAATTGTTTATTTAAAACTCAAAATGTCAAAAAATGGCAATGATAAATAACTGACATGAACAGATACAGTACAATACATACATAAACAACATTTTGTTATCAATGTATACTCTCTTGTTTAGAAAATCTTGATAGAAAATATACAGAGACAGTATTATTGTTATTAAATCACCAGTAACACTGATATATAATATTTCCGCTAGTACTGTAAGTAACAATTCCACAGTCCATTTAGCAAAGTGATAAACAACAACAACACATATAATTTTGAATGAATGCAAGATCCTAATATTGCTGACAACAAAAACACATGAAACTGTGCATCAATATATCAATAGGCCACACATCTAGTTAACTGAGGTAACATTGGAGTTTAGAAAAGGCAGAGCAGATTGAGACACCCTTTAATATCATCATTGTCGTCACCTTCATCATCATCATCATCAACTCACGAAATGGTCAATAACTGTTGGACCAGAAAGAGACAGGGATGCCGGGGTGACATACTGGCATTGCGAGCTTAAAAGAAAAAAGGCTATCCAGAGCAGGGATATGATGACTATAACAGAATTTATGTCATAAAAATGGTCATAAAAGACAAGTGCCAACCATAAGGGCAGTTACCAAATATGTGCAATTAACTCTTAAAGCCAGCTTAAAGACTTTTAAATGTAAATTGTACAATTTTACGGAACTACATACAGTGCAATATGTTTTGCAACATCTTGAAAACAATTCAATACTGTTCAGTGTTTGTTATGTAAGACTTTTGATCATATCATATTAATACTGAAAAATGGCAAATCATTTGCAGCAATCGGGCAGATTCCTGTCAGCGCAAAGGACTGTAATCTACATCCAACACTTTGCTTGGATGTATCTTTGAAGGTCACTTGATCATTCAGCATGTTGCTCATCAATTTGACGCAAATGTTTTCAGCGTTGACAGCTGTGACTTGGTGGAGCCGGCCTTCTTCCTAATCAGGCTGATCTGCTTACCCAGCTCGTAGACCTTCTTCCTGAAGTTCTTCCCCACGATCACGTAGAGGATGGGGTTGAGCAGGCTGTTGCTGAAGGCCAGGTAAGTGAACAGCTGGCTGCAGATGTCCAGCGCCTGGTCAAGGGCACAGCCGCCCACCATGCCGAGGCGATACAGGATGTCCACGATGGTCAGCAGGTGGAAAGGGATCCAGCAGAGCAGGAAGGCCAGCAGTACGGCGAGCACCAGGAAGGTGGCCTTGCGCTCGGTGTTCTCCGCGTTGAAGCGCTCCACACGCTGGCCATGCAGTGCTCGGACGATGCGGTACGTGCAGTACGAGATGGCCGCCAGGGGCGCCACGAAGCCCAGCAGGAGGAGTATGGCGTCACAGGCAAACTCGACCTCCAGGCTGGGGTACTCGATGATGCAGGCGGTCACGTTGTACTGGGCCAGGTAGCGCACCTGGCGGAAGTTGAGAGTGGGCATGCTGAGGAGTAGCCCCAGGCTCCACACGGCCAGGCAGCTGAGTTTGGCGTAGCGCGGCCGTCGCATGCGCCCGTGCGACATGGCGTGGACCAGGGCCACGTAGCGGTCGCCGCTGACCAGGACCAGGAAGTGGATACTCCCATACATGTTCATCTTGATGCCGGCGTTGACCAGGCGGCACATGAGGCCGCCGAACTGCCAGTTGAAGTTGTTGGCCACATTGGCCGCCCAGAAGGGGAGACAGGAGAGCAGGAGCAAGTCGGCCGCCGCCAGGTTGCTGAGGTAGATCTCGGCCACGGTGCACGGCTTCTTATGAAAGCAGAAGACAACCAGGACAAATACGTTTCCCATAATGCCTAGCACGGAAAGGACGGCCATGTACACCGGCTGCATGGTGTACAACCAATCCCAGGCCTCGGAATCTGGACAGTGGCTACCGTTACTGGTGCCATTGCTCCATATGTTGTCAGGGTCAGTTAAGGGCAAGACTGAGTGGGCTGGTGTTGTATAGTTGGTATCCATTTGGAAGCTGTCGAGACACAGGTGTTTCATTGTAACCGTGTTCACGGGGTGAGATAAACAACATACCTTATGTCCATACAAAGAGGAAAAGGAAATATGACTGAGACAGTCACAGATGAGTTGTGTTAGTAACACAAGTTGTGAGTTGTGAGTTGTGTTAGTACATGCTGTTTATAGAAGCAACCAAAACATGCTGTATAAGCTGGAGAAGTTTCAATATGCCAAACATTTATTGAAAAACAAAACAGGATGAAGTGCTTAAATGCAGGTGTGCTTATAATTCCTAAGTATATTTCACTCATGCGTGTTAATTCATCTTATCACATCACAGTTAAAGAGGACTCAGTGAGCTCACAGAGACACTTTCTGATTAACTGTGTGACAGTAACAGCTTATAAACACACAAGATTAGCTCAGTGCAACATATCACATGACGCATAATGTAGTGAGCTTTGCTAAGTGACATTTCTGTTCTCACATTAGTGAGATTAGTTTGATGCCTGTTGAATCAAACATCTACTCATGCACTGAACAGACTGTTTATTCACTGAGAAGACCTGTTGAAAACGTGACTACTGGGGTTATTCTATACAGTACATAGTCATGAGCACAATCAAAGGCTTCTTTTCTTTACATCTTTCTTATTCATCATCAATTCAATCAATGTCAATAAGTGTTAGTATACTGTACATGCACACTGATTTAATCGTTCATGCATTCAAAGGCCAGATTTGAAAGTCATGCTGGCATTTGGTTAGTCAGATCAGCGATAAACATACCTAGCAGACTGATGAAGTGGAGCAAGTGGAGAGCAGCCTTCCCTCTGTCCAGACTCTGAGCTTGTGGAAACACGCCCCTGAAAGGCTCACTGGTTTTAAAGACAGGATTTTAGGGTGTGACATCATCCAGCGGAACACATCCTTTCCCTCCTACATAACACCCTCTCATGTCTCTTCCCTCTCAGTCTTGCCTCTCTCTCTCTCTTTCACTCTCTCTCTCAAATCAAATCAAATCAAATGGTGCTTTATTTGGCATGAATGAGTAAAGTCATTGTTGCCAAAGCTACAAGTAGCCTATAACATGTTAACAATCAATCAATGAATAATAATAATAATAATAATAATAATATTAAAAGGATAAATGGTAAATGGTATTAAAAGGACAGTAATAGCTTCAGCAATAATGCTATACTGTAGAAAAACAAAACAAAACAAAACAAAAAAACATATGTAAACACATATTATATGCCTACACTTACACACATACATCTACATAAATCAATTTTAATTAAATAGCTGAATTATCATAGTAACATAATATTTACATGTACACAAAGAGGATAAACTCATCAATATGCCACATACCGGTACATGAAAGTTACAACTTTTCTCTTGTTTTATGGCAGGTCATAATATAATCTGCAGCTAGGCATGAGCAGTTTGGTTCTCTCTCTCTCTCTCTCCCTGATTTCTCTCTCTCTCCTCTTACTTCTCTCATATTCCTCCTGAGTCTGTTCCTTTAAGAAAGGAAATCATCTTTACCACAACCTCATGCATGAGGGATCGTGCAACCAGTTATTTCAAAATGCTAGAGGTTGGTTGACTGTTTCCTTGTATTGTTGCAACCAAACCTTCATTCAAAGACCTGGATTTGTGCCCATAGCAGGCTGGAGAATTGCAGCAGGATGGGGAAATAGCACTCAACAATTTTATTCAAGGAAGTAAATGGATTGCATTTGTATTGTACTTCTCTCCAAAGTGCAATGGTCACTCAGGATGCAGAACACATACTGATGATTAAAGGTTGCCATGGCCCATGCAAGGCGCCGCCAACCTGCGCATCAGGAGCACTATGGGGGTTTAGTGTCTTGCTCAAGGACACTTTAACAAGGTCAGGGGGAGCTGGGCCCAGACCTGCCACCCTCCAGTTGCCAACTGTCTCCTCTACCTCCTGAGCCACTGTCTCTTGGTGTGATGGAGAGCAGGGACGTCGTTAGGCCTATTTTGGGTGGGCTAAAGCCATCCTAAGATAATCAAAGGCCCCCTAAAATATTATATTAACTATATTAAATTAATTCTCTGTTGAATTGCTCACAGAGTACTTATCACACATAAATCACAGAAACCACGTGAAAGAGCAGAACCAGAACTTCCCAATGATATTGAGCTAGGTGCTTATAAACAGTTAAAAATACATGAAATACGTGAAAATACATGAAATTTCATCATATTTCCTTATATTCCATTCTGCACACAGCGCTTTGTCCATTTCCACCCATTTCTCTCAGTGGTATATCTCCAGTGTTGGGTCAGATTACTTTGAAATGTAATCTATTACTGAGTACTACATGCCAATAACATAGTAACGTAGTCCATTGGATTACAAAAATAATGTAACGTAATCTGAATACTTTTGGATGACTTTTGGATGACTTTGGATGATGGATAAAAAACTCAAAAATGAAATACATTCAATCACAAAAAGACATTCAATCAAGATCATTTTGATGCTACACTGATATGTACGGAGAATAGCATGTCTGAAATTACCAATGCATGCCCAGAATGCCTTCTTTAATTTCATTATGTAATGTCATTCTCACAGGTAGGAGCATGACTTTTTTTGTCTGGCTCAGACGAATTGATAGAGAAAAAGGTGTATTGAAAAGGCCCTTGATTGTGTGTGTTTTCGAGTATGTGTTGGGGGTGCAAGATGGCCTACTTGATAGGTAAAATACTGCCATTGTGTCTTCTATATTCCGTGCCCATTTACTCCAAATTGGGTTTATCTTAATTTTCCGACTGTATATTCACCACATGATGTAGAGCTATGTTATGTATTCAGGGATGGACAGCATACTTATTTCAAATACAAAATACTATTTTGTAATTTGTACTTTATTGGGTTGAAGAAAATGACTCATTGCATTGCATTCTCCACATTTTTAGCTAAATTTTCATGTACCACATCAGCATTTTTGTTCAGTGAATCTTTTGTGAATTGCTTTTAATAATTGCTTTTTTAATTGCATTTTAAAAATACTGCCAATCTCTGTGATGTCATAAAAGCACAGAATTATGCATGGAAGCTAATTGGTGCTAACTTATGCCAGGCAGACACTGAGATGTTGACCTGATTGTAGCCCTGAATCAGTTGGATCCAACAAACTTTTGAATCAGGTTTGTGACTGATTTGTTGTGTAGTTTGAGCAGGCTCACAACTAGAGACCGATGGAATGATTGAATCGTGTGCTGATATTGCCGAACTATCAGTATGTGAGTTTGTATAGTCTGCTAATTATTTTAAAATTAAGTAAAATAAAAAGGCAAATATTGATCCTTAATTTAAATTTCCAGTATTGTCTTTCCAGCTTAACATTACGTCCAACAGTAAAATAATGTTAGCTACTGATAGTAGTT